>NC_059436.1:35007678-35332678 GCF_021028975.2 Sphaerodactylus townsendi | reverse complement strand
ATAATAATTCCTACCTCAATGTAACTGCTTAAGGCTAAAAATCAATGCTGCTAAAAGATATATGTAACCAGCCTGCTATATGTTACCACTGTCATCTGGAACATTCCTTCCTTGATCTTTACTTTATGGCTTCACTTGCTTTGTAGATAACTAGGTTTTCCCTGACACCCTGGTCCCATGAAAAACAGAGTTGCATCCATTATCTCGTGGGGGCAGGAAGCCAGGTGGCTTTCTCTTACTATCTGCTGCTGATCTTGGGGCACCTCAGCTCCGGTGTCTGTGTTTTCACAGTTTCTTGGGATAAGGGGACACAATGCAATGGGATAAAGGGGAAGGCAAAGGCCTGGTTTGTCAGAAATTTGCCAAGCTTTGGTGCTTCGATGCCTCATCAATAAACACGACCGATCAACACCACAGAGTCCATTTATTGGCTTAAGGTTCGAGACCTAACACCTTGCTACATCTTAGAGCAGTGGTTCTCAACCTGGGGGTTGTGACCCCTTTGGGGGCCGAACAACCCTTTCACAGAAGTCGCCTAAGTCTCTCTGCATCAGTGTTCTCCATCTGTAAAATGGATAAATGTTAGGGTTGGGGGTCACCACAACATGAGGAACTGTATTAAAGGGTTGCAGCATTAGGAAGGTTGAGAACCACTGTCAGAGAGATGAGGAATAACAGAATGGTTAAATAAAGGATGGGGTATCAAAAATAATTAATTTTTTGGGGGTGAGTTAAGTTAGAATACTAACAGACACTTTTACTCATGAGGGCATGGGCACCCACAGTTCTGTAAAAGACAGCATCTTTTAAGGGATAGAACGATATTTTTTGGCAATTGTAAAAAAAACACAGGTCTGGCTCAAGCCTGTGTAAAGCAGAGAGGCTGAAGCTCAGAAGCAGAGCATCTGTTTTGCATGCAGAAAGCCTCAGATTCCATCCCTGGCATCTCCTATTAAAAGATCTTGAGTAGCAGATGCTAGGAAGGACCTCTCCGTGTCCGAGAGCCTGAAGTGCCGCCGCTAGCTGGAATAAACAGCCCCGGCTCTGGTTTAAGGCAGCTTCATGTATTAGCATATGCAAAAGCACGAGTTTGTGGGTGGGGAGATGCTGAACTCTTCCCTTGTCATATCCCTCCCCCACAACTCTTCCTTCTGCAGATTTATGTACAACCAGGCCAATTTCTGGTATTAGAGATGAGCCGGGGAACAAAGGCTTTTTGCATTTCATTCTTGCTTTGGAAAGTTGTTTCTGACATCATGTCAGTTCTGGCTCTTCTGGTAATCCCTAGGGGGAAATACGTTTGGATGGATTCTGAGCATCATCTTGAGAACTAGGATGCAAAGGAGGCTGCCCTTGGGGAAACTGGGGGTAGGTCTTGGATGGCAGGACTTGCCAGGTCTCAAAACAACGGAACTTGGAGCAGCGGTGGGATAGGGTCCACTCCCCTTTAGAGTTCTGTAAATGTTCCCTTCTTTCATAAAAGTAATGGACGATTTATTTGGAGTAAAAAGAATCCTGAGGAATTTGGATTTATATCCCCCCTTTCTCTCCTGTAGGAGACTCAAAGGGGCTTACAATCTCCTTGTCCTTCCCCCCTCACAACAAACACCCTGTGAGGTGGGTGGGGCTGAGAGAGCTCCGAGGAGCTGTGACTAGCCCACGGTCACCCAACTGGGGTGTGTGGGAGTGTACAGGCTAATCTGAATTCCCCAGATAAGCCTCCACAGCTCAGGCGGCAGAGCGGAGAATCAAGCCCGGTTCCTCCAGATTAGAATGCACCTGCTCTTAACCACTACGCCACTGCTGCTCCTTTGAAGGGGAACAATGACCCCAATCTTGGATCTTGATAGCCAAATGGGTGTGTGTTCCGCAGAAAATCTAAGCTCTGCAATCACAACCAAGTTCCAAGGAGAACTTACACAGCATTATATTCCTCCCTGAGGGGCTTTCTATCTCGCACTCTCTGGCTTCATTATCAGCTGATGCTTTGTGTCAAAACTGTTTTCCCCCAAACAGAAACCCCATGCCAATAGGGAATTTGTTAAATATAATTATCACACTTTTTGCACTATTTCAAAAATGGTTGAAGGTGGTTTACAGATGTCTGTGTAAACCACACTGCACAAACACATTAAAATAGAAAAAAATAAAAAGGATAGACTAATGACCATCAAGACTTTTGTGCTGCATGTTCTCACCTATACACATTTCATTTGCATTCATTTCAATAGCCTATTTGAACAACAAAGGTTTATAGTGCCCTTGACCTGTGCCAGTGCACCAATCCTCCTTGCTGCCTCCGGGAGGCTGTTCCAAGGAACAAGAACCATGACAGAAGAAGAATTTGCTCCAGCTCTGGCCAGCCTCACCAGGTGAGCTGTTGCACATACCTGATCAGTGCCGGTGAGAAAAGGGGCACTCCTCCAGCCCTGCCCACATGATAACGAAATGTCTGCATGGCAGGGCCCCTGTGTCTCCTGCTGCCCACACACCAGTGGAATATCGGGGTGGCAAATCATTTTCCGGTCGCCCTGTTCTGATACCAGCTGCGTGCCAGCAGAGGCTGTGAATTGCCTCCATCCTGGTCCGCATGACAATCTGATGCCAGGGTGGCATGGAGAGTATTTTCTCTGTTCAACCAGCTGTGTCAAATTGGCATTGGGCCATGGCTGGGGAGTAGGTGGAGGCCCAGTCCTCGGAACAGGGGGCCTAGGTTCCATGTCTGAAACAGGAAAGTGACCTTGATAAGGAATAGCACCTGAAAAACAAATAAAAACAATTTCATGGTGGGTGCTGTGTCGATCAGTTCCTCTGAAGATGCCAGCCACAGATGCAGGCGAAACATCAGGAGAGAATGCTGCTAGAACACGGCCATACAGCTCGGAAACCACACAGCACCCAAGTGACTCTGGCCGTGAAAACCTTCGACAATACAAAAACAATTTCAGCTTGTGTGGACAGGGCCTTGGCAGAAACTAGGAGAGGTGCTCGAAGAATATGAAAATGTTATGGGACTTCTGAGCTTGTAATAATTTCAAAACAATCCCATCTTTTTCTAGCTAAGCCAATAATTCCCAGGACTCCCCAGTATGCAACAATAAACATATTAATAAAACTGTTTCAGAGGAACCATTCACTGAGGAGGCTGCCTGATGCAACTCTAAAAAGTAACCAGATCTAAACACTAAATCAAACAAATAGCATCCTCTGAGTATGCATAATTCTGCATTGGGTATGACTGTCATTCAATTTACTCTGGACGCAGAGATGAAATAGAATCACCAGTCCTCACAGCAGACTTTTTGTAAAGTCACTGTATCTCTCCACTGTTCCTTGAGTTAGAGAGCATATTCCTCTAGCACAGTGATGGCAAACCTTTTCGAGACCGAGTGCCCATATTGCAACCCAAAACACTTTGCGATACACGGCAATTTAACCTGAATACTGAGGTTTTTGTTCAGAAAAAACGGTTGGCTCCAAGGCGTGCGTTACTCCGGAGTAAGCTTGGTGGTAGTCAGAGGCTTTGCTTTGAAGCAACTGTGCAACTCTTCCAACAGGTGAATCACGACCCTAGGAGGGTTTACTAAGAAGCAAGCCCCATTGCCAACAACTGAGCTTACTCCCAGGTAAAGGATCACACTTTAGATCTTCGCATGAAAATCAGTGGAGTTTAACAGCGCTTAACAGGGTTACCTACACTGCTTCCCCAAAACTAGGTCTTAGGTTTAATGCTAATAATCGAGCCCAGCGGCCCAGGCCAGCCTAGATGTGTGTGTGTGTGGGGGGGGGGTCTGTTTGCACGTGCCCACAGAGAGGGCTCTGAGTGCCACCTCTGGCACCCGTGCCATAGGTTCGCCACCACCGCTCTAGCAACTGCCATTCATAATTACACTGTCTCTGAAAACAGAAGTTTCATTTAGTCATCCTAGCTGATAACTGCAGTCAAACCTATCCTTCATTTGTCCATACTGGTTAAAGATGAGAAGGCCAAATGTGAATCATTTATGGTCTTGTAAGTCCTGCCTATACTGGCAAGGCTAAAATGAGCAGATGTGAGAGCAGCAGTGGTGTAGTGGTTAAGAGCAGGTGCACTCTAATCTGGAGGAACTGGGTTTGATTCCCCGCTCTGCCACCTGAGCTGTGGAGGCTTATCTGGGGAATTTAGATTAGCCTGTGCACTCCAACACACACCAGCTGGGTGACCTTGGGCTAGTCACAGTTCTAAGCTCTCTCAGCCCCACCTATCTCACAGGGTGTTTGTTGTGGTAGGTGGGGGGAGGAAAAGGAGTTTGTAAGCCCTGTTGAGTCTCCTTACAGGAGAGAAAGGGTGGGTATAAATCCAACTCTTCTTCTTTCAGGCACCTTACTGAAGACTCTGGGTGATCTCCCATTCCGACTAGAATGGGATGGGCCAAGTGTCTCTAGTACAGTAGTAGGGCCTCTGCTCCAGCATGCCAACCACAGAGGTTGGCTCTGACACAGACCCCGCCCCTTGGCAACTCCACAGTTTTACCAGGATTTTCCTTCACCTGTGTATCCAGGGATGTAATTTTGGTACTGATCCATCATCTCCGGTGCAGGGCTTCTCCTCTGGCTGAAATCCTCAATGAATTTAGGCTTGATCAGAGGTGCAAGCACTGAGCAAGGACTTTTTTGAATCGTAGGGTCTGTCAGAAGTTGGGAGGTGGTTCTGCCATACGTCTGTCCAACATGAAAGCGGATCTGAGGGTAGAACCCTGCATACCTTGAGGCAAAATAGTGAATAAGAAGGGAAATGTACACTGGTATTCATTGCCTTTCAGAAAAGGTGTGTGACTTTGTGACTAATGTGAGAAGCCTATCTGGAAATGTTCCGGTTCTGATTCGTTTTTGTGGAAGAAATTATATCTGGTATTGCAGTTAAAACCCAGTCATCCTCACCTGGTATTATGTGTAACTAGATACTGGCTTACAGTTGGAGGCTCAGGTCTCCTTTAGCTGCCAACTACAGTCATTCCTCAAACAGTGTGACCTGACCATGGTAATCAATGCTTTTATCATATCCAGGTAATGTGTAATGTGATCTCTTTGGGCCTGGCTACAATGTTGTGAGAGCTTAGCTGTTTAAAACAAATAGGCACACCAGCTTTATTCTTTAGGATTGCAGTGTCTTTGATGTTTCAGGAATGTGTTTTATTGTGTTAATTTTTACTGTAAGTCTGAGGATTTCATATATAAAGGCAGGGTAGAAGTGTTTAAAATAAAAATAATTATAATATTGTATCAAGCGAAGAAACATCCTGCCTTTGTTTTAATGCAATAATCACTCTGCTGGATCACACCAAAGGATCATCGAGTCTTGCATTCTGTTTTCCAACAGAAACCAGCCAGATAACCAATGGAATATCACAAGCATGGTAGAAAAGCAACTGTTATCCCTTGCTGTTTCCCTCCAGTTCTTGGTATACAAGGGTGTACTGCATCTGTACTTAGGAGCTCTACTCAGCTGTCAAATTTCCACAAGGTTGTATAAGTCAAATAGATCATTCCCCAGTGTATTTTAGCTAAATTGGAAAAAAAATGCTGCAGCTTAATTTGAGCCACCAGTGTTTCTCTGTGATAATACATTTCTTTGGCATCTGAAAATATTGAGGAATGTGATGACTTACCCAGGAATATAGTATGGTTCTTGAGGGAAGAACTTACACTTCTGAGACTCTGTCATTGTGGAGCAGTATCTTTGGTCTGGCTCCTCAGTTTACCAAAAGCAGGAAATAGCTAAGTTAAAACAGCATTGTTACCCAGGAAACCATTGTGAAGGGTATCTTCAGCAGCATCACTATGTAAGTTTCCTATCTTAAATATCCTCATTGACAGATGTATGATGGATAGAGTTGTCAACCCCAGGTTGGGAAATACCTAGAGATTTTGGGCTATAACTATTGGAGTATAATGTCCTTCCAAAGTGGCCATTTTCTCTAGATGAACAGATGTCCACCACCTGGAGATCAGGTGTAATAGCAAGAGATCTCCAGCCACTATCTGGAGGCTGGCAACTCTATTGACGAAAAAAAATAAACTGGTAAAGATTTTCTCTATGTTGGGAAAAACTGAGCCAGATGACATTTTGACCTTGTTTAAGGCACAGATCAAGTTTTTCTCAGTTCTCAGCTCTGAACCTATTTTCAACATTTAAGAAGAGAGGCTCTGTGCCCAGAGAAACTATGCCTTACATATTCGAGTCCTGGATGATGTATATACCTGCATAAGTTCCACATCTGATCATGTGGACATCCTGAGAATAGTTTTGTTCTTTTGACTTGTACAGTGGTAAGCAGATCAGGGTGTGGAGGGGGTGGGCTATCTCATTATATAACTCTAAAAAGTACCACGGCCACACTTTATAAATACATAATAATCATCCATAGAATGAGCTGGTTGCTAGGTCTGAAAGGCTGATTCCGCATGGGCCAAAAACAGCAGTGTGAAAACGGTGTGAAAATGGTGTAAAAGAGTTTATACCGTTTTCACACCGCTGTTTTTGGCCCATGCGGAATCAGCCAAAGTAAGGGAAAGAGGTAACCATGAGAGGTAGAAACCCGGACCTCTGAATTCCCATGTGCAGGTGGGGGAAAAGGGCTGTGCCTGTTGGATTTCTGCCTGTTCCAATGCAATGCTGCTCTTAAGTGAGGCTTCAGCTTCCCTCAAGGAAGAGAGGGGTAGGTGGCTGCTCTCAGCTGAACGTCAGTCCCTCCAGCAAGTCACAGAGGGGAAGAGGGAGAAAATGGGGGACCCTGTGTCGCCCTCTGGTTGACTCCCCCTTCTCCCCAGCTTTACACTTCACTTTATACTCGGCTCTATCTACGAAAGTTAACCGGTGCCTGTTCTGCCAGTCCCTCCTTTATTTTTTACAAATTACAATAAATTAAATTTGTTGTTGGTTTGGTTTGTGAAGAGCCTTGCCTGAAGGTTCCGCCTGAGTTGCAGTCCCTGGGTGGGAATGTTTTGAACGGTGCACAGAGGGAAGTCCTGCTTCCGGTGCCTTTGCCAGGTGAGTGATAACACTTGTAACCCCATAGGGGGGTGGGAAGGAAGGTGATGGCGTGGGACAACCCCCCCTCCTTTCTCAAGTAGTGCTAAGACCATGGCTGAGATCACATTAGTTTCTCTGCCTTTCCCCCTTTTGATTCCTAAAGCAAACAAACATGGTTCCGGGATCTAAATTCTTCCACGCGCAGAAGCTAGCGCTGTTGACGATCTCTTCCGCTATTACCGTTACTTGGAGCCTTTCCCCTCTGTCCTGCCTCCTCCGATCCAGGATCCTATCTTGCTCTCCTTTCCCATTCCGCGCCTTCATGCCCTGAGGGGTTTGGGATCTTTCTCTCCGACCCACATACACGAGCTTTCTCTGCTTTCCTCAACTGCTAATTCTTAAAGCAGAGTTTGAAGGCAGTCAAAGGAATCTTAAACCTATAATTAATTAGTCTGTCTCTATTGTTTGACCAGGCGTGTTTTCTTGTAGACTATAATGTTTGATTGGGGTGGGTTTTCCGGGCTGTGTGGCCGTGGTCTGGTAGATCTTGTTCCTAATGTTTCGCCTGCATCTGCAGCTGGCATCTTCAGAGGTGTATCGCAGAGAAAAGTCTGTTACACACTGTATCCAATGAGAAAGGTTGTGTAATGTTGCTGGAGAGAAATTGAATCTAACCAGTTGAAAGCCTTCGACAACCTGTAATGTTTCTTTGTTACTGGTATATTTTTAGGATGCACCAGCTGTTTAGTTGAAACACCCCAAGTTTATAGCTTCTACTCCTGGATAACCCCCCCCTCCCCGCAAATATCAGCTTAAATTTTACACTCAAGAATCAAACCGAACAGCAGCATAAAAACTCTGATTTTCAAACTGTGTAAATGATAATGCGTCTAGAAATGGAAATGTGATTTGTAATGGGTTTACAGTTCTGGTTTGAAGGGATAAAGTCTGATTTGTGTGACCCAGGAAGTGAACGAGTGTGCTGGAGTGCAAAAAGGGAAGAAAAGGAAGTACACAAGTTCATGTTAAGCCAAAGAAAAAACGATTGTAAGTCTGTACACTTCACTTTTAGGGGTACATTATTTATTTATTTAAGACATTTTTGCAGACATTTCTTTGGACCCAACAAAGATATATTCAGGGACAGAAGGGACTCAATGTCTTAAATTGAAAGGTCTTCCTCCCACATCCCGCCCACTGCTTGTCAGTTTCACTATACAAGCTCTAGTAGTCTAAAGGCATGTTTTTGGTAACACCAGGGGGCAGTGTTCCCCAAGATACTATGTCACACTCATAAATATAACTTGGTATACATGATCATGATCACAGGTTACTTCCAGTGGAAGAACGAGCTGGAGTAGTTCAGCAACCAGGGGCGTAACGAGGCAGCCCTGGGCAAACTGTAGCCCTGGGCAAAACCTGAGTTGGATGCGCCCCCCCCCCCCCCATGGGCGGCCACTCCACCACGACCAAAAATTTTTTTGCACCAGGACATTGTTGCCTGCAGGGGGTGAAGTTTTTAGACATATCAGCACCAAAATTTCAGCATATCATCAGGAGACTGTCCTTATGCTACTCCCCAAGTTTGGTGAGGTTTGGTTCAAGGAGTCCAAAGTTATGGTCTCCCAAAGGGGGTGCCCCATCCCCCATTGTTTCCAATGGGAGCTAATAGGAGATGGGGGCTACAGTTTTGAGGGTCCATAACTTTTGCCTCCCTGAACCAAACTGCACCAACCCTGGGGGGTATCATCATGACAGTCTCCAGGTGATAATTCCCTAGAAATTTTGGTGATGATACAATCCAAGAATATACCCTCCCTTGCAAGAATATTGTCCCGAATTTGCCCAAGAATCTTTGTTCTGCATTGAGTTTTCTGCATTGCTGTCAATGGGGGTTGCAGGCTGGGGGGGGCACATTTTTGAAGGCACAGTCTCAGGCTTTCAGGGATCTCCATCAGGAGACTTCCCTAATGATTTTCTAAGTTTGGTGTAGTGCTTGGTTCTAGGGGCCAAAGTTATACGGACCCTCAAACTGTAGCCCCCATCTTCCTATTAGCTCCCATTGGAAACAATGGGGATAGGGCACCACCTTTGGAAGTCCATAACTTTTGGACTCCCTGAACCAAACCTCACCAAACTTGGGGGTAGCATAATAACAGTCCCCTGATGATACGCTGAAATCTTTGGTGCCGGGCTAGCTTCCTCCAGGGGCAGGGAATCCTTGCGGCTCCTCCAGATGTACAGTCTGAGACTACAAGTTCCCATCAGCCCCTACCAGCATGGCCAATTGGCCATGCTGACAGAGGCTGATGGGAATTGTAGTTCCTGAACATCTGGAGAGCCGCAGGTTCCCTACCCCTGCGCTAGCCTAAAAACCGCGCCCCCTGCAGACCAAAAATGGAAAACCACTAAAAATACCCAAAAACGAACTCAGCATTTTGATGCCCCCCACAAGGTGATGCCCTGGGGAGCTGCCCACCTTGCCCAATGGGCATTATGCCAGTATCAGCAACACACTGATTTACTCATTTAGAGTTCAATAACAGAAGCAGAGTGACATCCTTCTAAGCCCACTGACTTCAAAAGATTTAGGAGGTTATCACTATTTTTAGGATTGCACTGTAAGACTATTATATGGAAAGGCGGAATAAATAAGTGGCTAGTAAAAATGTCAGGGTATGGAATGTGAGACAGGGATCCAATTCTTTCCAGCAACTTAAGGGAGGTTGCCATGGCTAAGTTGTACAATGCATGCAGTTCCATCTCTGGCATCTCCTGTTAAAGGATCTCAGGTAACAAAATTGGGGGGAAGAACTTTTGCTGGTCTGAGACCCTGGTGAGTTGCTGCTAGTCTCCCTACACCACCATCAGTGCAATTGCCATTCTGCATTACCCCTCTCTGGACTTTGCCCGTGTTCAAGCAGGGCTGGATGTTCCTTCATGGGCTCAAAGTTTTCTTGCCATACTGAGTGTTTATGTATTGGTACAATTGGTTTAAAGATATTTGTTCGCTGCTCTGAACCTGACTTTTGTTGAGTAGGGTGGAATATAAATTTGATTTTAAAAAAATACCAGTCAAGTAATAGTGAGTTAGATGGACCAATAAAGCAACTTTGCTCCACTAGGCAGAGGGGGTTTGAATCCCCCTACTGGGTGCATTCCACTGTACCTCTCCTCCTGTATACTTCCCCAAGGCCTTATTCAGATGTGAGGCTAGCTGGTGCAAAAGATGTCATCCTTGGGACTTTGCATTTGCACATATCTGCTTGTACAGGTCATTCCCCAGTTGCAATAATATGCTGTGCAAATGGAAAAACTCCATGGGTTAAGTGCTTTTTGTCTTTTCAAATCAAGCCCAGTTCAGGCCCTACTGGACCAGAGATGGCTGCTCACTTTTCACAGGGAAGGTATCTTTGGTTCATTAAATTATGAGTTACCTCACATTGCCGTTTGATATTGTTAAAAATGTTTCTACATTTAAATATGGTTACATTTTATTTAAAAGATTTTTATCCCTTCTCTATCTGGGAACGAAGGCAGTGTATGCGGCTGTCCTTTCTCTTCCCCATGTTCTCTCCAGAGCATAGGGTTGGAGGGCAATTAGTAAAGTAAGAAAGTATGGTTGTTCATTTATGAATTAGAAGATTTATAGCCTGTCTGGCAATTTTATGAAATTCACAAGACAACTATCATCGTTCTGTTTGAGTTGAAGTACGCATGATAGACTTGCAAAGTGATAACCCATGTCAAATCAATTGCAAAAGCAAATGCACAAAATGTACCCTAAAAATGCTCCTAAAATGGCCAGCATAGCTTGGTGTCTGAATGAAGTGATTTTTCCTTGAGAAGGGGTTCTGTAGTCTCTTGCAATGTGTTCATTGATTGAGGGGTCTGGTTTGTCTTGGAGTTGTGAACTTATTTATTTATTTGGTGCTTCTTTCTGTTAACTGGATGGTTTTGTTGTTTGTGTTCCTCCTGCATTTGGCTTTGCTGTTCACTCTGCCACCATGGAACCAGCTAGCACCGCTGTGCTATGAAGGTGGCAAAGTTTAACTGATGTTTGCTTTGTCCTTCCTGTATTGTCAGATGTTGGGACAGTGATTTCGGAGGGCTATTTTTGTCTTAGTTAAAAATTTTATGAGGCAGGGAAGGCCTGTTTCTTTGTGATTCTCAATTACCTTAGATTGCCCTCAACTCTAAAGGCTTTTGTTAACAATGCACCTCCAGATTGATGTAGCATTTCATTATACCACGCTGGCAAGTTAAACATAAAGAGAGGGGTATGTGCACTGTATTTCTGTTTCAAATATTTTTAAAAATTGTATAATGTTTATTTTATATTAAAAGAACTTTGTTATTTTGCGGAGTTTAAAAGAGGTCTTAAAACTGACCCTGCAGAAATATAGATTTTCTTTATTAATAGTAAGTGAATATTACTTTTGGAATAGTTACAAAACATCTGGCAATTCATTTTGCTTATGGATTTTTTGAATATGCTATTGTTTATTTGCAGATCAAAGAGAGGTTTCTATATCCTGAAAGGAATAATTGTTACTTCTGTTATTTAGTAAGTTAGAATGCACATACTGTTAATAATAATTTCTAATTAAGTTAATGATGTAGACTCATTACCTCTACTGCATTATATTGTGTTATAGTCTGTCAAACCTGAAGAAGAATATTTGAAATGCTACATCAATCCGGAGTTGGCATCTTTGCCTACACTTTATGGATGTTTCATTGAGAACATTGCCTTCAGTTTACTTTCGTCAACTTTTGTGTAAAGCTTATATGCTATAGAAAGATGAGTTCTGACTTTTAAGAAAAAAATAGTTGTTACATTATCATCAGTAAAGATTTTATTAAAGTTTATTCTCTTAATAGAATCACACAGTTATTGCCCTGTTGGGTAAGGTACATCCTGGGTGCGAATTCTTATTATACTTAACTTCCAAGAGGGACCTGGAGATTTTCCAATATTATAATTTATCCCCGGACAACCGAGATCAGTGTCCCTGGATAAAATAGCTGTTTTGGAGGGTACACTCTATGGCAGGGGTGGTCAACCTTTGGTGCTCCTGATGTTCATGGACTACAATTCCCATCAGCCCCTGTCAGCATGGCCTGATGGGAATTGTAGTCCATGAACATCTGGAGCACCATAGGTTGGCCACCCCTACTCTATGGCATTGTACCATATTGAGGTCCCATCCCTCCCCAAACCCCACCTTCCTGAGGCTCGTCTTACAAAATATCCAGTTTTTTTCCATCCCAGCGCTGACAACCCTATGGCACCCCATAAGCTCGCTTGAGAAGAACTCTACCTGGAAGGGGAGAAGAGAGTGGCAGGCAAACCATCTATAAGCACAGCATGTGCCTGCACTAAGGAGATAATGCAGATTTCAGGACAACGTGACAGTGAGGAAAGATTGGCTCTTTAAGGTCCTTTGCTCCCCAGCCTCCAAAAGGATTTTGCCTGCATTTCCGTCCTCTAGCCAGCAGGTGGCACCAGGAGTTGCTTATCACTGTCTGATGGTCCCCAAATCAGACACAGGCCTCTGAATCCAGGGCTACCTTGGCCATGGGAACCTGTACCTGGCTGGCGCCAAATTCCACGATCTTTTGTGTCATGATGACAGACATATGCAACACACACAGCCTGGCTTATAAAACTCCTTTCTGGAAGGTAGTCATTATTAAGTAGTTTAATGGGGCTAATAGGCAGACCACACAGGTTTTTCTTTGCTTCCCCCTTATTTATCCCTTTTAATGGCTTTCATTTCCTGTGGAGTTCATAGCCCCTTTTTTTCAATGAGCTGTTGAGGATTTGCTGGACAGGAACTGAGTTTAGGTTAGGACGAGTGTGCATGTGTCTGCACTTTGCCAAAATCTTCGTAGCCAAAAATGTGTGTGAGTGTGTGTAAGTGAAGTGGAAGCCTTTTCCCCTCTGTTTTTGGCAGCTCTGAATGTCACCGGAGAAGCACTTGTACAGTCTTGGAAGAGGAAATGAAGCACCCTGCAGATGCTGTTTTACATAGAAGACTGGGCTTCATTTGAGCCAAAGGCTCACCTCTAAAATCTGTGAACTTGGCCGTGGAAACTGCATTGGTTGCCATGGAACAATCTGGGAAATGGCCTCTCAGTGGTGGCCACCTACTGTTTACAGGGTAAAGGCAGAGTTTTGACGCACTGTGTGCAGCATTGTTTTGTTTGCTTGCAGGAGTGAATGATAGTAGTAATCACGGTAATGATAAAGTTAAAGTGGGCACCCTGGAAGGTCTTAATCTGGTCTTGGTTTTGCTGGCTCATTCAGATTTGGGGAGGAGGGGGGGGGGGACCGAAAGCAGGATCTGCCTTGTCCACAACTTTCTTGCCCGTTTGTTTGCGTCCTAACATGTGGAGCCAGATAATGCAATTAATGAGCTCTAAAGCATAAAGCTTTTCCCCAGATTGAATCACTGCAGAGATGTCCATGTAGGACAGTGATGGAGAACCTATGGCATGGGTGCCAGAGGTGGCGCTTGGAACCCTCTCTGTGGGCACGCACACACATCATGTGGGGGGCGGAAAATAACAAAAAAAACCCCCACACACACATCTAGACTGACCTGGGCCACTGAGCACAATATGCGCACACCGCAGTGAGCAGGGAGGACTCAGCTGGCGGGCCTGGTGCCTGTGCTCCAGGTGGCTGCTGCCTGGGGGGGGGGGGGGTGCAGAGGAGGCAGAGATGCTAGAGAGGCACAGAGCGGTGCACATGGGACTTGCTGGAGGCTAGAGCAGGCTGGCCCTTGCTTGAGGGGGTGGGGCAGAGAAGAGGGAGCCAACCGGTTTTTTCTAAACTAAAACATCAGTATTCAGGTTAAATTGCCTTGTTGGCACTTTGCGATAAATAAGTGGGGTTTGGGTTGCAATTTGGGCACTCGGTCTCAAAAAGGTTCGCCATCACTGATGTAGGATATGTACCGTATATTTGCATAGCTTTTGTGCTTGGAAGGTGACTCCACCTCCCAGAGGAAAGTTCAAATATGCTTCCGTGTTCACTGCCCTACAGTAGAGTTTGCAATTTATGGGAAACCTCGAATTCTGCTAATTGTATAGCCTGACCCTTCCAGGAGGCCACTGATAACTTGGCCAAATCCTATCTTCATTATCTAGCCTCCATCTACATAGCCCCACATTTTGCTTTATTTCTTGGCATGATGCAAAAATATGACAGAATTCCCAGCCTTTATGCACCCTGATTTTGCCTGTGTTGTGTTTGAAAGCTATTTTGTAATATTTGTTTGTAATTGTGCTTAGGAAGCAACAGCTTGATGTGCATACGTGTATGTAAAACATTCATTTTCAGGTACTGTTATATGTGATGCAGGATATGGATGAATGCACCGCTAGAGGTCCAATTTGGGCAGCATTTGTTTCTTCTTGTTTCAGTTTTGCTGGGGACCACC
Organism: Sphaerodactylus townsendi; assembly: GCF_021028975.2. Taxonomy (NCBI): domain Eukaryota; kingdom Metazoa; phylum Chordata; class Lepidosauria; order Squamata; family Sphaerodactylidae; genus Sphaerodactylus; species Sphaerodactylus townsendi. Next base: position 35,318,215 of record NC_059436.1, on the reverse strand, counting down.
AGAACCCATTGTCCCTTCAACTGATTTTATCCAAAGCCAATCATGTAGTCTCTTTGACGGACTGGGTTGAAGAATTCTAGTGAGAATCTCTTGGCCAAGGAGTCTAGGATGGCCTAAAATGTGTTGCATTAGAATGTGTATTTTGCCCGTTTTGTAGGGAGCTTCAAACAACAGTGGTGACAAGCAAGCAGCCTAGGGTGCTGGGGGGTGTTGTACGGTTCCTGGTTTCAGAGAAGTTGGTGCTAGCTTGGGCCTGGTCCAAAGACTCAGGCCAATTATGTACTTATGTCTTCCCTACAGTGAGCGTATGTTCTTTTCGGGTCAGATTATTGCTTGCACATATGTGTCCCACCCGGCCCCCCAAGCCACAGATCAGAGAAGCCCCATGGTTTGCAAAAGTGGGCAAAATGTGACAGATTAATGGGACTTCTATTTTTTAAATGATACTTTTGATCTATCATAGAAGTGACAGATCACTAAAACAACTCAAAAAAGGAAAGGAAAGGAAAAGGTGGCAAACGGGGCAGGGAAGCAAGAGGAAAGCAAAGTAGTGTCTGGGCTCAGAGGAATTAGCAGGGCACTTCCTCACATGTAAACTGAGAAATACGGGGAGACCCCACTGTGGAGCAAATAGAACTCGGGGTAAGAACTGCATGCATAAAGTGTCTCAGAGATATTTGTAGTGAAGTTTTTGGGTTAGCTAGCCGTGGTCTGAATATCTTTATTCCTGATGTTTCACAAGCAGCTGTGGCTGGCATCTTCAGAGGTTTTCTCTACAAGTCTTGTCTTGTAGTGGTGAGTAAGGAATGTTCATGATGCTACCTGTCAACTGTTCAAGAAGAGGAGCGGATAGTTTTTGAGCAGTGTTTTGAAATTTGGGTTTGATGTCCTTTAGTCATGTACTAAGGGTAATCAGATTTTGCCAGATTTTGTCGACTTTCAAACTTTCTTCAAACTTTGCAGATGCTGATGTATTTCAATGGCTTCCTTGTGTAATCTGACGAATCTGATCTTGCTTTGCTTTCTTTCGAGATAATGAGAGATGATTCCTAAGGGGCCATAAAGTCGCCCTCAGTGGATATTGTGTTAATGCTTCCTACTGGCCATTTTTCAATCTCAGTGATGCCAGATGCCTCCACCCCACCCCGAGCAGTTCTGTTGACAGTAGTAAGAGGAAATAGCTGATGATTCGCGTCCTCTGCCAAATGCTGGGTCATTTCCAGCTATTGAAGATCTAGACCCAAAAATGAATGTTGAAAGGCCATTAATGAAGGCAAGGAAACATTTGGTGCAGAGGGAGATGAATATGCCATTGATGCGATCATGGAAGCTCACCTGGTGGAGACAACCTGACATTGACCCGCTCCCCAGACATTTTCTCCTAGCCTCTTCAAGAAAGTGGTGGAGCATGGTTCAGATCTTGCCTCTGCTGGGAATTAACTGGGCGGTCTTGGGCAAACCTCTCTTGCTGCCAGCCCCTGCTTCTGTGAGAGGAATCAGGGCTCCGTGATAGTGTCAGAGGTCCCAGGTTCAGTCCTCAGCATCTCGGGATAAAGGATCTTATGTGTCAGGCTCAGACATCCTAGAGAGCTTGAGCTTGTCATGATTTCAGCGGGCCAATGATGGGACCTCACTATGAGGCAGCCCAAGGTAGAAAGGACTGAGCGTGGCTGGAGGATTTTTCTCCCCCCTCTCCCCATTTGCACCGCTGTTCAGATTTTGAGCTGGAAGATCTGTGTGCCGGTCCATCCAAGACAGCAAACAGATGAAAGCTTTAACTTTTTCTCTTTCTGTTCTTTCACACATGGGAAAAACTTTCACATAATAAAAGAGACCTCGAGCACCAATCGGGCTTTTTAATGGGGCCTCGTAAAAGATGTGGGCCTGCTTATAGAACAGTCCTTGTTAGCTGCTTCCAATTCTGGCGGGATTGGGGCGGGGGGGGGGGGTGGGGCTGCGTCTGCAGGACAGCGAGAGCCGTCTCCTTTTGGACGTTTGCCTGCGGTTCGAGGTTTCCTTTGGGAACCATCTGCGGGCCGAAAAACCGAGCCGAGTTTCTTCCTGTTTCTTTCTGAAGAGATGGCCAAAGAAATTGTATTTTGCTCCCTCCCACATTCTTTGATGTGATCGGCAACCAGAGGCCCTGGGCCAAATTGGCCCCCAGAGGAATATTGTTAGGGATCTCCATTTACCAGACTAAACAGAATAAAAATAAAAAGGAGTTTGAGGAATGATAATGAATCCGGACAGCCAGGACCTTTGGAAGATGCAGTTTGGGGTGCCGGCTGACATTTCCTCAAAGTAGTCGTCTGGTAACATAAGCTGCTGTGTATATGTGATACATCAGGGGTGTCCAACTCTGGCGCTTCAGATGTTCATGGACTACAATTCCCATCAGCCCCTGATGGAATGGCCATGAACACCCCTGAGTAGTCCATGAACACCCCTGAGATACATGTTTATTGAGTATATATTGCCCACCGAGGACACTTCTGCCCTCTGATAGTAATCTTCTGGTCCCAAGGACGTTAGGTTGGCCTCAACCAGAGCCAGGGCTTTTGCAGGTAGCCTCGACCAGAGCCTGGTAGAACTCTCTGTCGGCTGACACCAGGACCCTGTGGGCCCTTAAACAGTTCTGCAGGGCCTGTAAGGCAGTTCAAAACACAGGCAGTGAAGACAGAGATTTCCACCGGGCCTTTGGTTGCGGCCACCAGCAGCCCTTGCATCATCTTTGCTGGCGTCCCAACCACCAATTACCAACTATCACCACATACTTCTAATGGAGCGCCTCCTCCCTTCCCCATGTGTGTTTGCCCTTTATTGTGATCTGGTATTTTCAGTCTTTCCCATTTCAACAATGACACCTGGTAAAGGGTCACCAAAAGACCAGGAGATGTATATTATGGGTTGAATGATACTATGACATTACTCGCCATCTGTGGGTATATTTCAGGTTTATTATTATTTTAGTGTTTTTAGTTTTGTTTTAGAGTTACATTTTTCATATGTACTGTTGTATATGTGTTGTATATGTGTGTAAGCCATTCTGATTGTGGTCGGGAATGGTTGGGATACAAATGCAATAAATAAATAAAGCAGGTATGCTGCTAAAAGGAAATATGGGTGTAAAAATATAGTCCCACTCACAGGCTCATTATAAGGGTAACCGGGATAGTGTATGCCAAATGGTTTGAGCTTATAGGAGAATCTCTAGGGTGGTGTTAGTGGTGATGTACAGAAGAAAAATCTGTATGCCTTTTTGCTGTGATTTGTCATTAACCAGATCAGCTATGCTAGAAAGTGTCTTACAGCATAGCATGAGTTAATTCTCAAGCAGCATGAAGCCTGGCTTGCTTCCCCCACCAGTGTACTGCTACGTGGACTTTGTGTGGGTGACCTTCCACTGTGGTTTGCACTTCTTGAGTGCAGTGGTTATGCTCAGGCCAGGTTAGGCCAGGACTGGGGAGGCCTGGGTTCAAATTCTCCCTCTACCCTGAAGTTTATCAGGTGGCCAGTCATTTCCAGAACTGGAGTGTCTCACAGGACTTTTTGTGAGGATGGAACAGAAGAGGGGAGAGCAACGTATTGAGATTCCTGGAGAAGGAAGGCTGGGATAAAATTAATGATAGGTTTGCCTTTTTAAAAGGGAGTTGGACTAGCCCAGTGGTTCTTGAACTGTGGATCTGCCCCAAAAGTGAGTCAGGGCTTTCTCACAGGTGGGTCATGGGGCTTGGTAGGAGAAGGTGGAATAGGTTGAGTTGACAACGGGGGCTCAGTGGCAAATTTGGATTTGCTTTTGTGCAGAATCTGTCATGGACATATTTCTCAGCAGTGCTCTGTGAATAATGAAAGTAAAATATCAGTTGTCACTGGATAAATTTATGTGAGACGTATCCATTTTACCTTGGGGGTGAGGAGCAGCATGAGGTTATTTTGTAAACAGGGTATCAAACTGTGGGAATTTGAGAAGCAGGCCTGGCTTCAGCAGGCAAGTAGCTCCCCCAGTTTGGACTCTGTGTAGGGTGAAACGTTTTGACATCCAAAGAGAACAGCAACCCCTTTAAGGAGTGGAATGAAGGACTCCTTCTGGATGAGTAACTGATTAGCTCTGGATTGGAAAGGGCTTATAATACTGTTTGGAATGAGTGGCAGTCATGTCTTTTTTTAAAAAAACCCTCAAACCCATAACAACCCGGAGTAACGGTAAATGAATCACAGATGTACTCTGCCGCGCAGCCGCTGGGAATCTGAAAATCCTTCCTAGGCTGGGCTGACCTGCTCAGTGGTCTTGCAACACACCAGGTCCATGGGAATCCTTTTTGCGCTGGCTGCACGTCCAGTCACCTCTACTTTTTCAAGCTAGACAGCACAGGATTTTTTTTTGTTGATATTAGAGACTGTTCAGGTTCCAAGCAGGTTTTTTTCCATACTATTTTAAGTGAAATTGTTTTTTTTTAAGGCAGCAGCAGCATTTGGCTTTTCTTTCTGCAGCAGCTGTTTTTGTTCTGGAAAAGTCATTTCTGCTCCCAGCGCGTTCCTTCAATTTGTAGCTTATGAATTCCAGGAGCAGGCGATGTGCCGGCAGCATCTGCTTAAGGACGCGCATGAGAATGGGGGGGGGGGGGAGTGCCACTGCCTCTTCCCACTGCCCCTACCCCCCATGGCTCCTGAAGGGGAGATGTGAAGCCGGTTGGCTCTGGCATGTTTGCATGCATCAAGAGAACTCAGCGCCCCAGGCAAGGTGTATTTCATGCTTGGAAAAATTAATTCGTTCATGACCTTTATAAATTATGCAAACTAGGATAATTTACGTAATTTCTGATGTGGTGTAATGTATTTACATTTATTTCTTGCCGGTGTCATTAATTTTGCTAGGCAGTCTGTATAATTCCATACAAACAGCCTTGCTGAATCTGACCAATGGTCTGTTTTAGTCTGCTATTGTGGTTTCTGCAGTGGCCAACTGTATGCTGTAGAAGGCCCTCAGGAAAGACACAGATGCGTGAGGCTCCGCTTGGTTTTTACCTCAGAGCAGCCTTTCCCACACAAGTTGTTTACAATGAACCTTGCCACCAAAGGTTATGTTTTTTTCTTTTAATTTTGCACTTTTTCCTCTGTTTGGTTCTGAAAACATTTTCTCTTCATTATTCCTCTGTTGATTCCCTGAACACTTTTACCACAAAGTTTTTTTCTATCCATTTCTGAGCCAACTTCCCTAGACTTTATTTCCCCCCCCCCCCCCCCCAAACACTTGGGTCTTATACATGCCCCCTTTGTAGTTGCCCAGTCTCCCCTTCAGCCATTTTCTCCTCCTCCTCTGTTTTTAAAAGGATTTTTTTTGGGCTTTGTCATATTGCATTAGGGCAGAGACCTTAAGGCAGAGACACAAGTCAGGTCAATTGTATCAGCTTTGTCAATTTCATCTCTGATTAGCCATGTAACTTTAAGTTTTAGATACATTGTGTCAGAAGCTAGGAGCCAGCGAAATTGACAGGGGAAGTTGCTTTTGCAGGAGGAAATTGACAAGGGACTGCCACAGTAATGATCTACTGCCGCTCTAATTCAGCTAAAAAATGTGATTGTTTGTGTGTGTGGTGGTGCTATGGGTTTCTGTCCTTTCAGGCAATGGTTCCAGTTGGGTTTTTAAATTTTATTTTGTGCAAACATGCCAGCAGGGGCTGATGGGAACTGTAGTCCATGAACATCTGAAGCGCCAGAGTTGGACACCCCTGCCCTAGAGAAAAAAGATGGTTTGGAGGCTGGATTCTGTGACATTGTGCCCCACTGATGTCCCTGTCCTTCCCAGGTTTCACCCCCAAATCTCCAGGAGTTTCTCAACACAGAGTTGGCAGCCCTACCCCCTGCCAGAGGTGACCTGACAACACTAGTCCTGGTCCAACACTAACCACTGCACCATACTGGCTCTCTGTGCTCCCTGATGCTTTTAGCTCTGTTTGTGTAGCCACTAAGATCAGCAATTTCACTTTTCTACCATTAGATCAGTGGTTCTCAACCTGGGGGTCGCAACCCCTTTGGGGGTCGAACGACCCTTTCACAGCGATCGCCTAAGACTCTCTGCATCAGTGTTCTCCGTCTGTAAAATGGATAAATGTTAGGGCTGGGGGTCACCACAACATGAGGAACTGTATTAAAGGGTCGCAGCATTAGGAAGGTTGAGAACCACTGCATTAGATTAAGTGTGATCATCTCAAGAGGCCGAATTTTAAACCTTCTGTCATATTCTGTGCCTTTTCCTCTGCTTCCACAAAATCTCCGGGTGCACGGAGTCTAGCATGTGCAAGTTTGGCGGGGGGTGGGGGTGGGGAGTGGGAGGAGAGAAATGTCTGCTCTGGTTTACGTCTTCCTTTCCTAGCCCTACCGCCAGCTCAAGACATTTCGGTGCCTCGAGCAGAAAATCCAGATGGCATTAAAGACATAACGAGAGTCTCGAGAACCCACAATTTGCTCTCCTTTAGCAAAATCTGCTGGCTGAGGGTAGGCTGTCCCAGTGTGGCCTGGGCTAATAAAAGATATTGCAGAACCATATGCAGGTTGTAGGCTGCCCTTCCTTTGTTTCCTAGGTTCATCTCCCCAAGTGTAAAGGTTTTCCAAATGGGTGCATCTGTTTGGAGGAGGGGGATGGAGTAAAAACACACCATGAGGGAATGTTAACCAAAAACTGTCTGTGAACCTAACCACAAGCCGCCTTTCCCCCATGATGCTGCCCCCCCCCGCTTTTCTGTTTCCATTGCCCTTGCTTCACCCCCTCCCCTCCCCTCCACCCCCATCTCTCACTCCAAGACTCTTCTGCAGAGCCAAATTTTTGAACAATGCAGATGGAAAAAGGAGCTTTCGATTCCTGGAACGGCTCTTAACAAGGCCGCCGTGGCATTTCGGGGCACTCTGGGGAGTAGGGTCTGGAATCTTTATTAGGCCAGACTTTAAAAATGCAAAACATTTCAAACTGGCTGGTGGGCCTTCCCCTTCTCTCCCCGTTCCCTCAGCCCCTTGTAGCACAGCAGAAAGAGCTGCCAAATTTCTGGCTCACATGGCAGAAAGGACTAAACAACTGCAGAGAAAAAGAGAAAGCGTGCCATTGATTCTCTCTCTCCCCATATTCAGCGATGTTTTGCTCGGTTGCAAATGGTCTCTTGCATTCATTTCTGATGCAACCACCATCCCGCCTGCCTCATGTACCCACAGAGGAGGTTTGTTTCCCTCGTTTACAAATGCGGTAGGGTTGCCACCTTCTTGTTCTGAAAAAAAGGTCTCTGAGCATGTGCAAAGTGACTTCCAGCAGGAAGGACAGGGTTACTCAGCCATTACATTGTGCCCTGACCTGATCTACCAGGAGAGCTAGTATTCTGGAAATCACAACAGTATTTAACTGAGCTTCCTTTACTGATTGTCTTTCACCCATCATAACTCTCAATTCTGCCTTGCTACGTTTAACAATTCATTTGTTAACTGACATGGTTTCATTGCCTATAATAAGCATGTAGAGATGTAACATTTCCAGAAATTTTGAAAACAGTACAAAACATACAGACAAAATCCGATTATTATTTTTCTGGAAAAAACACCCTGAGGGGTGTGTAAACTATATGCGTTACTTCTTATCTAGCATTAACCTATTTTACTTGCAGGGAAATTTGCAAATATAGCTAGGAACCAAGACTGAGCTGAAAACTGCTGCATCTTACGTTACCTTATCATAGGTATCTTAGTAGTAAAAGATTTTAAAAAATAAACTTGAAAATAGAAAACATTAATTTAGATGTAAAGAAAATAAAATTTGTTATTTGGACAGGAAGAATGCAGTCCACAAGGAGAGGGCGCAAAAGTGCTGAGGAGATGGCATGCCCATGACGCTGGCCTAAATATCACTTGCACCAGAGTAAGGGGTATTTACTGGAGCACTTATGCTGGGGAGCATCACGGCAGCATCACTTATGGGCTGCAGGGGCTGCGCACACCAGCATACCTCTGGTACAGGCAGTGGCGTATTTGCCTAGGAACAGGGGGTACCCTCTGTCCCCAGGTGCCACTGATCTGGTCATGTGGGGGCGCAAAATTGCCACCCCACGTGACCAGGAAGACAGCAAGGCAGCAAACATGGCCCCACCCCCAAGCTTATAAAAGCAAAGGCTCCATCATGGAGCCTTCCAGTTGCTTCTGTCCTTCCCAGAGGGAAGGGTGGAAGGGACTGCTGCCTCAGAGGTGGCAACCGGGAGGGGGCGGGGCTTGGGGGTGGGGCCGAGGGAGGGCCCCACCCCAGGCGTAGCAGGACAGATTTCTCCGGGCACCATTTCCCCCCAGTACGCCTCTGGGTACAGGGGCTGCACTGAAACCAAAGGGTATTCCTGCGACCAAGGCTGGCATTAGTCAGCTCCCTGAATCCTTTTAGCCTGGGAATAACCACATTTGCTGGTGTGAACTTAGGTCAGCAAAAATATAGGCACAGCCCATAGAGCTGCATGCTGCAGTTCAATGCAGGTTCGGGTTGCTGGCCGTAGTGCAGCAAGTTGCTTAGGAGCTGTGCCATCCCCATGCCATTCCCGGCTGCAGTGCAGTTACTCCCCACATCTGGCTTGCACATTATCCAATGCTGCAGGTTGTCCTACATAAAAATATAAACATTTATTTAGTTCATTCATTATCGGCCACCCTTTCCCATGTGGACTCTGGGTGGTGTACAACATTATTATTAATAATAAAAGCAATAAAATCTACTGTATCTCGGCACCATAAGCTCCACTAAGGGATAACAGTTAAATTAAAACCATACCCCTAAAAAACCACAATTCATACCAATATTGGGAACACAGGAAGGGAAGGGAGGAGAAGAAGAGGAGGGGAGGGGAGGGGAGGGGAGAGGAGGCTAACAGATGGAAGACCATTGCTATTCTCAACCATAAGCCTGGCAGTACAATTCAGTCTTGCAGGCCCTGCAAAATTATACCAGGTCTCTCAAGGCCTGGGACCCACTTCCCATTGTCCATTCTGTGCATTGCCTTAAGTAGCATTTTGCTCATTCTGAAACAGACAGTATGTGGGGGGGGGGGGGGGGGGGATTTTGCTCAGTGCTGAAAGAAGGCCCCCCTCAGTTGGAGGGACAGGGGAAGATTTTATTTCCCTGAATTTTTTCTGCCCCCCCCCCCCTTCCCACAGCCAAGGATTTCACTTCTCTGTGAGCTTTGATAATTTCTATAAGACCGGTCACTAAGCTTCTATAGAACCTGTATCTAAACCTAAGATCACATGGAGCATCTCTGTGCCAGAGCTGTGCTTCCAGTGTGGGACACATTATGTGGCTATTCTCAAGGCTGGTTGTTCGGAAACAGCACAGCTTGGTTGTGGAAGTTCGGTCTCAGAAAAATGTTTTTTTGGTGGCATTCATATAGAGCAGGGGTGTCCACCTCTGGTGCTTCAGATGTTCGTGGACTACAATTCCCATCATCCCCTGCTGGCATGGCCAATTGATGGGAATTGTCCGTGAACATCTGAAGCACCAGAGGTGGACACCTCTGATACAGAAGTTCTAAATTAGGAGCCCACTTGGAGTGACATTATCAGCATGGGGGTATCATTCTCCACTTTGCTTTAAAGAGTTACAAAAGCAAAGAGGGGTAGGTGTCCCTGTCCTTTGGAACTTACATTTTCAATGTGGACTGATGCAGGAACACAAGAAGAACCCTTCTGGAATAGATCAAAGGCTCATACAGTCCAGTATCCTGTCTTCCACAATAAGCATGGAAGTTCTGCAAGCAGGACATGGAGATCACGCCCCCCGCCCCAAATTCCCCGGTGACTGGTGTCATCTGGCCGCCATGGCTATTACCTCTTGGAGTTTCACAAGTTAATTATCCCTTGAGTGAAAGTGTGCTTCTTTGGGGATGAAAGAGATGAGAGTTAACAGGGAGTAAACATTGCTGGTTGTACTTACACATGCCTACCATAGGGAACGTTGGGTTAAGAGACGATGGTCTTGTGGAGAGGGTGGGTTTTCTGGAAGCCATAATAGAGGTGGTGCGGATTAAGTACCAGGTGCAAGGAAGAAGGGGCAGAATTTTTAAAGAAAACTGGGGTTTGGATGCCTGATATCTCTGCGCCAAGCTTTCAAGGCTAATGTACTGCCAAAGGCTTTCGTGACCAAAGTCATCTGGCTGTTGTGAGTTCTCCGGGCTGTGTGGCTGCAGTCCGGTGGCTTTTGCACCTAACATTTTGCCTGCATTTATGACTGGCATCTTCAGCGGCATGTCACGCTGAGATGTGTTTCTCTCCACAATACAGTGTGGAGTCAACTGCCAGACCACAGTCAGACAGCCTGGAAAACCCGCAACACCCTTGAAGGCTAGCTTTAGCTCTCGCAATGGGTCTGCATATAAATTAAATGCTGGTGTTTCTCTTCCCTTATTCTGAGTCTGCGTAGTGCACGCAGAATCTCCACATCTATCTCTTTCTGGCATAGCTCGTTTTCACCCTGGAAGCTGCGTGGGGTTTCTGATGGCTCAGGAACAGATTGATCACTCCTTCGTCTGGCTTGTTATGGTCCCCCGCCCCCTGGCTTGGCTTCAGATGCCGCTTGGTGGCCACAGCACCTTTGTTTTTGCCACAACGGCATGACAGATGTACAGAGACTTCCTGCAGAGCCGCGGAGCACGTTGGCCAGCTGTTTAGAAAGAGACCGTAGGAATGGCGGGAGGAGCCGGACTATTTCATTGTGTGTACAGAACTCCGAGGTTGCAGATTCCTGTGGATTTATCTGCATTTTGGGATAAGGAAGCTGCTTGGTTAAGCAGGGCGCTGACAAAGGAACAGCTCAGCCAGCCAGGCTGTGAAGCCATGTGCCGTTTAACACAAGATGTGCAGCTACAGTAAATGTCAGTCACAATTATAACTGTCTTTCGCAAGTTTAAAAACAGGGTTTTCGAAACTGTGCAGGAAGAAATTTCGTACTGTGGAATGCAACTGTATAAGAGGTAGAAGCTCACTGTAGGAACTAGAGGCCATTAAGAGCAAAAAGGAAAACAAATCTTTATGACTGGGGAGATCAGGTACCAATATGCGGCGAGGCTGTTGCTCAGAAGAGCACGCAATGTAGAAGGACCCCGATTGAAACTCAAGGCAACAGTCCTTGGGCAAGACTTTTTTCCCTCTCAGTTCAGTGAGAGCAGATGCAAGTCAGACTAGAAGAGAGTTTTGCATTTATACCCTACCTTGCTCTCCTGTAAGGAGACTCAAGGTGGCTTACAAACTCCTTTTCCTTCCTCCCTCCCCCCAGACACCTTGTGACACAGGTGGGGCTGAGAGAGTTCTGAAGAGCTGTGACTAGCCCAAGGTCACCCAGAAGGAATGTAGGAGTGCGGAAACATCTGGTTCACCAGATAAGCCTCAGCCAATCAGGTGGGGGAGTGGGGAATCAAACCAAGTTCTCCAGATTAGAATCCACCTGCTCTTAACCACTACACCACACTGGACTAAGTGGACATGTAGGTCCAGCGTGTGATAATGTCTCTGCATATGTCCATCAGACATCAAGCTTGCTGGGTGATTCAGAAAAGTCAACATCTTCATTTCACTCGATTGTTGTGAGCATAAACTGTGAGGCAGAGCAGAACCAGATACATTTCCCTGAGATCCCTAAAGAAAGAATGGGGTTAAAATGTAATAAGTGAGCTAAGTTGACTCACTCCCAGCCTTTGTCAGCGTTATTCCAGTGGGCTGCAGTTTGAACTTAAGCTACTCTTTTGGGAGCCATAAGTCCATTGCGGCTCAATGAGACTTCTCGGTGTCAGGGAGACTTTTGCGCTTTGTGAGCCTCCCACGCTGTCGGGAAGCCTCTACAGGAGCAGCAAGGCAGTACAGTGTTGGTGCTGTGGCCTGCCACCTCACGTTTATGTGGGGCTGTTATTTAGGCTAAACAAATTATTGTGACCCTTTTTTGGGCCTTGATCATGCAAGGAGCATCTTGGGCCAGAGCTGTTTGCTGGTTGCCCGCTGAAACAAATTGAATACCCCTGGATGTTTCTGAGCAGCACTAAACTGGAAAGCAGAGAATTCTTTGCTGCAAAGGTAGTTTCTGATCTGAAGAAGCGCATATTACTTAGCTGTGAAAAAGTCCCCTTCTATCCCTCTTCTCTGCCAATGTCTTGTGCACATGTTTGATAAGTTAGCGTGGAGGTTCAGGGGAAGAAAGTTTTGGAAAATTAAGAATACAGATATTATTAACAAATCCCAAAGATCTTCATCCCCTGTCGCCACCCTTGCATTTGTTGTGAGCTGTCCGGAATATTGCTGGGAAAAATCAAACATTTTAGTCCTCTCCATGCCCCTGAAAAGTTATAACAAGAACTGTACCTTGAAAAAAAAAGTGCTTGATGTGAGGATTGCATGCATTTACAGATCCAAACTCGTGCCAAATGCTCATGACTTTTTACTCATGCCTCCCTATAAGCATACAAGAAATGGGTCATGTATCAGGGTTGGAGCAGATGTTGCTGTCTGCATAACCTAAGATATGTAATCTTTCAAGCTGATACCTGCAGCTGTAAGCATAAAGCTCCTGCTGTCTAAAGGAAACAATGAAATCCTAATTTGGTATTTGTTAAAACCCCGAGCTAGCGCACAAAAGAGGCAGAGTGTCTGAGCATACACAGAGGATGCATTACCATCTTCCTGTCCCCACAAATTGGATTAAGGATTTTTCCAAACAGGCCTTTATCTGTGACACTTCTCTTTTAAATAATTTAACCCTTTGATTTTCCAGAAGGAGGGATGGCAGGGAGTCTGCCAGCAGAGGGTGCCCGAGGCTAGTTTACTGGGGCTTGCTGTCTGCCTGGCTCTGTGAATGGGAAGCAAGCATCCATCAAGCGAGTTCTGGAGTCTGTGCAGGCCACTGACTTCCTTCTGCTGTGTTAACAACGAGTGCGAAACAGCTGCCTTGGACACTGAGAAACATCCTTTGACTTGGCAGCCCCGCTGTGAGCCTCGGCTGGCCTCTTTTCCTTCTCTCCTCTCGACATTTCCAAAGTGTCTGAGCCAAGGGATCGGCTGCGCCTGATGGGAAAGCAGCACAACAGGAGCCCATGGTTTTTAGCCTCCTTGAAACACAAGAAGCACTTTGCTGGATCAGACCAAAGGCCTTTCAAAAGCCAATTCGTATTTTCCAATAGTGGCACCCAAAAGAGGCCATGAAGGCAACAGCCCTCCCTTATTCTGTGTCTCTGGCATCTGACGTTTGGAAATATATACTGCCTCTAAGCATGGAGGTTTCATTAAGTTGTCAAGGTTGGTCTATTGCCTGTGAATTCACCTTACTATTTTTTTTAAACAGACCTCTACCTTACTATTTTTTGAAACACCTATATTTTTTTAAACAGACCTATACCAGGATATCTTGTAGCAGCAAATTCTGTCAGCAAGAAAGTATGAAGAGCCTGTTGGATCACGCCATAGGTCAATTTTGTCCAGTATTTCATTTCCCACTCTTGCCAGTTGGATGTCCTGGAAACATCTTAAGCAGGGACATAGTGGCCAATGCCTAGTGTTTTTCCCCAGTAACTGGCGTACAAGGTATACTTTCTGTGAACATGGAAGTTCAATTTAGCCATGATGGCCAATAGCCTTTGATGGGCTGTCCTCCATGAGTTGGTCTCATTCACTTTCAAAACTGCCTAAGGCAATTTTTCAGTCAAAATGCCCGTGGTAGATCCGGGAGCGTGCCTGCCACAGCGCTTTTTGCCCTGCTGTTTACTCTGCACTGTTCCCCGGTTTTTCCTGGGATTTGTGGCAGGGTCAGCGCGTTATGCCCCAAATGTTTCTTCATGAGCCCAGTGCTTCTCCATTCGCACCATGAGCTCTTCCGCAATGTCTTCCATGCATACGCAGACAACCTCCGTTTCCCGCATTCTGATTGGCTGAATCTCCCCCTGTTCCCCCAACTCACTTTCACTGTTCTAGTTTTAAATTACTCTGAACACAAAACAGGCGCTGAGGATCGGCGCCCTTGCCCGCCGCCACCATCTGAAATCCTTGCATGTGCAATGGAATTGCTGTCCCATGCACCCCCTCTGTCTAAAATCTAAATCTAGAATCCTTGTGTGTGCAAGAAAACTGCTGTCTTACCGTTTGCGGTACCTGCACAAACCGCTTTTCTGTCCAAGGTTTCTCCCTTCTTTCTAAAAACCAAAGTTTCTCCTTCATTTTTTCCCACCGCAAGGGGGGGGGGGGCGTCAATTCTCAGCACCTGTCCAGAATGGCAAGGTGACCAAAATGGCAAGGCTGGAAAAACGCCCCCAGTTGTCCTACTGTGGAGTTTTGCACAGCGGCGGAAGCCACCGGAGCAACAAAGGGGCATTTCAAAAGAACCTCAATCTTTGCAGTTCTGGAAATTCACAGAGCAAAGCCAATGCCACGGGGCGGCACTGGGGCAAAAATATGGCAGACATGCTGCAGCACCGGGGCATTCCCCAAGCCAACAGAGGAGCAATTTTGCCGTGCAGAATTGACCTAAGCCAGAAGCTACTTCAGTGAGTTCTACATTAATTATGCCTTGCGTGAAGCTCTTTCTGTGGTTTGTCCTGAATGTTCTGCCAACCAGCTTCATTGAATACCAATACATTCTAGTATTATGATAGAGAGAAATTTTCTCTCTTCCACCTCTCTCCACATTGCTCCTAATTGTATAGCCCTCTGTCATATCCCCCACTAGTTAATCCTCCCCCTCAGACTAAGATGCCTCTTGATTTATAGGCTTGGATTTTTCAAACCTCTTCGCCTGGTTCATATGTGCGGGGCAAAAAGGTGGCACAAATCTGTGGCAGCAAAACGAACCCCACCATTTCAGACTTCAGGTGGTTCTACCCACGTAAGGTGTCAGACAACATCTTGCTGGAGCAGAAACAGGAGAACTGCTACTGAATTCCTTTGCAATAGAACATTATAAAATATTTAAAGTTCCCTGCAATTAGAAAACCTGCACAGTAAGCAAAGCGAGGGGAGAAGGTTCTTTGCTGTGACAGTGTCCTGTTTGCAGGGAAAATTTCATGCCAAGGAGTTTTCACAGTTCAGGTGTGCCACACAAAAAATCCTGCTTGGATTAACCAGACCAAATTAGGTTCTTTTTAGGTCAAAAAGTGCTTAAAACTGATTTATTAAGAAAATAGGAGTCGCATATTTAAAATTAATGCAGTGAATCAGCTCAAAACGTGCTGTTATTTTTGAGCTGATCGGTGTTCGTTCTCCTTAGCGTAGTTTGTTAGCTGTGACGGACAGAGCCAAGTCCTTCCCTTTTTCATATCTGCCAATTCCTCTTTGTGCCCTGGTGGTCCGTATAGAAACCCACAATGGCCAATGCGAGCTCTCACAATGTTTGGAGGGAGGAGGAGGGGTCGGGTGGGGGAGTGGGCAGAGGCAAAAAAACAAGCACCTTAAAGACTAAGAACGTTTATTTCAGTGTGAGGTTTTTGTGACTCAGAGCAAACTTCGTCAGATACAATAGGAAAGATAAACCCCTTCACATCAGTTTTACCGAAAATTACAGAAAGAAAGGTGCAAAGGGAGAAATTGAGCAGACAGGACCCTAGCATAATAAATCAGGTGAGGTTTTCTCAGTGAGGACTTGAACTACATGGGTAGTTTAATGGATGCTGTTAGGGCTACCTACCATCTTTGGGTTCGGAAATTCCTGGAGATTTGGGTGTGGAGCCTGGGGAAGGCTGGGTTTGGGGAGGGGAGGGACCTGATCAGGGTATGATGTCATGGAGTCCACCTCCTAAACCAGTGATGGCAAACCTATGGCACGGGTGCCAGAGGTGGCACTCAGAGCCCTTTCTGTGGGCACACGTGCACAGAGTTCATCATGTGGGGGGGTGGAAAATCACACACACACCCCACGCACACATCTAGGCTAGCCTGGGCATGGTCCTTTACCTGGGAGTAAGCTTGGTTGCTGGCAATGGGACTTGCTTCTGAGTAAACCCTCCTAGGGTCGTGATTCACCCATTGCACGGTTGCTTCACCAAACTTACTCCCGAGTAACCTGTGCCACAGAGCCAACCATTTTTTTCTAAATTGAAACCTCAGTATTCAGGTTAAATTGCCGTGTTGGCACTTTGCGATAAATAAGTGGGTTTTGGGTTGCAATTTGGGCACTCGGTCTCAAAAAGGTTCGCCATCACTGTCCTAAACAGAAATTTTCTCAAGGGTGACTGATCAGCTGTAATTTCAGATCTCCACACCCCACCTGCAAGTTGGCAAATCGATGGTTCAAGTCCCCATAGAGAAAATCTCACCTGACTGTGATGATACTAGGCCTTTCTCTGCTCTACTCCTCCCTTCCCCCTCCCTTTGTGTAATTGTCTGTAAACTGAGGCTAAGGGGCTTATTTCTCCTATATCTCATGAAACGAGCACTGTTTTATGATAGCTTATACTGGAGTAAATGTTGTTAGTCTTTATGGTGTCACTTGACTTCTGTTTTGTTTTGTTGCAATGCGCTTTGCTTGCTGTTTTGTTGCAGTGTAGACTAACAGAGCTATCCCAGATGGGGAAAACAGCCGTTTAACCGATTTTTGTTCAGATGGGGTTTAGAGATCTCTCCAGGTACTGCAGAGGAGATATTACTCTTTAGTGTGGTAGCCTGGAGTGGCCCTGGCTAGTTTAACGTTTTTGTGACAGACCTGCTTGGTACTGTGATATAAGCTTTCCTCTCAGTTAGATGGTTTTATGCTAGCAGGTGGGCTTGGGTTGCTGCTTTGAGGTAAATTTTGTATTGTGCATGAAGAGTAAGCAGGAAGTTTAATAAAACAACAAAGGAGATTTATGTACCCGTCATAAGGTAAATTAAAGCTTGTAGTTTCCAGACCTGCTCATCACTAGAGGCCAGACTCACAACCCTGTCCTGTCCCAGAGGTAGAATTTAACCATGCCTGCAGTGTTACCAGGCAAGGCTGCACACAAAATTGTCTGCTCCTTTGCTGAGGCGCTTCCCTTCTTCGTCTGGACTCTCTCACAGACCGCCCTCAAACCCCTCTGGAGCAGCAAACCCAAAGGCTCAGGTGTCAAAACAGCTGAGTGGCTGCTTCACCTCTCAGGGACATGTCTGTGTTTAAAAAGCTCCAAAAGATTAAGAAACCTGTGGGAAAAATTCACAGTTCATACAGTCAGAAGTAGTCTGACCAGTTACTGTCATCCTTTCCATTCAGAAACAATGTATATAATCAGGAAAGAAACCGTGTCTCCATATCTCATAAGTTACATCTGTAAAAAGTTAATTTTAAGCATCCATCATTTACTTTCGGTTCCCAGTACAATGAACCTGTTTGGCTGTTACAGGTTTCTGGGCTGTGTGGCCTAGGTTTAGTAGTTTCTGTTCCTAAAGTTTCACCTGCATCTATGGCTGGCATCTTCTGAGATACATCACGGTGAGATGTGTTTCCTTGTGTGGCACAGAGGCACAATAATCCTCTTTCTTGTTTTGGTGTGACGGGGAAGCATGGTATGGGCAGTAGTCCTCCGTCTCAAAACCATGCATGCTACCATCAAAAAGGCAGTAGCACTGTGCTGGATGGGAGGTTGTTTCCCACCAAAAATATATTGGTGCCTGCTTGTGCCACCCCAACCCTTGGGTGAAAAGTGCTTAGAGTTTCAAAAAGAAAAATGGTTTACCTTTAACAGCTATCATCATGTTTAGGGGCAATGTCTCTCAAAGTACTAGAGAAATAACAAGGGTTGGGTATACCTTCCTGCAGACATCTGGCTGGCCATTGTTGGAAGCAGGATGTTGGTCTAGGTGGCTCTTTGGTTTGATTCAGTGGGACAGATCTGTGTGTTCTTGGACATAATAACTAAGACAGACAAGAGAGGGCTATGGATGGCAACTACCCAAGACAATCAGCCGTGGAATCTATTCCTGACTGTGGAATTTGGCTGTCAGATGTAGCAGATTAACAATGGCAGACGGATATTCCTGTTGTGACTTGCTACTGTGAGTCTCCCTGGGGTTTCTGGTTGGCTGCTGCTGGCAAGCACTGTGTTGATCTAGACGGACCATTGATGTGGTCTTGATGGGCCCATTCTTGTAATGCATAGTATTAAGAACAGCAGTTGAGATGAATTTTTTCCCCCCTGTCTTTACAGAACCCAGACTGTCAGCCTCCAACAGTTAAACTCAGTTCCCGTTTCTGCTGTTCGCCAAAGCACGATGCTCAAGGACAGCAACCCAGGCGATGAGTTTGATGGTGAGGTTTCTGCCATTTTGAAGTCTTTATCTGTTTCTTCCACCCCTATTTTGTCGGAGATATGGCTTGCTTTTCCTTAATGAGGCTACCATGGAAAAACTCACACCTCAGACGAGAGCTGGACTAGTGGAAATGGATTAACAGTGAAGTTCAGCCCTCTGTAGCATAGACTCCTCTTCTGTGGCTAAGCAGTGGCATTTTTCAGTGGAAAAAAAATCCCTCCCCTGCCTTAACCTTATTTATTTAAAAGGAAGATGACCCCAAATGCATAGATGTTATACACACAAAGACCAAATTCATTGACATAATTCAAGCTTGTATGTCAGTGTAAGATGGCATCTTTGAGAAAAACCTAGACTTTCATCTGAGTAAATAGTGTATTTTGTTTATATACAGCATCTCTAACATGTAAGAATTGGAAAAGCAGTTAGAACAATATCAGATGGGATGAAAATGGGGGTGTCACCATTCGTTATGGGAGAGGTAATGGCACCGTGGGAAGTGAGCAGGTTCTAGTCACCCTTCCCTCCATACCAGTCACAGAAAAGTTCTTTGCTGCCCCCGAAGCCACAGTATGAGAGAGAAGGGAGTTGAGGGAGTCAGTGTGGTGTGGTGGTTAAGAGCAGGTATATTCTAATCTGGAGAACCGTGTTTGATTCTGCACTCCCTCACCTGAGTGGCAGAGGCTTATCTGATGAACCAGATGTGTTTCCGCACTCCTACATTCCTGCTGGGTGACCTTGGGCTAGTCACAATTCTCTCAGACCTCTCTCAGTCCTGCCTGCCTTGCAAGGTGTCTGTTGTGGAGAGAGGAAGGGAAAGGAGTTTGTAAGCCACCTTGAGTCTCCTTACAGGAGAGAAACTCCTCCTCCTCCCTCTTCCTCCTCCTCCTCCTTCTCCTCCTCCTCCTTCTTCTATACATTAATTGTAAACTGAATGAACAACTATTTCTTGAGTCTGTCTTGCTTCTATGTTCCTTTTTCCTTTACAACATTTGTTTTCTTCTTTTTTTCACATTTAATTGAATAAATGATTATTCATATTGATTCTACCCAATTACCTAAGATATTTTTAATGGAGTAACAGCTCCAGTAAATGGCACATCCGTGCGTTCCTGTATATCCCTTGACTTACAAAATAGCTGGATCTTTTTGTCTCCTCCCCAAGTCCTCCCTTCCTGCATTTCTGAGAAGCAAGGAGGGGGTGTAAAGAATGTTGAAGTGTTTGGCTTTGACAAAGAAGGGGAAATGGAAGAAAACAAGAGATTGTGATCCTAAGAAGCCGCTGACCTTTCTTGCTGCAGCCGGGTGATATTTTTCAGTGCTTCAGCCTCCAAGGAGCAACAGCATCTTCCCGTCTCCCGTCCCCCCTCCCTTGTACTGCTTACCCCCAAAGGAGGCTAAAGTTCAGCTTTCATGATGTTCTCACTCTGGGCTTGTGGGGAAAGGGAATGCCCATTCCCATCAGTGGGTTGTTTGAGTGCATAAAACAAGAGACTCCAGCAAGCTAATCTCAGGGCATGGGGTCAGAGAAAAATGAAGCATAAAACATTTGAAGGTAAATGCTTCGTGAATGTCCTTCTTTGTGTTTCAATGGGTGGAGGGAACCCCACAGCAAAGCAATGTCAGGGTGTCATAATTTAGATTTGGTCTGAGCATGTAAGGCTCAAGGCTGGTGTTAACAGAGGAAGATGGCAAACGTTGGATGCCATGGAAATTGTCAGTTATTTAATCTACTGTTCTGATTTTTGCTTTATTTTTCTTCTAAGTGTGGGCAGGGCACACCAGTGAATATCCCCAAGCTGCCCAACAGTGTAGCACTAAGCAGAGCTTGCCTTTCTAAGCCTGTTAACTTCAATAAGCGTAGAAAGGTACAGCTCTGGTTATTCCTGCGCTGCAAGTGTGTTACAAGAGGACAGCTCTAGTTTTCTGTTCTCTTTCCTAGCACTCTCCTCTTGCCCCATTGCTTGCAAGCCGGTAAATTGTTATAGCATGAAAGGAAAAAATGCATGAAGAATACTTGTACAGCTGGTGTAGCAGAGGCTGTGATCAGGTTCAAATGTCACCTTTGCTATAAACCTGGGGTCTGCAACCTGTGGTTCTCCAGATGTTCGTGGATTACAAATCCTATCAGCCCCTGCCATAAACTCACTCAGTGGCTGTATGCTAGCCATAGTCTCTCAGTTGTTTGCCCTCCCTTCTGTAGTGTGGGTTAATAATACTAGAGCCCCCAGACTGATGGGCTGTTTACAGTTACCGGTAATTATCAGGTAGGTATGGAGACCATCTCACCTTGTTTGTGAGTTTCCGAAAGCATCTGGCCGGCCAATAATGCAAGACTTTGGGTTTGCTTCTTCAAGGCAAGTCAATGTTATTGTCGGCCAGGTTCCCTTTTTACTGGACAACAGGTAGTCATGTTGAGTGTCCGTAAGGGTTCAGTGAAAGAACTTGCCTTGGGAATGTCTGGAACTTCCAAGACCAAAAGCTACGCCAACCCACAAAACGAATAAGCCAAGCTTGCAGCAGATGTAATCCCTCAAGGGATATTTTGGCTGAGTTCTTTGATTCTCTGCTTTGTGTTCCAACCCCTCCCCTCTTCCTCCTCTGTCCAACTGGCCTTTATCCTTCTCAGTCTCTCTCTGGCGGTCTGTCCTGGCTGTCCTCCCCGCAAGCTGCCCGCATTAAACAATACTATTTCCAAGACAAACAGCAAATTCATTGGAGAGGCTGACCTGAGAATTTGGAGCCACTGGCTTCCTAGAATTAAAAGGCCTGGGAGCTGTCGAGCTGTCAGCCTGCCAAGCTGGAGACAATGACTCGGGTTCCATTTTCCTCCTTTGATATGAGCTTGAATGCGTGTCCCAAGCGGGCAACAAAATGTAGACTTCAAACAGACGAGAATAGTTATTCCTGCTCAGTTCGCTCTCATCTCCTTCGCACATAGCCCAAGAAAGACCTGTTGTGCTAATCAGTGTGGGAGACTCCAAGTCAGACCTTATCAGCTCTGAGACTTAAGCAGCTGAACAAAAGGTGTGAGTCCGGCCAGGATCAGGGCTCCATTTCCTGTACCGCCCTACAGGTGAAAGCAGGCACACTTGTCCTTCTAATACCTTTTTTTCTCACACTAAAAATTATTTATTGAATGGATAGATCAGCAAATATGTGCACTTTTCTGGCAGCTCTGCTCTTCCCTCCCACATATTTGTAAGAATTTACTGTGACTGTCCTGGGTTGGCCTCTGCTCCAAAACATGTTAGTAAATTAACCCTAACAGTGTATTGTCGAAGGCTTTCACGGCTGGATTCAACTGATTGTTGTGGGCTTTCCTGGCTGTGTGGCCGTGGTCAGGTAGATCTTCTTCCTAACGTTTCGCCTGCATTTGTGGCAGGCATCTTCAGAGGTATATCACAGAGAGACAACAATCAGTTGACCCTAACAACTTCTTTGTCGCTGTCTTTTTTTAAAAAAAAAAAAAAGCTTGGTAGAATGTAAATAATTTCAGAGCAATAGCCATGTTAGTCTGTTATACTTATGCTATAATTTTTTTTGTCAGTCTTCAAGGGGCCTCCTGCTTAATTTTGGTGACATTTTTCGTCTCACTGGTTGTGCAAACTGTAGAAAAACTGCAATTAAAATATATTTAGGAACATTTACTGTCTGGATAAAGTAGCTGGGAAGTGTGATCAGACAACCAAGAAAGAATCCACGAAACCTCCGTCTGGATTTGGTCTTGTGTCATAAGGTGACCTGACAGCTGATACCTTAAATGACTTTTTAAAAGGATCCGTTAAAAGGATTAGTTCTCTCTCTCTCTCTTTGTGTGTGACACTCAGATGTTTGTAACCTTTTAAAACAATGGTTTGCAAAGCAAAAATAAAAGATAGCTCCGTACAACAAACCAAATAAAAAAGTTAATTGAAACAAATCAGGAACAAGTGGCAGCAGACAGATCATCATGATGTTAAGGAGCACAAAATAATTAAATCTTAAAAAGTGGACAGAATTTTAAAAACTTCGTTATTTTTGCTGATTTGAAACTAATCTATTTAGCTTATTTATAACTCACCTTTCTCAGAGTAGGGGAAACAATAATGCTGTGGAACCAGGAGTACTTAATTGAATGTCAATATGAGCAACTAATGGTCCAAGTCATAATAGTGCAAGTTGTGCAGTATGTGGTATCACAAATAGACAAGGCAATTCAGTACCCACTCCCTTATGAAGGCACAATTCTAAACCATCCTGTAAAATAGCTGATAAGTGGTTTAAATAAAAGAAAGCACCCAGCAGGATAGTAAAATGAGTGGGTAGTCCATGATAGTAAAAACCCTGGTTTTTCTCCATTTAGTTGGTAGGAATAGGACTGGGCTTCCTTATTGAAAACCCCTTTGGATTTCACGGAGACTGCGACAGGGTTGGCATTTTATGACTTTGGTCCCAGTCCCTTTGTACAACTCCATTTTGCCATCTCTTATGCACAACCTATCTACAAAATTGAATATATAACAGTACAGCTGTAATTGCCACATAATTCTACAGATGCAGCTGAGATTACATTTCTTGCCTGACCTGCTGTGAAATGTGACCCCTGGCTTGCATTCTGTGTCTAGGCTGATGGAGAGCTTCAATGAAGCTGACCTCAGTTTATGAGATATGACAGAGGTCAAGCAGTGTGCTAGAGTCTGGAGGGTTGGAATTCTGCCTTCTGTGGACCAAGCTATGGTGTGCATGGTGGGGCAGGTAGAAGACTGGCCTAATTCTTCAGAGGTGTGGGGGGAGGGGAATGGCACCCAGGGCAACACCTGCTCTGGCCACCTCCAGTGCCCTACTTACCTTAGCCGACAGGAGCCTGTCATGGGCTGCCCCTCGGGCCAGCCCTCCCAGGCTGCTCTTTCAGCCGGTGGAGCCTGGGGCAGGGGCAGGGCCAAGGGTGCCTGGCAGCAGTCCAGCCAGGCTGCTCCTTTGGCTGGTGGAGGTGGGGCCAAGGGGAGGGGTGTGGGGGCAATTATCCACCCCCTCCCTACATGACTTGATGGCCTGTGCCTGTGACCCCACATGTCCCCATTAGCGCTCCGCCTCTGGAAGTGATAGACCTTTTTTGGACTGTGCTACTTCAGACTGATGGTTTAATTTTCTATAGAGGAACATTCAGTCAACTGAGTTCCCCTCTGGATAGATTGTCTCAGTGAGAATTAGGGCTTTAGAAAAATGGGGTGGAGGAGAGAGAGGTGAACCAAGTGCTTGTCAGTCATCCCCCGTGTCTTTGTATTTAGTAATCAGAATGCACATCAGAAAGTTTGAGAAGGCTGAGTTTTTGCTGAGCAACTCTAGCTCAGGAAATTCCTAGAGATTTGGAGGTGGTGGAGAACTCATTTTTGTAATGCCATAGAGCAGGGGTGGCCAACCTATGGTGGTCCAGATGTTCATGGAATACAATTCCCATCAGCCCCTGCTTGCATGGCCAATTGGTAGGACTGATGGGAATTGTAGTCAGTGCACATCTAGAGCACCATAGGTGGCCACCCCTACCATAGAGTCTACTCTCTGAAGCTGCCATTTCCTTCTGTGTAGTCTGGAAATCTGTTGTAATTCTGGAAGAACTCAAGGCTCCTTCTGGAGTCTGGCAACCCTACAAGTCAACACAGCATCAGTCTTTTCTTGGGAAAGACCCTAAATTTCCAGTGGCAAAGGGACAGAGTGCATGTGATCAGCCCCAGTAACACCCCTGACAACTGACACACATCCCCAAACAATCGTCAGTTTCCTGTTCCACGGACAGGAGAAAAACAGGATGTAAGAGGTGTTTATCACAAGGAGCGAGATAAGCAGGCTCCGGGGCATTTCTAGAGGAATTCAGGAGCTTGGGTAGTTAGTCATAAGACATGTGGTCCACAGCAGAATAGAGCTGAAACAAAGACAGGGCCACACATTGAACTATCCAAGCCTCATGCAAGAACCACCACCCCCATAGCAAGAAAACTGCTCTAGGTCATTGAGAGCTTCTGAAGTAAATTGAAAGAGGAGGGAAATGTGCATGTGCATCAGTATCATGTCAAGTAGCAGAGACTGGAAAACTGAGCATGGGATGTTGGATCTGCCAATAACTTGCTGGATGCCATTGAGCTCACCCAGTGGAAACCAAATTTGGGGATGGGTTGGGTAGGTATTCCTGGTCCAGGCCCCTCTGACTCTGGCTAGGATTCATCAGGGTTGTGATGGGATCACAGATGACTGACATTCCACTCTGAGGAAAGGGAGGGCGCCCAAGTGTTCTCAGCGCCATTAGGACGGAAAATAAAAATTGCTACCCTTTTTTCCTTCTAGGCCAGGATCCACAGTCATTGCTGAAAAATCTTCAGTCTCTCTTAGCCAAGAAAGAAACAGAGAAGGTGAGACCGGCAAACAATATTTTTTTAAAAAAATCCCCACCATCTTATATTTAAATGAATTATACCATTAAAGAACATTTCTTTGAGGGCTTTTTTTTGGGTGATTGCATAATCTACACTTCTTATGGTAGAGGGGTAAGAAGCTATATTTTCACGCAACGTGTGATTGGTGTTTGGAATATGTTGCCACAGGAGGTGGTGATGGCCGCTAACCTGGTTAGCTTTCAAAGGGGCTTGGACAGATTTATGGAGGAGAAGTCAATCTATGGCTACCAATCTTGATCCTCCTTGAGCTGAGATTGCAAATGCCTTAGCAGACCAGGTGCTCAGGAGCAGCAGCAGCAGAAGGCCCTTGCTTTCACATCCTGCACGTGAGCTCCCAAAGGCATCTGGTGGGCCACTGCGAGTAGCAGAGTGCTGGACTAGATGGACTCTGGTCTGATCCAGCAGGCTTGTTCTTATGTCAAACATTGATGCTCTCTGTTCAAATTCATTTTTGAGACAATCTTTACAGCCATAATTAGGGCAAGGAACTTGATTCCTTTTTTAAAAAAAGAATGTCTCAGTTTCATGCAAGATCCCAGATACTTCGGGCAAGTGCACCTATAGGCACAAACACAGGCACTCGGCCTTAGTTCTGAATGGGGACAGATGTATTTTGTGCCAAAAGCATTAACATTCCACACCAGGAAGACAGGGGATTCTGATACTTGCATAAATTATGGAGTGTTCTTGCACGCTTTCTTTTTTTGGCCTTTTGCCATACCTGTTCACCGCTGATAGTGTTATTCGTAGCTTCTCTGGCTTCTGAGATTTCAATAGTTCTTATCTTCCATTTGAAAATATAGCATCAGGGTTAGACACTTGCTTGAAAACAAAAAGAGTTGAGAGTCTCAGAAGCTTGATCCTGTACTTTGTAGCACATCCTGTATTCTTGCAGAATGATACCCCTGCTTATAAGGTCTGGCTGACACATGCATGTCTTTGTTTCCATAGCTCAAGGAGGAAATCTATTTGGCCTTTGCAGCCCTCGACGATCCACTGGAGTGGCTTTTGGATGTGCTGGAGGCCAGCAGTGATTTGAAAGGGAAAGGGTGTTCCCTGGCATATCACATTGCCCATGAACTACAGTTCAGGATAAAGGAACATCCTAATGGCCAGTTGGTGAGTGCGTGCATGTGCTGTGGCTGGGTGGAACCTGGTAGATTTTTGTGCCCTGTAGTCATGCCCCATATTTATCACAGCTTGGTTTTTTCCCCAAAGAAACATGGAGTTTGCTGTTATGCATGTACTTGTGTGCACACATCCCTGCTACACTGTTCACATGCCAACTATCAGGCTACAACATCTGATGCATGGCACGCTGCCATCAGCAGGTGTGCAGTGAGGGCTGCTTAAGTCACACCCTGCAGGAAGGCGAGGCCCAAGGAATGCTTTGTTGTTAAGAGCTTTATTAGCAGCTCCCTGCAGGTTCAGGGCTTCTAATGAACACCCTCCAGGGTGAATCTCTCAAAGTGTAGAGAGGCCACCTGAGAGTCCAGGTTAAGGACATATGAACTGCCCTGCAGGATCAGACCAAAAGGTCTATCAGCAGATTTTGGCTGGTTTGGGTTGACAGTCCATATTTGTGGTTGCTTCTGGCCCTCCTTTCCTGAGACCCCTAACAATCATGGAGGATTATGGGAAAGTCCTAATCACTGAGTTTTGTACTTGGAAGTAGATGATATTTTTTTCTTCTGAATGCTTTCAAAGCTCACTCCAAGATCAGAGAAGAGCTCTTGTCTGTCTTGGGAGTAGCAGGGTAAACAATATACTCTTAGCCCACTATTGTGTTTTTGGATGCCTGTCTATCTAGTCCAGTATTCTTTTTCCAGCAGAGGCTGGCCAGATGCTACCAGGAAGCCCACAAATAGGACATGAAGGCAACGGTCCTCTGATTGTGGTGGGTTTTCTGGGCTGTGTGGCCGTGGTCTGGTAGATCTTGTTCCTAATGTTTCACTTGCATCTGTAGCTGGCATCTTCAGAGGTGTATCACAGAGAGAAGTCTGTTACACACTGTGTCTAGTGAGAAGGGAATGTTTAGTGGGGTATATATTGTCCATGTCCCAGGGTGGGGAACCAATCAGTAAGTGTTTGGGTGGAACTTGCTATGCAAAGGTGTGGTTGAGTGCATTGTATTGCGGGTGGGGTTATCAGTCTATTTACATTTGTAGTCGCATTTGCATTCCCTGCAGCAGCAGCAGCATTGGTGAATGCAAATCCTGTTTCTGGGTGGGGTTCATTGTCCATGAATTTAGCATGCCCTTGGGCTTTGCTTCTGGTGTTTTTAAGTACTGGTAGCCAAGCTTTGTTAATTCTCAGTCGTCCTTTTTGTTGGCCATGCCCATTATTATAGTCATACGGCCTCTGAAGACTGAGGTCTCATTTACCTGTTCTTAACTACCAGCTGTTTGTATGCTTCTCCTGAGCCACAATTTTTTTTAAAAGCTGCCAAAACTTTAAATGGCCACCGCTATATCTGGTCCAGTGAGTTCTATAGGTTAATTGTGTACTCGATCATGTACATGGTGGAGAGGAAAGTAGTCATGGGTATAGACAAGCATGAGATAAAGAATCTGAATTTTCCTTTGATTGATGTGATTTTTAAAAAAAGTAGCACTGGGGCAAGCATTCAGGTGTTTCTTTTCAGCTCAGCTCCTGACAGGCTGATGCTACTCCAATCTGAGACTGAGAAAATTGCCAAGCATAGACCTCTTGCATTTCTTGGTCAGATTTCTCAGGCTGGCTTGAGGTTCAAGAAGCTCCAGCCTCGGGTGTTGCCTGTGCTCACTCAGTGCCACATCAGCCTGCTAGACCTGCTGATCAGCATCTATCAGCTGCATGATGCAGATCGCGATCTTCTTCTGGACCACATCAGCCACCTTTGCCATAACAAGAAGTTCAAAGAGGTAAGTCGTACCCTTTGCCATGCATCTACCCACTCTCCCAATTCCTAATCATCCTGCCCCTTATCTACAACATCCCCATAGAAGGAGCAGCCAGACCTCACTGAAAGAAGGGGCACTGATTTCATTTGGCCAAAGAATAAATAGCTCCAGTCCAATTTTTTGATGTTTGTTTTAATAGATACTTTTAAATTGATGATTGCTTTTAATTGTGATAACGGTTTGTTGGCTTTTAATGCTGTCCTTTTTAATAGTGCTGTTTTTATGATGTGTTGCTGTGCAGCCTTCCTGGGAGGGCAGAATACAAACAATTGACTGAGCAGATAAAGCTCAGATCAATTGTCATGTCACTGCTTCCCCATGTTGGCATCCTTACATTTGGGGAAATAAACTTGTAATATACTTTTACAGCCACCATGTGGTGGTATTGCTTGTTCCCAGATCCCGGAGTAGCAGTTTCAAGTTTGGAGAAATGGTAGCTCTTAACATCGGAGGTGGGAGATTCAAAGGACGAGCTGTTTTCTAGGCTCTGGGCCAATTTCTTGGGGCCTGGGCATTCAGCAGTAAATGCATCCAGCTGTATCGCTCCGCTCTGTCTCGCCAGCCGCAGGAGAAGGGCTTTCTTTCCTTTTAAAAAAGAAGTGTTGTTTGTCACAAAGGAGGGTATCTGATTACAAGTGTGTAACTGCATGTCTGCTCATAATTTTGGGTAAGAGGAGTTTGGAGCATGTTCATTTGGTAAATCCATTGCTGAAATCTCAGCTGGGCAGCACAGTCTGTGGAAGGAAAGGAACTTTAAACAGAATCACAATTTGATTTTTTTTTAAGTCTCATATTTTCTCCAAGAACTCATGGTGGGGTACCTGAGTCACACATTTTATTATCAAAACAGCCCAGTGAAGTAGGTTAAGCTGGGAGCTGGTGATTGGCACAAGGTAAGCCAGTGAGCTGAGTGGGAACTTGAAGTTGGGTCTCCAGGTTGTTAGTCCAACATTTTAACTACTAAAGCACACTGTATCAGTTCACATAATGATACAGAGGGCCTAATCCTGAATAAGAGGATTGGTTCATCTGTCTCTGCTACCTACTCTAATTGTCAGTGGCTCTCCACACTTTCACATGAAGCTTTTTCTTAGTTCTGAGTCCTTGCAGGCATACCGTATGCTCTATCACTCTTCCAAAGACCTTCCATTATGTAATTGGGCAAATGTCATGGGAGAATTCTTTTTCCTTGGACACATGGCAACCTCTGTTAGATGCCAGGTCAGTGCATACCAGAAACCATTGTAACCATGTGGACCAACATCTTGGTTCTCAAAATCATTAACTGCCATAGAAATTAGCTACTATAGAAACAAGACCTTAACCACTGATTGCTCCATAGATACAATGATAGAGATTCTGAACTTTAGTAAATAGTTTCAGTTGGGACAGTGTGTCAGACCACTAATTGCCGTGGGCAGGTTATTGTTCTTATTTCTCAGCTCCTAAAATCTGCTAGGTGCTATCCAACGATGAAATTGGAGAGGTACTCTTTGCACAGGTGTACGTGCTAAATGTTAGCCTCCCCTCTGTGTTTTCAAAGTTGACGATTGGTTTCTGAGGGAATCAAGATGGCTGCCGGCAGGCCCTTTTTTGAAACAATGCCGGAATTGAGCAGACTTTGAGGCTAATATAGCGGCAATGAATAGGCTGGGCCTGTGCTTCAGAAAGAATGAGGGGCCAGGCAGAAGGCAGGCTAGTGTTTCATCTGCATCTTATGTTACACTTCAGCCTTTCAAAGGGTGTCTGGCCCCGCTTGAATGGGCCTCTCTTGCGCTCCCCAGTGCGAGGATGGGGCAGACAAAGGGGACTCTTGTCACCGGCCGGCCCTTTTAGGGAAGAAAAGCCATTGTCATATGAACAGGAGCAGTCTGGCGTGCTTCAGTGCCCCCATGATACCGCTAAGTCCCCCTCAGCAAAGGACATTGAAGGCCCTGTCAGCTTTGATTAGCAAGGTCTCATGACTTAATGTGCCGCGATATTTCATGTCGAAGGGGTGGCGGCTGTCTTCGGGCAAAATGAATGCCCTCTATTGTCTATTGAGTTATTTTATTTACATTTTTAAACAGCTTATAAAGGTAAAAAGATAACTGTGCTTTTTAAGAGAAAAGAAGACAGCCCCGTTCCTTTAGCTTCAGGATTTTTGGGGAGGAAGAGAGTGCATTTGCGGGTCACATACAGTAGAACTTGTTTTAAAGGCCAGCGTTGGAGTCTCTCTCTCTCTCTCTCTCTCTCTCTCTCTCTCTCTTGTTTAATAGCAGTATATTAAATTCTAAACAGGTGGTTATGGAGACAGGCCAGGGAAGAAGTACAGTCATTCACTTTTTTTCCAGCTTAGAATTCATCTGGGTCTGGAAAAGAAGTTTGTTTTGTGCTTTTTAGCCTTGGAAAATTACATTAATCAGTTTTATTTAATTTAATGAAGACTGGGAAAATATATATTTCATGGTACTTTTGTTCAAAAGTTAAATGTCCCTTTCCACCAACCATTTGATTGCATTTTTAGTTATTGGGCTGTCATTTAAATAAATTGTCTATATCCTTCCAAGGAGCTTGGTAGAACTAACATAGGGTTTTTAGAATCGGAACCCAGATTGTAATTACAGTCCCACATGCAAACCATTATGCCATATTGACTTTCTCAATGCAGAATAGAGTTAGCTTTTTCTTAATCTAAGGTGATAAGATATGAGACTGAAATGAGCCATGGCATTTGTTTTGCTGATTTACACATTCCTTTCCCCGTAGAAGCTTTCCCCCCTAGATCAGTGACAATATGCAGCTAATGGTAGAATCACACCTATGTCAACTGCCTGCAAAGTTCAGGCAGTTATGTAGTTTGTGAGGGCCCACTGAGTCTCATACGTATTACCATCCATAACTCTGCCCTTTAGTCCTTAGTCACTCATTAAAGCTCCCCCCGCCCCTGGTAGAATTCTACCACAGTAGGAAGAGGGCGGGAATAGAACGGTTGCTTACCGGTAGTTTTGTTTTTCAATTGCAGGGTGCATTGCTTTATCTGGGGGAGAATTTAGCAATGGCATTCTTTCCCACACCCACATGTCCATAGTCTAAAGGGGTACAATTCAAAAAGAAGAGTTGGATTTATATCCCCCCTTTCTCTCCTATAGGAGACTCAAAGGGGCTTACAAACTCCTTTCCCTTCCTCCCCACAACAAACACCCTGTGAGGTGGGTGTGACTAAGAGAGCTCCGAAGAACTGTGACTAGCCCAAGGTCACCCAGCTGGCATGTGTGGGAGTGCACAGGCTAATCTGAATTCCCCAGATAAACCTCCACAGCTCATGTGGCAGAGTGGGGAATCAAACCCGGTTCCTCCAGATTAGAGTACACCTGCTCTTAACCACTACACCACTGCCATTTCTGGATTGTATCACCTAATCCCACTGTACATGTAAACCAGACATGATATCTTATTGTGCTAACATATGAGATACATGACAGGAATGTCTTATTGCTCAAAATTGTTCACCTTCCCTAAACTTGAATGCATTTGCTAATACAGCCTTAAAAAAAGAGATTTTCACCCCCTCCTACTTTGCGTAATTTTTCCCCCGAACGCATTCACATATATCAAACAAAGTAAATTAAATTGCAGCCTATTTGCAAAATTTGTTCTGCTGCTAATTATGGGCCCAGCGTACTGGAGTCTTGTCCCTAACCACTAGAGGTTTCATTTAGCAACTCTTCTCTGGCTTTGGAGATTTCCCTGGTTTATCTTCACTGCCATGAGGACAAGAAACTTGAGATTTTTAAAGGAATGCTGAGATTCACCAAGAGCTCTTACCACCAGCCTGTCAACCAAGCCCTACACGTGAGAATTAAGCATAAACTGCAGTCCCCATTTTTTCAACCCTGTCTTTACAACCTTTCAAAATAACAACTAATCCTCCATATAATTTTTGGTATGGTATGATCTCAGAAAAACAAAATGTTCATAGTTTAATACGGTTTGTTGCCATGTGGAGTGTTCATGACCTAGACCAAGTACCAAAGGGCATATAACAAATAGTATGGTGAACACAACAGTACAGGATTAGATAGATTCAGGGAGGACTGGTCTTTCAGTAGCTAGTAGTCATGACAACTAATGGGAATCTCTACATCCAGAGGCAGTAACTCTGTGAATATCAGTGCTAAGAGGCAATCTCAGATAGAGGCCTTGGCTCCTATGCGCTGTTGTTGGCCCGCCAGGGCAACTGGTTGGCTATTGTATGAAACAGGATGCTGGACTGCGTATGTGCATTATTTATATAAAGAAGATGTCAATCACTTCAGTAACTTACTTGCAGGGCTATCGGAATTGTTAAGTGTCTTCCACATTAATGTTTGGTGAGCAGCACATCTAGACATTCTGTGTGGGGCTATAGCTGTATAGAGAGCACCTATTATGCAAGCAGAAAGTCCCAAGCTCAGTCCCTGGAATTCCCACTTACAGGATCTTGAGTATCAGGTGCTTGGAAAGGCTTTCCTCTGCCTGAGAGTCGGGAGAGCTGCTGCCGGCCAGAGCGGCCAAAAGCGACCTTGATGGACTCAGCTGAACAATGTCTCGTGCTTGTACAGGATTGTGAATGGTCTGCGTACTCAACATTTAGTCATCTCTTCGTCAAAAGCGAGGGACTTGAAACATAATCCTCAAAGATGGTATATTTCCATACCGCACAGGTATAAACAAGCAGGGGACTTGCAAGGTCTTGCAGGAGGCCGTCTCCTCCCACTGTTCCCTCTTTTCCTTCCCTGAAAATCCCAATAGCCTTTCCCCTTTTCCTACGTCCTTATCTTCTTCCCACCTGCCAGCCAACCTACTATTATCTGCACCCTGCACCCCCACCCCCACACCAGATCTTCATTTTTCATTCCTTTCCACCTCCTGGCAGTTTCCTGGATAAACTGCTCACAGTGCTAGTTGCCATGCCAGGCCCAGTTGCGGTGGGAAAGCCACAAGGTCTTTAGGTGGTGGTGGGGGCACTTATTTTCCTCTTATCTCCCCTTCTCCATAGTATTTCCCCCTTTCCTTCCCTTGGCAGCCTTCGTGCCACATTCTTCCTCACTTCCTTTTCTCCTTCTCATCCACCCTCCCACCCACCTTCCATCTCCACCATGCATTTTCAGCTGTGTTTATTATTTGCTTCATTTATATCCTGCCTTTCTCTTCAATGGGGCCCTAAAGCAGCTTCCATCATTCCCCTTTCCTCCATTTTATCCTCATGATAAAATAGGTTAGAGAAGGGATTTGAACCTGGCTCTCACTGAACCCTCTCCAGCACTCTAACCATTGCCTTGTTCTGACTGTCTCTGTATTATAGTATATTATAAGGTGATGAATTCTACTGATTTACCTGTAATGGGGAGTTGACGAAGAAGAGGAAGAGGAAGAGGAGGAGGAGGAGGAGTAGTTTGGATTTACATCCTCCCTTTCTCTCCTGCAGGAGACTCAAAGGGGCTTACAATCTCTTTTTCCTTCCCCCCTCACAACAAACACCCTGTGAGGTAGGTGGGGCTGAGAGAGCTCCGAAGAACTGTCACTAGCCCAAGATCACCCAGCTGGCGTGTGTGGGAGTGCACAGGCTAATCTGAATTCCCCAGATAAGCCTCCACAGTTCAAGCGGCAGAGCAGGGAATCAAACCTGGTTCCTCCAGATCAGAGTGCACCTGCTCTTAGCCACTACGCCACTGATGCTCTGTGGTTTGACATTGCTGCAGCAAACAGTTTTTACAACAGAGCGTTCCCACAGTGGCAACCTCTTGAAGCGCCGATGCACCCCCCTGAAGCGTGCATGCTGTGGAGGTAACATTGTATTACAGAGCTAGGAAGGTCAATTGTGAGATGCAACCTAAGGATTGGAGACTTCTGTTGCCCCTCACCCAGTGGAATCAACTTCAGGTGTGTGGGGAGATTCCTCTGACAGCTAAGAACATGCCAAGATGCCTGCAGGGTGCAAATGGAATGTGTGTGTGTGAATCTTTGCTGCCGTTCCCTCCTATGCCTCCATAAACTTTTCCTGTCAATTTGTGTTTTCTAGGCTGCCATTTTGAGCACCAAATTGAAACTGCAGCCAGACCTGGAGGTTGAGAAGGTAAACGTTACTGTCTATACAAAAACATTAGTAGGTACAAAAACAAGAGTAAAACCAGGCCTTTATCTGTTTGCCTGTCTTCTTGGCCTTCTCTCTAACAAAACTAGTTCCCTACATATAGAGTCATCCCCACCGCTCACCAAAGTATGCAATGTCCCCTCCTCTTGCTGACACCATAGCCAGACAGACCAGCGTGCAACAAAATCACTTCTGCAGCAGCAATACAATCTCAAACTGCTCGGTCTCTTGTCCTTTTCTTAGATGTGTATTCCATTGCTGCTTCAAGATAAAATGAACCTCGTTGAATCATATGTGGAAGGACACCCCAATTTGCAGCAGCAGCTCCTGTGCTTGCTTGACTCGTGGTGTGAACCAGGGTTCAGGACTGAAACTGTCACAAAGTAAGTGATTGGCTCTCTTTCTCCAACCTGTTGTTTGTTTACTGCAATTGCTAAGTGTTCAATCGTCTGCAGATTCAGGGGATGAAAATTCACCAAAGCATCCCAAATTCTGCTTGTGTATTAAGCTGATTTCTAGAATGTCTCTTACTTTGCTTTTTGTTGTTGTTGCTATTTTGCTTAAATTGTTCCTTTTCTGCAAGATATCAGGAGGGACAAGGACTTATGTGGGGCACCAAATCCCTTTTCCCCACCTTCTAACCATTTTATTCAACTATCTCCTGATGCCTAATAAAGGTCTCTGAACTGAACTGATTTTTATTTAACTGACCTTCTGGCTTCTGAAATTTTAGCCATCATTGCTCACATATTTCAGCTTTTGCATCTATGAGAACTAGAAATATTTTTGTTTATTTGATGAAAGCTGAGATTCCCAGAAAGTTGTGTTTTGCTTCTTGGGCCAACTTCAAACTTCTTCCTTTTATGTGGCCTAGCATTGTATGCCCAGCCTTACATATAAAAACAGCTAATTATTCAGAGGAATTCTCTCTCTTGGGTACCAAATGTCAGATGCTGATGGAAGGGATGGATGTTCCCATCTTGCCTGCCTTGTGGGGGAGCCCCCTTGAAGCATCTATCTGGCCACTCTCATATTATGCAGAAGTTGTTGGAGCCCTAGTGAGGCTCAGAATAGGTTACAACCTTTGACAACTTGGAGGGACATTTTCATTATTTTATTTCTTTAAGAGATGCATATCCCTTTTCTATCTTATAAAAGCGTTCAGGGCAGCTTGCAAAAACCCCCCGATAAAAATCAAATAAAAATAAAACCAAATTAAAGATGAGGAAAATAAAATAAAAAAATGAATATAACAAAGTAAACGATGACCCATTCATATCTAGTCTAAATTCCTGAAACCATTACATGCAGGCAATTTTTTTAAAAAAACTATCATTGTTTTTTAAACCTAAAGAGAAAAGAAATTGTCAAAATGTATCTTTATGAGTTCTCTCTCAGGCAGTATCAAGGCGTGCCCAATATAAGGGCAGAGAAAATCAATCATAAGATGTTGAGCAAACTGGTCTTCAGGTTTCTGGACAAGTATAGCCTCGATCCAGGTAAGCGAATATGATTGCACATCAGAATGCGTATGCACTGTTTATTTAGATACTTATACCATGCATTCCTCCCAAATGGCCAACCAAAGTGGCTTACAAGATTCTCCTGTCCTCTATTTTATTTTTACAATGACCCTAGGAGGTAGGTTATGCTGACAGAAGAGACTAGGCCAAGGTCAGCCAGCATGTTTGGGGAGGTTGGCCTTTGGGGAGGTTGGCCGCTGACCCCCCCCCTTCTCATAACATCAGTGGATCCTGCCGTCCCCCCTCCCTTCCTTTCTTTTAGGGGATTTGTTAGTAGGTGCCATCTGTTATGCTGATTTAGTGTGCTGCGTTTTAATGGGGGGTTATTTTATATAGAGCCAAATTAATTAATATTTTACTGATTTTAGTCTTTGGTTTTATTGTGCTCTATCTGGGTTTGTTGTTCACCGCCCTGAGCCCTCTGGGGGAGGGCGGTATATAAATATAATCCATAAATGAATGAATGGATGGATGGATGGATGGATGGATGGATGGATGGATGGATGGATGGATGGATGGATGGATGGATGGATGGATGGATGGATGGATGGATGGATGGATGGATGGATGGATGGATGGATGGATGGATGGATGGATGGATGGATGGATGGATGGATGCATGGATGGATGCATGGATGCATGGATGCATGGATGCATGGATGCATGGATGCATGGATGGTTCTGCGGTGGAGTGGGGATCTAAATCTGAGTCTCCCAGACTCTGTCACTCTAACTACTACAGCATACTCTGGGAGTGTTTGATTGACTGGAATCCCCATCTCTATTTGGGGAAGACAGAGAGACATGTCCATGGAGTGAAAAGAGGGAGTATACAAAGGGATGTTTGACCAGCGCTCTACCAGTTGCATTGGCTCCAGAGGGAGTACCAAGGATTTAGTATTGTTTTAGTACTGACATTTAATTCCTAAATGGTTTGGGGCCATCGTACCTGCGGGACAGCCGCTCTCAATATGTCCCCTAAAGAACATTTTGCTTCACTGACAACAGTCAGCTAGTGATCCTTGACCTGAAAAATGTCCAGCTGTACTTGACAAGGGCCAGAGTCTTTTCGGTTCTGGCCCTGGCCTGACAGAACCCTCTGTCCAGTGAGACTCAGACCTTGCAGGATCTATCTTCATTCCACAGGGCCTGTAAAATGAAGGTGTTCCACTGGGCCTATAGTTGAGGGTAGCTATGAGTTTGATCCATTTTGACTGGCCTGCTCATTCCCTGTATTGCTATGATTAGGTGTTACAGAGGGTGTTTTGTGTTAGTTTTAATTGTTCCAGTTTAAGTGGATTTCCTGAATTCCCACCTTTCTTTTTTTTAAAAAAAGAAAGTCTCTGTGTCTTTTTTCCCTGATGGAGGTATAAGGAAAAGGGTGAAGGAAGGGCTAAAAACTTTTAGAGAATGAAAGCTGAGGATTCAGAAAACCTGCTTAAACTGTCATTATGTCAATATAACAATATTTTAGTGCTTTTTTAAAAAAATATGAAACTTTTTGTCTTCAGAGCGAGGGGCCAGGAGGGGGAATGGTTTGATGATGACGACAGACCAGTCATTGAAAAGTGGGCAGGAGATGGGTTAGAACGGGTGGGACAAAGAAAATTGACAGAAACGTTACTCATAAGGAAGAATCTAACTCAAAACTGGCTTCCAGAAAAACATTGGGGTAAAAGAAGTTTCGAAAGAATCAGAAAAAACAACACCACCCCAGGGGAAAAACAAGAAAGAAGGAGCAAAAACATAAGGGACAAAATGCATGCAGAAATCAGTACCAAGGATTTAGTATTGTTTTAGTACTGACATTTAATTCCTAAATGGTTTGGGGCCATCACACTTGCGGGACAGCCTCTCTCAATATGTCCCCTAAAGAGCATTTTGCTTCATTGACAACAGTCAACTAGTGACAGAAATCAGCGGATAAACCAGAACAGTATGGGGCCAGAACCAATAGGAAAAAGCCATAGCCCAAACAGCCAATTTAATCCATTGGAACCTACAGGATATTAAATTGCACTAATTGGCTCTGCTTAGTCATGTCAACACTAGAGGGTAGGAGTGAGCTGCCCTCGAACTTCTGCAATCTGAGCATTTTGTCTTGTAGGTTTGTGTGGGAACCTGGGTTTTCACCTATTGTTTGTGGTTTAGAATGATGTCTGACAGGGCAAACATGCCACGAGATGGATGGAATCATTTCCTCATGAGATTTTTTAAAATTACAGTTTTGTAAAGGTTGCTTGTCATAAAATACCCTTGAGGGATATTTGAGGGATTAAGGTTATGATCCATCAGAACGGTCCCTGTGCCTGACCCAGTGAGATGGTTGGGGACTGAGCCACTGGGCAGCCTCTTGATTGTCTTAGTGCGGCTGTCCTGAGAGAACATCTCAGTGTATCACACTCTTAAGAATTCATATTCACTTTTGTGGGGAAGAGATTTTTTCATCAGTGTCCTTTTGCACACTTTTGGTAGTCCGATTCATGAACCAGGCAATGTGCATGGCTTTCCTGCATATGTGGCATTTCTTTTCAATTTCTGTGGAAACAGAAAGGGAACTTCACACATCCAGGACTCACTCCCCTTGATTGCCTCCACAAATTATCTCTGAGCTACTTCAGCATACTAGGGTCATCATGACAACAAGGGTTTGCCAGTATGGTGTACTGGTTAGATTGGAATGTAGTCCCCACTCAGTCACGAAACCTACTGAAGTGACCCTACTTGACAGGGTTGTCATGAGGATAAAATGGAGAAGGGCGGGGGTGGGGGTGGGGCACGGGCTCATTGGGGGAAGGGTAGGATTACTGACAGTTTTTTAAAAGTTATTTAATATCAAATAAATAAAGAAGGTTAAAGGTGATCAGAACTGATTTCAGAGGCTTTTGAGTTTTCATCCAAGCTGATTATTTCTTTTGGAAATGATAAGAGAGCTTTGGAAACAGGTATTAATTAAGCCACTGGAAGCTTCTAGAGCAGTGGTGGCGAATCTATGGCACGGGTGCCAGAGGTGGCACTCAGAGCCCTCTCTGTGGGCACGCACAAACAGAGTGCCCCCCCCCCCCACATCTAGGCTGGCCTGTGCCACTGTGCTCGATTATTAGCATTAAACCTAAGACCTAGTTTTGGGGAAGCCGTGTAGGTAACCCTGTTAAGCGCTGTTAAACCCCACTGATTTTCATGTGAAGAACTAAAGCGCGATCATCTACCTGGGAGTAAGCTCGGTTGCTGGCAATGGGGCTTGCTTCTGAGTAAACCCTCCTAGGGTCGTGATTCACCCGTTGGAAGAGTTGCACGGTTGCTTCAAAGCAAAGCCACCAACTACCACCAAGCTTGCTCCTGAGTAATGCATGCCTCGGAGCCAACCTTCTTTTCTAAACGAAAACCTCAGTATTCAGGTTAAATTGCATGTTGGCACTTTGCGATAAGTAAGTGGGTTTTGGGTTGCAATTTGGGCACTAGGTCTCGAAAACGTTCACCATCACTGTTCTAGAGTTAGAATTGTGTGTATCTCTTCCCAAATGATTTGTCAGAATCATTTGTCAAAGCTTTTGATTGGATTCTGACTCTTCAGTTAGCAATAAGGGGGGAGGCTACCAGCTTGAATAGTCTCCCATTTAAAAAAACGAAAACGAAAACCTTAGCATACTTAAAATTAGCAGTCTACGGAGAAAGGTGCAGAATACTCTTCTCCCTGATTTATTTATCTGCATATGTAAAGGTTCCCCCCCCCCCCCCCGCAAAGCATCAAAATTTGCAACCCCTCCCTACCTGCAGTCTGTAGAATTCAGGATGAGCTTTACCCTTTGGTTTTAATCCTTTCTTGTTAATGATTTCAGTGATCGGTATCAACATCGTCACAGTCATGTGGCTTAAAAATGTTCAAATGCTTTGACTTTCTGAATGTCTGGCATATTGTGTGTATTTTTAATGATTACAAGTCAAAGGTGTGGGGCTTTGAAACCTTGTGAATTCGTCTGATGGTGCAGTGGGCAATGGGTTTAGGCTGAGTTTGGATAGGATAGGGTTTGAATGGGAAGGGGCCATAGGCAAAGCTTAGGTTTTGTATGCAGAAAGACCCAGATTCACATCGCTAGCATTGCTGAAGGATCTCAGGAAACAGAGTCTGGAAAGTCCCCAAGTCTTGGACAGTTGACACCCATTCAAAGTAGATGACAGTGAGAGGGAGGGGCCGAAGCAGCATTGTGTGGTGGTGATGGTGGAAAGTACTGACTATCCAGAACAGATCTGACAAGATCAATTATAGCCTGAATCATCCAGATCAGGGCAGCAATTTACAGGGAGGGGTAATTGGTGGTGTAAAAAAAATATCCTCTGCCTGGGATGCTGCCAGTCAAATTTACCTATATGGAACTGAATGAATGGTCAGTTGTAAGTTAGCTATACAAGTTCACTCCTTCTCAGCCTGGCCTACCTCACAGGATTATTGTGAAGACAGACTTGGTAAACACCCCCAAGTCCCTTGAAGGAAGGGCAGGTTGGGATACTAATGCAAGATAATAAAATTTAATGAAAAATGAGGAAAAGAAATCCCTCCTCGCCCCCACCCTACATGCCTGCCTTGTCTCCTGCTGATCCATATTGTTTTATCCCTTCTCCTTGCATGTCCCAGCCCTGTGTCCCAACGCCATCAACCAGCGTTCCATGGGAACTCTGAGATACCTTGTCCACAAGACATTTGTTGAGGTATGTGTGTGCGTACGTGTGGGGTGGGGTGGGGGATGCAGATTGCACAAAGGCTATTGCGGTTTTGTTGAGAAGACATCAGTGTTATTTTGTGATTTCTTTTCCAGAAAACCATGACTGAGGAAAGCTGGGCTGATCATGTCCAGGTAAGGGCACAAATTATGTCTGGATTTGCTTCCAGTGTGCATTCAAGTTGCTTTCAGTACTAACAAAGACATTAAAATGCTGTACTAAGCCAACCAGTATGCAAATTAGGCACATTTGCATAATGCCTTCTGTTTTGCAAAATTTAACCTGCAATGTTTTGTTTGTTCATTTATTTTTTTGGCCTACTGACTCATAACTATAAGGCTCTCAATGCACCGGACAGGGATTAAAATAAAACCATTAAATGTCAAAATCATTTTTTTTTTAAAAACCCAAACCCTGCAGCAGTAATATTCAGATAATAAAAACAGGAGTGGTATACATTCAGAAACAGCTTCAGTTTAGCAGCAGGCAAAGTATTGAAACATAAACAGGAAATTTTGTGGCTCATAGAAACTCAAAGCATTGTAAGAAAGTACAGCTGGCCAGTGATCCTTGACCCAGTGTTAATCACTAAATTGTCATGACAAAAAAGATATTTTCACCCCGGCACCTAAAACTGAATAAAGAAGACTCCAGTTAAACAAAGGAAGTGCCACTACCAAGAAGGCCCTGCCGCTTTTGGCCACCTGCCTTTACTGTTTTGCAAAATGTATGCTGGGATTTTGCTAGTTGTGTGGGTGTAGAGGGCTAGGAGGTATGCAAAATACTGAAGTCCCCTTCCCAGTTGTGGCCACGGCAAATCATGTTCACCCCATCAGTTTCAGCCAGCATTGCCCATACGTATAGCAACTGTCCTACAAATTATCAAGAAGTCTGTGGTTCGAACGAATCTTGCCTCTGCTGGAACTCACTGGGCGACCTTACGCAAGCTACCATTCCTCAATCTCCACCCCACTGAAATGTGGGGATAATGGTACTAGTTCTTTTATTTATTTCATTTAACTTGTTTGCTACCCTTTCCCTCAAGGGCTCAGGGCAGTTTCCAACATATTGTAAACAATAAAACCATGCATTATATTACAGTTGAAATCTCAGATGGTGGCTAGCCCAGTCATCTTAAACATAATAAAAATCCTAAACTAGAAGACATCGAGTAGGTAGAGAAATTCAAAACCCAGAGAAAGGGGGTGTAAGGGAGAAGGAGGCCAGTTAAATAATGGTAACCGTAGCTGCTGTTAACTTATGGAGCTGTTGGGAAGATTGCGATAAGGTAATGTGTGCAAATTCTTCTGAACTCTCCAAGGTAGTGTATGTGAGTCAGTGGAATGGAATGACTGGAGTGTGGGAGTTTGATAGGAAGACCCAGGAGAAAATCCCCATACAGCCATGGGCTTCACTGGATGAACATGGAGGGACTTGCAAACCCTAACAGTTTGTGTAAGCCTTCCAGAGTTCTATGGGAAAAAGGCAGGATAAACTGGAAGTGGCGTAATTTATTGTTATAACAGTAGTAGCAGTAATATCTCCACAGCCATATAAGGTAGAAACGTGCTTCTCAAAAATAAAACCAACATGTTCAGAATGGTGAATTTTGGAGCAAATACTACAGTCTTTTCTTGTTTTACATTCTTTGAGAATAGGAGCATACGTGTACAAAAACCAGCATGGCGGAAGGGCTCAGTGTTGGACAAAAATCAGAGAGACCCAGGTTCAAATCTCTACTCTGTTACTGAACCTTGCTGGTTTATGTCGAGCCTCTTGGGTCTCAGTCAGGCTAATCTACGTTACAAGAGTGGTTGTTACATAGATAAAATGACAAGAGTGCTGTGACGAACTGCTTTTGTACCCCAGTAGGGAGAAAAGCAAGGGTATAAATATCTAAAGAGCTAAACTCGCTAGTTCTGTTTGCAAAATCCTGTTCTTCTCCTGTGCATAAAATTCTGCACGTTTCCGTTCGCTTGCTTCTGATTCATTTGCATTTCTAGGCAAGATCGTTTGATTTGGTTGCTGAGAAAGGAGAGCTTTTGCGCTGGGAAGGTGATTATTCAAAAGTGGTGGCAGAGACTAAAGAGATTCCTCTTGAGAAAGGAAATCTGCTAAAGTGGAAAGAAACAAGAAACTCATCCTCATTCAAAAGAATGCGTCTCTCGGTGGAATGTTGTAATTATGGATTTAGGGGAATCAGGCCAGTTTGGCAGGGTGTGAATTTCGGAGTTCATTCAGTCTGCCCTCTCAAGCATTCTGTCTCCACAACAGAGGGCACTGGGAAATGTAATGCACCAGGAGAGATTAAAGAGAGAGGGAAAAAATGTCTCTGCCAATCCTTCCATTTGCTAGAGATCCTGCAAACATACTTATTATAGCTTTGGCTCGCAGCTAGGTGGACCCCTTGAAATAAGATCAAGGTGCTGTAACTTAAGCGCTCCTTTACATGTTGTGCCGAGCAAAGCTGAAGAATCCTGGAGTGCTCCAGAGAGCAGGAGGAGGACAAAAAAGGGAATCAGGGTACTGGAATATGAAGAAGAAGAGTTTGGATTTATACCCTTCCTCCTTTCTCTCTTGTAAGGAGACTCAAAGGGGCTTACAATCTCCTTTCCCTTTCCTCCCCCTTCCTCCACAACAAACACCCTGTGAGGTGGGTGGGGCTGAGAGAGCGTCGAAGAGCTGTGTCTTGCCCAGGGTCACCCAGCTGGTGTGTGTTGGAGTGCACAGACTAGTTCCCCAGATAAGCCTCCACAGCTCAAGTGGCAGAGCGGGGAATCAAACCCGGTACTCCAGATTAGAGTGCACCTGCTCTTAACTGCTACGTCACTGCTTCTCTCTCATCAGGCCAGGACTTGGGCAACCTGGCTTCAGATCTCCATCTGGCTGTGAATCTAGGGTTGCTAACTTCCAGGTGGTGACTGGAGATCTCCCACTATTACAATTGATCTGCAGGTGACAGAGATCACCTGGAGAAAATGGCTGTTTTGGGAAGCTGGGCGCTATGGCATTATACCCCACTGAAGACCTCTCAACCCCACCCTTCTCAGGCTCCATCCCCCAAATCTCCAGGTATTCCACAGCCTATGTGACTCTTGCAGGGTATTCCTGAACCAGTTTCTCAGTCTTGGTGCATTCAGTTTGCCAGTGTCCTCTGTTGTGGAGATTGAATGCTCACTGCATTGTTGTAAGAATTAAAAAAGGATGGGGAAAAATATGACAGGTATTTTCCCAACCTAAGTATGTTGTAAGGTAGCAAGAGAATGGGGGCTATGCTACCCTCTTGCTCTGTGGCATGCTATATATATATATATTTTTACTGGCACAGAGGAGAGCATTTCAAAATGAGGCACCTCTCTCC
The DNA here is from genome assembly GCF_021028975.2 of Sphaerodactylus townsendi. Taxonomy (NCBI): domain Eukaryota; kingdom Metazoa; phylum Chordata; class Lepidosauria; order Squamata; family Sphaerodactylidae; genus Sphaerodactylus; species Sphaerodactylus townsendi. The sequence continues at coordinate 35,274,881 of NC_059436.1, read as the reverse complement.
CCCGTTGCAACTTGCATACTGAAATGGTCAGCTCTATAATTCTACCACTTTATTCTCCACAGCAGAGACTGGCCCTCTGACCTCCTCCCCTACAATATGAGGGTGATAATACGGAGCTTGCAGGATTGTTGTAAGGAATACTCAGCCGATGGATGTGAAATGCTTTCGGTGTTCAAGAAAAGGGCTGCTGAGATCTCAAAGAATGAATTTTTTTCTGAATTAATGGCCTAGCATAAAATAAAAACAAGCAAATTCCCTTCAAGCAGCCCAAGCAGCACTTGACCTTGCAGAGTCACGAGAAGACCATACTATCAGAGCAAACCTTACTGGCCTCGATGGGCCAACAGTGCAGGGTATTTGTGTATGTTTGGTGTGGGGAGGGAGAACCCTCTCCAACTTTGTGGAATGATAGACGCTGCTTTTGGGAAAGGGGGGTTGTGACTCAGTGGGAAAGGTGCTTTAGAAAGGTCCATGTTTGGTCCTCGGATCTGGATCTCAGGTTGACCACTCATCACTGCTGCCAGTCTGAACAGACGGTGCTAGATGGGCTAATGCTTCATGCATAAAGTGGCTCAGGTCAGGATGATTATTCTGTGATTGCCGATATGGGGAATATGCATACTGAACGACAACCTGGCTGTTTGAAGTAGTAATACTTACAGCACATCAGGTTGAATCCAGAACACTTGCTGGTTTTCTGTGTGCAGAGAGATGTGGATATTTTAAAGAAGATTTGGGCAAATTGTTTTTAGCTGTCCATAACTTTTAATTATGGTGGTTTAAACTAGAGCATCCATGTTCAGGGGCAGTGTACCTCTGCGTACCAATTGCTAGAGGCAAACAGGGTGTTGCATTCATGACTGGGTGCATCTGGCTGGCTGGAAAAAGAATGTTGAATAAAACGGACCTTTGGTCTGATCAAGCTCAGCAGTTCCTGATGTATTGGAAGTTCACAACTTGGCAGTTTAGCTTCCTCCAGACCTTGCTTGCAAACCAGGGCTGCTTCTCTGCTGTGTCCTACTCCTACATGTGCAAACGCAGCCTACCCGGGTGGAATGCAGGTGCTGCGGCTGTCAAGCCTCATTCCTGAGATGCTTTTAGCAATGCAAAGGTGAGACTCTCCTGTCAAAGTAGGAAATCAATCAGTTGATAGCCTAGGGGGAACAAAAAAAAACACAGAAGGGGAGAAGGCCACTAAGTGCCACTGAAGCCAGCTTGATTGCAAAACACTGCATGCAGCCACATTGCCTGCAAAACAGGCCACAATTAAAAGCTAAAGTTTAGGAAACCAGAATCTTTACTGATAGGACACTCAGCAAAGTAGCAGCATCTCCAGGAGCAAATAGAAACACCTTGACCCTGGTCCATTTCTTGGACCATTTTTCCTGCCTTCCATTTGAGGAGCATTAAAATGACATCCGTGGCTCTGTCGCCCCAAGTTTAGGCTAGCTCAACGTTCCTCTGGGAAGCTCACCAAAAGGGCCTAAAGGTGATACCATTCTCAATATGCGGTTGTCAAAGGCATTGCTGTTTCTGAACATGAGATCTCCACTTGGTCACTATGACTAATAGCCCTTTCTGTGAATTGCTTTAATGGCCATGACCACATAAAAGTCCTGCAGGATTAGGTGGAGATTCATCTAGCCAAGGGTCTTGTTTCTAGCAGTGGCCTGCAAGATGCCTCTGTGAACTCCGCAAGCCAGGCAAGCAAGACAGTCCCGAGGCCTTGGTTGTTAGCCTTGATGGCCTCTTAGGTCCCTTCCAACTTACTCTGTAGCTTTCAGTTTGGTTTCTCCTCCAAGACTTCAGAAAATTGCCCAAGATTTGTTGCTAGTTTTTCATCTCTGCTGCATCAGCAGATCTGGAGGGAATGGGGCAATGTTCCCACACGTTGCCTGTCGCTCAAGAGAAGAATGTTGTTCAACCAGCATTCTCCCTCTGGTACTAAACCCATAAAACAAAACACAGGCTGGAACGGTGAGATGGGCAGATATTTTGCTCTCCAATTTCTTTCTTGCAGGCTTTCAGAAAACCCTACGTAAGAAAAAGATTGGGGTTTCAGCCTTTAAGGGCTTTGCCCCCTCCCTGGTGTTCCCTCCCCTGTTCCCACAATATCCATAAAGTTAAGAATATGCAGCTTGTGCATGTTGCTAGTGCTGGCGTCCATTCGAATGAGATCTAGAGATCTCATGGAGTTCATCTGATTTCCAGATGACAGAGATCAGCTCCTCTGGAGAAGATGGCTGCTTTGGAGGGTGGACCTTTCCCTCCCCAAGCTTTACCCCCAAACCTCTAGGAATTTCTCAGTTCTGATCTGGCAATACTAATGATTTTACTAGTAATTAATTAATAATTATATTAGTAACCATGAATGATTCAGGAGGGCTTTACTGTGATGAACTGATTCAGAAAGAGGCTTCAGTAAAAGAGTAGGATGCTTCCATGGCAGAGTAGAGTTCCAAACCTGGGACTGACACTCTAACTTCTGCACCACACTATATGGGGAATATTATGTATGTTGTCATGTTTTTTTAATGCTGAGAGTGTGACTGTAGGACCAGTCTGTGCGGAGGCGTACTGGGGAAAATGGCGCCCGGGGTAACACCTGCTCTGGGCACCCCTGCCCCCCCTCCCCTGCTCTCCACTTATCTTAGCCAGCGGCAGCATGCTTAGGCCACCCGGGGTCAATTGACACAAACACCCCATCCCTCTGGCAGATACACCACTGAGTCTGTGTAATGGCTCGATTGGGTACGCTGACCAAATACTGAGTTCCTGAACTAGTTTCTCAAGTGGAGATGACCAGTGCGTGTGTGAAGATACAGGAGGTGCTGCTGTGTGTTTGGAAAAGCAAAGTACTATTTGATTGCATCCACAGGGGCATTGATCTGCATGAACCGTACCATCTCGAGAACAGAAATAGGGATACACTGTGATTGTCTGATGGAGATCATGCTGAAGTAAAGGGAGATTTCCAGATGCATGATCAGAACCCCAAAGTGGAGAACGTGTGTAGGATTAGACAAGTGGGCTGTGACTTCTTATTCCCCCATAATGGAAGCACTTCCTTCCAAATATAGGGCAGTTTCCTATCCTATGGAATTTCTATTTTGCAAGGACCTCCTAAAGATGGGATCTCTCCATCATCACAACATGGCCTCCCTCTACCTCATGGTGTGGCGCTTCCTACAGTGAAAGCCAGCATGGTGTAGTGGTTAGGAACAGGTGGACTGTAATCTGATCGACTCTAATCTGGAGAATTCTGCTTGATTCCACATTCCTTTGCATGAGCAGCGGACTCTAATCAGGGAAACCAGGTTTGTTTCCCCACTCCTACACATAAAGCCTACTGGATGTCCTTGTTCTCTCAGAACTCTCTCAATCCTACCTCCCTCGCAAGGTGTCTGTTGTCGGGAGAGGAAGGGAAGGACTTTGTAATTCGCTTTGAAAATCCTTGCAGGAGAGAAAGGCAGGGTATAAATCCAAACTCTTCTTCAACCAGTAAGTCATATACAGCCAATTGGCACTGGTTCACTACCTGGACATTGGAGAAACAAATTAATCCTGAATTTTGTTCATTGTCTTCTGTATTCGATTACTTCTTGACATTTAAAGACTCCAGTCTTTCAAACTACTCTATTAAAGTTAATTTAGCCATAATTTCAGCATTTCATGTTGGACTTGACTGACCATCCATTTTTTCAAACCCCCACCCCAAAGAGTTTTTGAAGAGCCTGTATAGTTTATTTCTGCCAGTGAAACCTCCTGAATTCCACAATGGAATTTTATTTAGTTTTATTACAGCTGACACTCGAACCAATGGCCTCATGTGATCTCTCCTACCTATCATATAAGACTGCCTTTCTGGTAGCTATTATTTCAGCACACAGGTGGGAGATCTCCATGTTCTTAGATATAATCCCCCATTTACTAAATTTCATGGTCCTGTGCCTAAGTTTGATCTTTCTCCTTAAAGTGGTCTTGGCATTTCATGTATCCCAACATATAGTGCTACTGGTGTTTTTCTCTCAACCAAAATCATCAGCGGAAAGAGCACTACATTTGTTAGATGTTTGGAGAGCATTGTTGTTTTATTTACATCACACAGCATCATTTAGGAAAGACGGTACCACGTTCATCTGTTTCAGAGGCCCCAAGGAAGGAAGAAGGATATCAACTTAATCATTTTCTCAGTGGGTCACATCAGTGATAAAACTAGCATACACAAAAGTGAAGGTTGATTGCCTAATGCTACTTAAAGCACATTCTACTAGAGCCCAATTGTCATCTGCTGCTTTTAGTTTCAGTGTAGATCTCAAATATACCAACAGGGCAGCAACATAGTCCTCTCCCTCTGTGTTAACCAAATGTTACTCCATGGATGGGGATTCCAGGAAAGAGTGCAGTCCTGCAGTCACTATTTAGGTTAGCAGTCTCACACCCACCTGCTCTGATAAGTTAGTTTGCTACTGTCCCATATGGGGCTGCACAGAAGCTGTGAAGATGAAAAACAGGTTGCACTTGTATCTGTGGTTCATTGAGTAGTCTTCTGTGCAGGCACACATTCCTCCCTCTTTCACTGCTGTGGATTGCTGATTAAGTTACTGTTGGTTGTTCCATGGCCTCGAGAGGAAAACTGAGGGGGGAGTGCTCCCTCCCTCTCCGTCACGTGGCTTATTTGAGTGGCAAAAGCCTCTGAATTTAGTGCAAGATGGAGGGGAGGGGGTGCACTCCAGAGAGCAGATTATTGTAGAAGCTTGAAAGTCAGACCTCCATGGCTGGCCTGTGCATTCACAGTCCCATGTATGCCTGCTCAGAAGACCACTCGATGTACAACCGTAGCAGCTCTGTTTTAACAGGTGTATGACATCATTGTAAGTGGAATGCCTGTAAGTGTACATAATGGATTTTCTCAATGGATCGAGAAAATACATTATGTATTGTTTTGGAGCTGGGGTAGCCAGTATTTTCTTTATTGAGAGCTACTTCTGAGTAATGAAAAATACCCCAAGCAACTTCCTTGCTCATGAAAATGAATCTTGCCCTGACTGACTCTGTTTTCCTTTTGCGTTGTAGTGCACCATTGGGAACAATCCATTGCTACAGGAAAAATTAGTTCAGTTGCTGGTCGGTTATAATCACCTCAATGCTGCGGCCACTTGGGCTCTTCATTACAACCTCCCCGAAGAGCGCCTGCCTTGGAGTGTGGCAGAGGAGCTGAAGGCACTCCAAAGTCAAGAGAGGTAGAGAGGGAACAAGCATGCCTGTCCTGGGCACTTTGTCTCGTGTGTTATGGCTGGTGGGTTGTTCTTGTACCAGGGTGCACCTCAGAGTCAAGATTTCTGTGCACTTTTCTTCACAGTTCTGCCCTAAGAATGACTTTTTTCAAATCTGTTCTCATAAATATGATTGCACCGTCAGTGCTTAGTGGAGCAGGGGCTTAGTGGAGCAGGAAACCTGCTTTCCCTTAAGGGTGCAAGTTTAGCTAAAGCATTTGTCAAAGTGCACCTGGCAGCCCCCTCTGCCTTCTGTGATGGGGTGGGGCCCCAGGCCTTGTTCTCATTACCACTTTCCAAACATTTTCTTAAAGATCTGAATGATCTGTTTTCCCCAGTTAAAACCCCAGTTGAACAATGGAGCCTTACTTTGGTCTTGTCCCACCTTACTTGTGGGCCATTTGAGCCATTGTCTTCTTGCCCTTTTGTCATTTAAGACAGCTTTCCTGGTGGACATCACCTCTATTGTTACAGGCTATCACCTGTAACAAGTGGTGGTTCCCTGTGGCAGCAAGGGGAGAACTGGAGAGTGTGTCCCCCAGTCACATGTCCTTGGGTGGGAAAAACCGTTAGACCAGGTTCGTGACTGGGGGGAGGGGAGCACTCAATCAATCAATCAATCAATCAATCAATCAATCAATCAATCAATCAATCAATCAATCATTTATTTACGGTCATTGACCAGCAAGGTACAAAATAATTAAAATCACAAAAATTACAAAATACAAATTAAAACAGATAATAAAATGCAGCTAATAGGCACCAGAAAATTCAAGACATAAGCACAAATTAATGAATAGAATGTCCAGCTAATAATAAATAAAAATTAGCTGGCAAAGCTAGTGGAGCAATGTTGGGCCTTCCTGATTTTACTAGATATCCAGGCAAACTTGGCAACAGAGTGCGTTAGATGTTTATTTGTATCAAGGGGAGCACTCATTAGTCAGCTGTTGCTCCTAAGAGCTCAAAAGAAGTCTCAGTGTCTGGCCTGCAACTGTGAAGTCCCATCCCCCATGTGTGCCTGCACAGAGGACAACTCAATGAACAGCAGTTACAGATAAATGCAACGCTGTTCTTCCATTGCACCTGGAGACATCCCATGCTCCTTTCCAATTCCCATTACTTTACATCCAGGATATTCCCAGAGACGCAAGGGGGCTTCACACACCTTTGCTAAATATTTTTGCACAAATATTGACTGTCTTTTGTGCACACAGACAAACTGTGCAAATGAATGTTTGTCCTGCCCGGTGCTGTTGTCCTGCTGAATTAGTCACACGCTCCTCTAAACACAAGGTTAGCAAATATTTTTTCATATAATAAGCCCCTGGCTTCAGTAGCGTGGGGAAAAAACAAACTGACCAGAAACTCTTGTACGTGAAATCACCGCATGGAGGAAGAATCCAGTTTTTCCTCTGGTGAGCAAACAATACAGTTCAGTCCTTGATGGCATCTTCTGTGACAATGACCTTGAGGCAGAATCATCCAGAAGAAGAAGAAGAGGTTGGATTTATATCCCCCCTTTCTCTCCTATAGGAGACTCAAAGGGGCTGACAATCTCCTTGCCCTTTCCTCCTCACAACAAACACCCTGTGAGGTAGGTGGGGATGAGAGAGCTCCAAAAAGCTGTGACTAGCCCAAGGTCACCCAGCTGGCATGTGTGGGAGTGTACAGGCTAATCTGAATTCCCCAGATAAGCCTCCACAACTCAAGCGGCAGAGCGGGAAATCAAACCCGGTTCCTCCAGATCAGAGTGCACCTGCTCTTAGCCACTACGCCACTGCTGCTCTTAAGTCATGTCTTAAGGATGTCTTAAGTCAGCCAAATCAAGCAGATATACTCTGGTGAAGAGATCTCTCCGTGAACAGGAATAGGAATGAACTGAAGTGGATGGGCAATAGATGCAAGGCAGGCAAAAGTAAACATTTCTTTGCTCAAAGCAAAATTAACTTGTGGAATTTATCTTATAAGTTTGCCTTTCTGGTCGGTATCACATTTTTATTTATTTATTTTTTATTTATTATTTGATTTCGTATACCGCCCTATCCCCAAAGGGCTCAGGGCGGTGAACAATATAAAAGCATATATAAACATAAATATATAAAAGTTTAAAATTTTCATTCTAAAACAGTATCCCACGAACCCATATGCAACCCTCCCAAAGGAAAGGTGATGGGTCGATGATGTTAGGGACCCTATACAACAGGGAGGATGAAAGCAGGGCACCCTCAGCGGCTGGTCTCTCGAGCCCGGTCGTTCAGTGGGTCTTGCAGGCCCTCACGGAACTCTCAAGGTCCCGCGGGGCCAGGACAACTGGTGGTAGAGTGGTTCCACCAGGCAGGAGGCCAGAGCCGTGAGGCCCTGGCAGTGACCAGCAGCATCATGAGGAGCAGGGATCTCAAACCAGAATTGGCCTCTGCTGAGGCGCAGAATTGACTTCAGGTTATATGGGGTATCACGGTCCCGAAGGTGCGCGGGTCCCAGGCAGCGTAAAGGCCTTAAGGTCAACATGTACCTTAAGAAGATGATTGAACTCCACTGGGGAGCCAATTCCTTCTAGTGCAACACAGGCTGGATATGATCCCAGGGTGGCCTGTGAGCAGGCGTGCAGCTGCATTTTGGACCAGTTTTAGCTTTGGCGAGATCAGGCGCCGGGAGGCCAGCGTGAAGCGAGGTTACAATGGTCTAGCCTGGAATTTGACGTTGCGGATCACAGTGGCTAGGTCAGCGTTGGAGAGGAGAGCCAGCCATTAGGGCCTGTCGAAGATGGAAAAAAAGCCGGGTTGTATGGAGCCCACCTGGTCTCCATTGAAAGAGAGCGAATCCAGGTGGACCCCCAGACTCTGGAAACCCGAGGAGGGAGGTGGTAATGTGACCCCCCTCCACACGGCGGCTGGAATTCACAATCTCTCCCCGGCCAAGCCAGAGGATCTCCGTCTTGATGGATTAAGTTTTAACCTGCTCTGTTGCCAACCAACCAGCGACCGCCTCAAACAATGCTGTAGAGAGCTGCAGGAAGCGGTGAAACAGCTCCGCCTCCATCGACAGAATATGACTGAGTGTCATCCCAGCATACTGATGGCAGACCAGCCCAAAAGCTCCCATTACCAACTGAGCAAGGGTCGCTGTATAGATGTTAAATAACCGGTGGGGACAACAATGCCCCCTGAGGCACACCACAATGAAGCGGGCACCTCTGGGCTTTGTCCCCACCTGCACACTTGCTGACTCAGCCCACGAGGAGGGCAGAACAATCCATTGAAGGACAGTGCCCAGGACGAAGGCGGTAGTGACGGTGGAGCCAAAAGATTAGGTGGTCGACCATCAAACGCTGCGGTGAGATCTAACAATACCAGCAGCGCCGATCCGCCTCGGTCAAATTGCATATGGAGCGTATCTGTGACAGCGACGAGAACCGTCTCCGTCCCATGCCCAGCACGGAAGCCGGACTGGAAGGGGTCGAAAGTATTGGCCAGGAAAGTAGAAGAGTTATCTGCTCTCCAAGTAGACTCTTCATTCATCTGGTTTCATCCCAAAGAAGTGGTCCATGTTGCAGCATGCAAGGATAGTATCTAGCTAAAATTCCTCTAAAAGCCAACTAGACAGATTCATGGAGCATGTTCATGGACAGCATACCTCTGAGTGATGCTTCCTGGGAGAACTGTTGCCTTTATGCCCTGTTTATGGGCTTCCCAGTAACATACAGTTGGCCACAGAGGGAAAATAGGATGCTGAAATAGGTGAACATGATCCATGTTCTTGTCTCCTCTTTTCCAGGCCTTGTACAAAAGATCTAGGAATTTGATTGGCAATAAAATAATAACAATTCCAAATTCTCTGACCAAGCAACCTAAAGCCCGTGTCCAGAAAGTATGTCAAATTACATGAGGCTGCATCAGTTCTTTTATGTTGTTCAGCTTGTGCAGTTTAATAAATAAAACAAATAATTAAATTTGAGTTCTGCTTCCATTTTAGTTCCTAGACTGATGCATGTTGACTTCCTGGCACATCTCTCATCCATGGGCTGATTTGTTTAGCTTTCTCAAGCTAGCTGCATCATTTGCTTTTAGACCAACTGTACCCTGCGACTACTCTGGTTTTTGCTTCTCATGGGAGGGACAAGGACAGTGAAGCCCTTCCTTTTAGTCAGTCACCTCTCTGACTTCTGATGTGTCACCTGGCATTCCCTTTGTCCTTTCGTCTTTGGAAGTATAAAGACTGGAAGCTTGGTTGTCATTTTTTTCTTTGAAATGAAAGCTGGGATTCTTGGGATGGTTAATTCTGGGCTTTTCTACAATGTTTGGTACTCTCGCAGAGTTGTGGCTTTCATGTAACTCTGGTGGTCAGTTCAGGAGAGTACTTTTGCGCATAGAACATAATGCGTTTGATTTGCAAGTGGGGCTTTGGGCTGCCCTCCCATTTCCTTTAGCTGAAATAGTTGTCTTTCTGTCGTGATTGTGTAGAGATACCACGAAGCAAAAAGGCGCCAACTGTGAGGAGTGGCGGAAGGATCATTATTACCAGCTCCCCATCCCCAGGGAGAATGTCCTTTTCCTGTCGACCTGGGAAGAAGTGCAGAAGTGCACGGACTATGTGCTTCAGGTGGGTGCCCTCGCTCTCTCCACGCTCGTACCCTGGAGACTTTGGGTGGACAGCACTGCATGGAAGACCCTATTTCAAAAGCAGCTCATATGAACATGTAAAGTTGCCTGATACAGGCTCGGATCACTGGTCCATCTGAGAAAAACCTTTGTCTGCCTGAAACCTGAAGAACCACTACTGCTAGTCAGAGAAAATAGTACTGAACAGAAGGAACACACTAATGGTCACCTAAGGCAGCTTTTTATATTCAGATATAAGCTGATTAATTAGCTTCCTACAGCATGTTAGTGTTCCCTAGCAGTTTCTTAAGCTAATAATAACACAACCACTATAGAAATGGCCAATTTCCACCCTCCTAAATAAATCACAAAAGCAGCAACTACAACAGTGCAGTGAATTCTCTAACACTTATCCAAGATGAATTCTCTAACACATATCCAAGATCTCCGACCAGTCAAAAGTGATCCTCGGAACCCCTTATTGACCATGAATTTTGGTTTCCGACCCTTCTCAGGATATCTCAGGGAATTTCAGAGTCCTTCTGGTAGAAGATTACCTTCTCATGATAGGGACTGTTCTCCACCACGATGTCCTTTCCCTGCACCTAACGGAATGGCTAATCCAATCCAAACACCAGATTTGGGCAGTGTTTTACAGGTATTAATAGTATTGCAAAAAAGTTATGACTTCAAGTAGATGCGGTTTGTCCACTTTGGTGCAGTCTGAAGGTCTAGAGCCTGAAATCTGTCCTTTATCTGACTTTTTTTTTTTTATTCGTTGTACTTTGAGGATACAGGTTTGGCCAGTTCTATCAAAGTTCACCTTGCTACAATCTCTGCATTCCACATTCCTGGTGGCCCTCCTTCTGTATTCTCAGATCCTGATTCCAAAAAGATTTTTTGAGAGGCTTAACTAACCTGCCCTGTGTTCAAACTTTTTCTTCATGTTTGGAGTTTGTCTTTGGTATTGTCGTGTATTATACATAAACTTTTTGAGATATTGGCACTGGCTGATCTGTGGTTTTTATCTTATAAGTTTGCCTTTCTGGTCGGTATCACATCGACCAGGAAAGTAGAAGAGTTATCTGCTCTCCAAGTAGACTCTTCATTCATCAGGTTTCATCCCAAAGAAGTGGTCCTATGTCCTAGCTTGGAATTTAGGCCTAAGATGGTGTTCCAGTTCCATATGTTCCCAGACATTACACTGCTTGTCCCAAATCCTCAGTCCATGGGTGAATAATCACTCCATACACTTGATGTTAAGAGGGCACTCCTTTTTTATTTAAGTCGTACACTTTCTTTTTGGCCAGACAAAAATTTATCTGCTTTAAGAGTCCCAAGAAGGGCAAAGCTGCTTCTTCCCAAACCATTTCTGCATGGATTGTTTCTGCCATTAGGTTCGGCTGCACCAATTCTAAGGTAGATTGCCCACTTCAACTTAGGGCTAGTTCCACCAGGACTCAAGCCTCTTCAGCTGTTTTCTTGCTGTGGTTGACCTTCATGGCAACCTAGTTTGCTTTGTCCACATTCCCCAGGATTACTCCATCGATGTGGATTCCAGGGGAAATGCAGCTGTTGGGAGAGCAGTTTTTGCAGTCTTTGCTTTGTTGACAAGCTCATACCCCCCTCCATGGAAGTGAGCTTGTGACATTCCCATGCAGAACTGCACTGAAGACGCAATGATGAAAACAAAGTTGCACTGATTTGTAACTGTTGTTCATCGAGTGTTTTCTGTGCAGGCACTCATCTCTCCATACTTTCCCCATTGTAGACTACTTTCTTATAATGCAGTGGTGGCGAACCTATGGCACTCCAGATGTTCATGGACTACAATTCCCATCAGCCCCCAATTGGCCATGCTGGCAGGGGCTGATGGGAATTGTAGTCCATGAACATCTGGAGTGCCATAGGTTCTCCACCACGGCTATAATGGCTCTTCCACAGCAGTGAAGGGAGAATTGAGGGAGGAGCGTTGTTTCCCCTCCTTTCACATGGTCCTTTGAACAGGAAACCAGCTTGCTCTCAGCTCCAATGGGGAGGTGGGAGAAGCGCTCCAATTGCTCAAAAGCTTCTACAAGCCTTCTGGTCAATTCTCCAGTGCCTGCCTGCACAGTTTCTATGCATGCCTGCGCAGAGGAAACATGAAGAACAACAGTTATAGTTAAGGACAATTTTGGTGTTTTTTGGTTTCCCTCTTGCAGCCTGGACAGGTTGTTGGGATTGATATGGAATGGCGACCGTCATTTGGCATTGTGGGAGGAAAATCACGAGTCTCCTTGGTCCAGATGGCAGTTCGTGGCCAAGTGTTCCTCTTAGACATGTTGCAGCTCCTCAACCAGGATGGGAAAGATGAGGAGGCTCTATTGTCCTTCTTCCAGACGCTTTTTGCTGATCCGACCATCACTAAACTAGGTAATGGCTGTTTCCTGCTATCACTTGGTGCCTGACTCTTTTGAGTTGTCAAACATAGGTACATATGTCTTATATACTTGCTGGTAGATGGTGCCAATTTGGTAATAAGAGATTCTCCTGATTCTCAGATTTGTGGCTGGAGAGCAGGTCTTCCTCTGCTAGGGATTTAGTTCGGAATCACAGTGAGCTACCATGGACTGAGATGATCAGGCCCTCAGAGTCTCATTCAGATGAGAGATGTGCAACATCAGCTCCCGTGATGTACTAATCACAAGATTAGCAGCCCGTAAGAAGTTTCTGTCTTGGTCTGAATTCTGGAATAAGTACTAGGAAGCCTGGCCTTCCCAGATCAACATTAGGATCTTCTCCCTGCAGCACATGTGGTTCTCATTCTAGCTCTGGGGTCAGATTCCAGCTGAAAGCTTGAGCATGAGGAACCAGACTCAGGGACTGTTTGGGTCTGGATTCAGGTGTAGCTACCTACTGCTTGACTTAACCAGGCTCTGACTTCAATTTGTGGTGTTTTTCCAGGCTATGGGATAGCTGGAGACCTTCACAACCTTGGACATAGCTGCACTGCTTTTAAAAATTTGGACATGCAACTCTGTGGAACTGTGGACCTCTTGACAGTACATAAACAAGTAAGGACAAAGAGCCAGAAAAAGCTGAATTTCCCTTTCAGAAGAGGTAACCAGCTTCCCTGGTCAGGCAGAATGTCCCAGAATTCTCTATTTTGCTTCCTAGAATGAAAATAGTGCTTCTTTACAGCGGGTAGAAACATCTTGGGAAGGGATTGGAATGAGCCCTTTCCAAATCAACTGTTCTTGTCCGAAGAACTGAAAAACAGATGTACACGGGCAGATTTGTGTACATTTGCCGATGTGTTTTAAAATATCTTCTCTGTGTCCATCCTGATGGTTGTGGAACCAACCAGGGGAGAGGTGATCCTTGATCTAATTCTATGTGGGACCCAGGACCTGGTGCGGAAAGTCAGTGTTGTTGAGCTGATAGGGAACAGCGACCACAATTCTATCAGATTCAGTATCTCTGCATGCAAACAAGTGACAACTACTAATGTAGTTACATTTGCTTTCAGAAAGGGAAATTTCTCAAAGATGAGGGGGATAGTGCGCAGGAAGCTAAAAGGGAAAATCAAGAGAGTCAAAACTGTCCAAGATGCTTGGAGGTTGTTTAAAAACACAGTTATAAAAGCTCAGCTGGAATGTGTTCCGCAGGTTAGGAAAGGCAGCACCCAGTTCAAAAGAAAGCCACCATGGTTAACAAGGGAGGTTGAGGAAATTATCAGAAAAAAGATGTCTTTTAGAAAATGGAAGTCCAACTTAACTGATGAAGAATATCAGAGAACACAAATGCTGGCAAAAGAGAAGCAAGTTAGCTGTAAGGGAGGCAAAAAAGGATTATGAGGAACGCATGTCCTTGAACATCAAGACCAGCAACAAACAGTTCTTCAAGTACATCAAAAAGCAGAAATCCCAGCTAGGGAAGCGGTAGGAAGCCCATTAGATAGCCAGAAGGAACAAAGGTGTGTGCTAAAAGATGACAGGGAGTTTGCAGAGAAGCTGAATAAATTCTTTGCATCTGTCTTCACCCAAGAGGAGGTGAGGAAAATTCCTGCACCTGAACCAAGCTTCTTAGGAGGCAAATCCGAGGAACTAGTGAAGATAGTGGTAGACAAGGAAGAAGTTCTGGCAGCCATTGATAAACTAAATGCTACCAAATCCCCTGGCCCAGATTGCATTCATCCAAGAGTTCTTAAAGAGCTCAAGCATGAAATTGTTGATCTTCTCAGCAATTATGCAACTTATCCCTGAAATCTGCCTCCATCCCTGAAGACTGGAAGATGGCCAATGTCACACCAAGTTTTAAGAAAGGATCTAGGGGAGACCCGGGAAATTACAGGCCAGTCAGTTTAACATCTGTTCCTGGTAAATTGGTAGAATCTATCATTAACGATAAAATTATTAAACATGTAGAAAAGCAACACCTGCTGAGGAAGAGTCAGCATAGCTTTTGCAGAGGCAAGTCCTGTCTTACAAACTTACTAGAGTTCTTTGAGGGTGTAAACAGGCATGTGGATAAGGGGGAACCAGTGGACATTGTCTACTTGGGTTTCCGAAAGGCCTTTGACAAAGTTCTTCACCAGAGACTGTTGAGAAAACTCACCAATGAAGGAATAAGAGGGGAAGTCCTCCTATGGATTAAAAACTGGTTGAGAAACAGGAAACAAAGGGTGGGTATAAATGGGAAGTTCTCACAATGGAGAGATGTAGGGAGTGGTGTCCACCAAGGATCCATTTTGGGACCAGTCACAGACCAGGAAAGGGATTTGGGTGTCTTAGTTGATAGTTCCATGGGAATGTCAACTCAATGAATGGCAGCTGTGAAAAAGGCAAACTCTGTGCTGGGGATAATGAGGAAAGGAGCTGATAATAAAATTGCAAGGATTGTCATGCCCTTATATAAAGCAGTGGTGCGACCGCACTTGGAGTCCTGTGTTCAGTTCCGGTCGCCACATCTCAAAAAGGATATCTAAGAGATAGAAAAAGTGCAGAGAAGGGCAACGAGGATGATTGAAGGATTGGAGCACCTTCCTTATGAGGAGAGGCTGCAGCGTTTGGGACTCTTTAGTTTGGAGAGGAGATGTCTGAGGGGGGATATGATTGAAGTCTATAAAATTATTCATGGGGTAGAAAATGTTGACAGAGAGAATTTTTTCTCTCTTTCTCACAATACTAGAACCAGGGGGCATTCATTGAAAATGCTGGGGGAAAGAATTAGGACTAATAAAAGGAAACACTTCTTCACGCAATGTATGATTGGTGTTTGGAATATGCTGCCACAGGAGGTGGTGATGGCCACTAACCTGGATAGCTTTAAAAAGGGCTTGGACAGATTTATGGAGGAGAAGTCAATCTCTGGCTACCAATCTTGATCCTCCTTGATCTGAGATTGCAAATGCCTTAGCAGACCAGGTGCTCAGGAGCAGCAGCAGCAGAAGGCCATTGCTTTCACATCCTGCATGTGAGCTCCCAAAGGCACCTGGGTGGGCCACTGCGAGTAGCAGAGTGCTGGACTAGATGGACTCTGGTCTGATCCAGCAGGCTAATTCTTATGTTCTTATCCTCATTTCACTTAGTTTTTGCCATTCATACTACTTACTTGCTATAGTCTTGTGCACACATGAAAGACTTGCACATAACTAGCTCATACATGTATGCTATGGATGTATCAGTCTGTCACAATAAACCATGGTTTGTTTCAATGATGTTTGTGCAATTACCTCTCATCTACCAGACATAGGGTTGGAGTCATCTAGTTTTTCCACTCAACCTTACCCTGTTCCTCTTCTCATTGCAGATTCTGCCTTGTATAACTTTTATCTATGCTGGACCCAGAATCCAAAGTGTAGCCTTTTTCGTGGTCTTTATCAACAGAGAAAAGCTGGAAATTTTAATTAACAAGCCAGCTACAAACCCTGTTTTGAAATTCCAGCTTGGCGCCATCTAACAAACGCTAACAAACTCTAGTTTGTTAGACCTTCTGCATTCAACTAATAGAAATCTGAACAAACCCCAGTTGGTTCTGGTGGGTTTTCGGCATCTTCGGAGGTGTATCACAGAGGGAAATCTGTTACACACAACTGCCCACTTCTCTCTGTGATACACCTCTGAAAATCCCAGCCACAGATGCAGGCAAAACATTAGGAACAAGATCCACCAGACCACGGCCCCACAGCCCGGAAAACCCACCACAACCAGTTGAATCCGGCCATGAAGCCTTCGACAAACCCCAGCTGATCATCGTATTTGAAGGCTCTTTGGCAACTCATCACATTTTAATAGTTCTTATTGTGCCCTTTGCTGCTGAACCAAACACCTCAGTGTCACAATTAATATCTAGCAAGAAACTTTGTTTCAGTCCATTGAAGCCAGATTGGTCATAGCCAGCAGTGGAGATTTTCAGGAAAAGATCTGTCCCAAGAATGTTTTTTGTCCGATTTGGAGAAAATACATTTGACAAATTTCTGCCATTTTTCATGTTCTTTGCTTTTGATGCCTCTGTCCCTCTCTGATGATAGTGGTTGCCCTAGCCTAGAAGAATGTCCATGATTCTGCAAGAACTTTGAGCTGCTCTTTCTTCACCATCCTCCTGGTCATAACCAAATTGCAGTTAAAGAGATAAAGAGTTTGCTGAAATAAAACTTGGCCTTTCATTTCTACCTTGTTCAGATATCAAGAGATGTCACTGTCTGTTTCAACTCCCTTTTCTTCAGCTACCCAAATATTCTGGGGAGATGGAGAAGGGCTGCCAGAAGGTGAATGCTTTACCTCTGAAAAATGAGGCAGCCCAGTGTGGCAGGCCGCTGGAGAAGGGACTCAGCTTGCTGGTGCAGCATGTCCTCGGGAAACCTCTTGACAAAACAGAGCAGCTGTCCAATTGGGAGAAGAGGCCACTCCACGAGAGGCAGATCCTTTATGCAGGTCTGGCTATTATGATTTCTGCTATCACTTAGAACTAATACGTGTGATCTACAGAATCCACTGACCTCCTTCATGTTTCCAGCTCAGGAATTGGGTAGCCGCGTCCCCACTTATGTCTGTCTCTGGTATTGTAAAGATCACACACTACTGTTGCTGCTTAAATATCTCCTTAGAGCCAGCAATAAACCAGGCGTTGTTAATTGTACTGATTTTATTGAAGTTGCGTGATCATTTTGTTTACGACTCTGAGCGCAACTGTTGAGATGATGGTGGGGGGGAAGTAGGATATAAATATTTTAATAAACATAAATAAAAATGAGGATTACTATCTGAATGTTAATACGGTAGCTCAGAGGCTGATGTTTAACCCCCAGTTCAAATCCTGCCTCTGCCATGAGCACACTTATACAAGCCCCTATTCTGTTTGCTTTTAGTTTCCGTCCACAGTGTTGGGATATTAATACTGCTGTGCTTTACAGGGCTTCTTGTAAAAATCAGGGAGAATTCCTGAAAATATGCTAGAGAGGGAAGGCTTGCAGAATGATTTGAATACCATTATTCCGTTGTGTCATACATCACCTATTGCTTTTGTTTCTGCAGCTTTGGATGCTTATTGTTTGTTGGAGGTTTTTACAAAATTACAGAATGATTTGGCTGACTTTGGCCTGAGTCCTGACATCCTGACACTCCAGCCAAAGAAGGCGTGCACTGAAGTCAGGGCAAAGAAGCTGCCGAGCAAGCAAAGGATGCCGCCAACTTGCAATGAGGTTTGTTACCATGTTTGAAACGGGGGCTGTCGCAAAGCTATCCGTGATTTCTGGCGTAGCATGGGGCACAGAGCATGAATTGTGTTAGGAGAATCATAATTCTGGCCTGTCTTACAAGGCAATCCTGAGGATTACAAAAACACTACGTATGAAGCACTTTGAATCTTCCGTAGCTCCTTTGTAAACTGTGTATTGTTTGATTAATCAGTGACTTTGCACCACATATTTCTGTTTTCATGGTCATTGTTAGTCAACCTTCAGCTCTCATGGACACAGTACAATCACCATCCTACTGTTTGTGATGAATTATAAACCAATAAGCTCCCTTTGTGGTTTATTTGCTCCACCCAGATGTCTACAGCAAGCGTGAAAGAGAACCCAAGATCTTCAGCGTCCATCTCGGTTTGGGACTTCCGCGTGGTCTGTGATAACATGTTGCAAGGCCTAGGGCGGTATCTACGCTGCCTCGGAGTAGACGTCCGGATGCTTAAGAATGATGATGAACACAGGAAGGCAGCTGAGGTCAGTGCTCAGCTGGCCAGGAGGAGAGAGAACATTTAGGGCTTACTCTGAAGTGGGGTGTTGGTGCTAGAGTTCAGTGCCTTCTGCCTCTGGTCCAGGTTGTTGGGAAAGGATGAGCTTACCTGGAGCTGAAGGAAAGCACTCTGCACGCGGTCAAGTTACTTTGTGTCTTGCTTCGTGTGTTTCAGAGAAAGTGTGGTTCAGCACAGTGCTTGTGATGGAAACAGGCGGATACAGGTTCAGATCCCCTGTTCTGTCATGCTGATGTAGGCCTAGTTTCTGCCATTTAAAAAAAATTGGAATAGCTGGACTAGCAAAATTCCTATCAATCTCCAGTGAAAGGTTGTGGTCATGCGCTGTCATCACCGGCATCAGCCAACAAGGCAGCTGGGACAGGGAAACCGTAAGTGGCTTGGGATAACTTTGGGCTGTGCCTCTCTAGGAATGGGGATTCTTTCCCATTAACCTTTAGGCTGACTCTCCGAAGGACGCTGAGAGGACCCAAGCCGTGTGGAGCCACAGTGCAAGGACGAAACAGCCGCATGTGGCTCCGGAGCCGCAGGTGGCAGACCCCTGTGTTAGCCATAAAGAGGCTCCAGAATCAAGTCCTAGGGAGGCCTGGTTCAAGCCTTTCTTTAAAAATTTATTTGCTGGAAATAAATGGATCACAGTAAACATCCAGAAGTGAGGGCCTAACTTCAAGCAAGAGATAGTTGGAAAAGTATTGGCTGATACTGATCCAAATGTAACCCTCCCCCTGGTAAATTTATGTTTTTAAATTATACTTCTCCCTCACTGTAGGTTTCAGATTTTGTCTGCTTGGTTATTTCTATATTACCAAACTTATTGACTTTTATTTGCCCATGACCTGTCGGTTCACAAGCATAAAGAATAGAAATCAAGGAAATGAAAAAGAGTGATTTATTCCCGAAAGCTCATTCCACATTTCCCGCCCAATACTTTTTATCTCGCTACAGAGAGGATGTTTTCAGATTGCTGTCTCCATGGAGCCTGAACAAACATCCCTTCTGCTTTCCAGAGCTGGTAGAGGGTTGCTGCACTGCCGGGTGCTTTGATCTGTGCTTGGATAATCAAAGATAAAAATGCCTCCTTTCTCCCTTCCTCTCCCAGCCTCCATCTGATCCCCTTTATCTGAGAAACGTAGGTTAATAAAAGTCAGATCTGGTGTTTTGATACATCAAAGAGAAAACGGTCCAAAAGGGGAGGAGCGAGTAGCACTATTGCATTCAGGTATCTCAGCCAACGGGTGTAGTTCTGCTGTAGGATTTCATCTTCCTTTTTATTCCTCGAGAATCCCCATATTCATTTCCAAATGGTCAGAGTCATGTTTCTAGCTCTCACGGTCGCCCTGATTAGTTGAGGATGCCTGCACAAACCCTTTCTTTCATGCTAGTGCTGTACCTGGCATACCTCTCAGGTCTTTCTTATTTTGCTCATTTGAAGAAGAAGAGAAGAAGAGTTTGGATTTATATCCCCCCTTTCTCTCCTGCAGGAGACTCAAAGGGGCTTACAATTTCCTTGCCCTTCCCCCCTCACAACAAACACCCTGTGAGGTAGGTGGGGCTGAGAGAGCTCCGAGAAGCTGTGACTAGCCCAAGGTCACCCAGCTGGCTTGTGTGGGAGTGCACAGGCTAATCTGAATTCCCCAGATAAGCCTCCACAGCTCAGGCGGCAGAGCGGGGAATCAAACCCGGTTTCTCCAGTTTAGATTTGCTGATCATTTAGGGAACGCTGTTGTGGTGGGGGCAAATACTGTCTTCTGCCCCTGACTACTCTGTGGTAAGATTTCTCACTGGTAAGACGTCTTTAGGGGAAGGGAGGTAGTATCTCTTAGTGAGCAGAGCACAGACATGCATACCACGTATTGGAACAGGCATTTTTGCCAATAAAACCACTATAATAAAGAAAAGCAACACAGAAAACTCAGCTAAACCTTGCAGAAAGGTGAATAACAACAAGTTAGCATTGCATCCCCTGTTTGGCCTGTTCTTTCAAAAACCTTCTCAGACAAGCAGTCTCCTAAAAGCTAAGACAGTGGCTGTAACAGAATGCCCCTCTAAAAGGGAACCCATTACTGAAAGAGCCCCCACTCCATGTTATAGCGACCAGCCTTTCTTTCAATGCCTACTTCTGCCCAGATTAAACTGGGGTGTTGTTTCTTTCCAGCTTGCCAGGAAAGAACACCGAGTCATTCTAACCTCTGGGCTTCCATATCAGACGGTGAGTATGTACCATATTTCTTGGAGTGCACTATGGAGCTTCAGGCTTAATCTATGCTTGCAACAAAAGGGGGTGGTAGCATCCTGAGGGGGCAGAGTGGGCCAGTTGTACATGTACCACTTGAGGCTTCAGTGGAAGGATGTCATTAAAGGATGTCATTTTGGAATGTTCCCTCCCTACACACAATCCCTGCTGTGCTAGATTTCTTCTTGCAAAGCGTACAGAATATAAAGGAGAATTGCAAATATGATTCACCTTATCTGCAGTCTGTGAAGTACTACACTCTACCACCTTAGGACTTTACCTGCTCTTTCTGCTGAAGATTTTAGATCAAGCCAAAATTGTTTTCATGGCCCCAGTGGAAAATGAGTTGATGGGTTGGCAGCAGTGTAGCTGTTCCTTCTTGAAGTTTCTGTTCCAGTCCTTAGCATACACTTGAAAGGGGGGATCACCTATTAATTGCTGCCATTCACTCATCTCCTTTGGCACAGGTGTGACATTAGTAGCACTTGTGGAAACACCTGTTTCCTCCCTGTGCTCTTCTGAGAGAAGAGGAGAAACTATAAATGGATGTGTTGATGTGCAGCAGACTCTCTATGGATGGGGAGGTCAGCTGTGAGTGGGTCTAAGCCAACAACCATTCCTGATAATATCTGGTTGATAATATCTGGTTGATCCACAGAAGTAAGCAATGGTCCCTCTGAGGCCTAGCAGCTGCTCAGTGAAGTGGAACCCTGGTGGAAATCTTGGTATTCTGTCCACCTATTTTTGTCCATTTCTTCTCCTTCAAGGAGGTCCGGAATGCATACCTGGTTCTCCCCCCCTCCATTTTGCAAACTTTGGAGGAGATTACGCTAAGAGAGAATATCTGGCTCAATGTCACTTATTGGGAGTGAGTGGGGATTTGAATCCAGATCTCCTCAGTCCTAGTTCCACCCTTGAGCCACTGCACTATACTTGCTGTCTAGCATCCATCTTTTCACCTTTCCATAGCTGCGTTCTCAGGTGGGAGAAGGAAGGTGCTTCTTGGTTGACTGTTCGGAGAAGGCCAGGGAACAAGCTCTCCGGGTTCTGAAACACTTCAATGTCCAGGTGACTTTGGCTGATGTCTTCAGTCGATGCCAGGTAGGACTTCTTGTGACTTTCCATCCTCCTCAGATACTGTTTGGTCTTTTGTGTGCTTGATATCATTCCTCCGCCTCCTTGAGGAGTCGTTTTAATAGTTTCAAGCTGTTCTATTTTTCTTCATTGTCACCTGGAATAGACTGGCAGGTTATGTACGAGGTGATGGTGTTTTGGGTAGTGTGAAATGTGCTGCTTTGGAATCATGTGAGTTTAAAGCATATGGGACTATTTAGTCCTGGAAAATTATAACTGGGGTGGGAAGACAGAGGTTTGCATGTAAAATTATGCATGTGATGGAGAAAATGGATAGAGATAACTTTCTCTCACAATACTAGAATTGGGAGATGTAACAGAAGCTACTCCCTTTAGTGGCTTGAAAAAGTATTGGACAAATTCATGAAAGAGAGGTCCATAACTGGCTATATGGAACCTCCATGTTCACAGGCAGTACATCTCTTAATGCTGTTTGTTGTGGAGCAACAACAGGGTGTTTGTAGTAGTGCCCTGTTTGTAGTAATTCTTGAGGCATCTTGATGCCACCTGCAGTAAACAGTGGGATAGATTTTTGATCCGATGCAGCAGGACTGTTGGTGCTCTGGCAGTGCGGGGGTAGGGTGGGTGAGTAGGGCTGACTCCTTGATAGAGTTTGACTTCGATCTTGTCTTTGCTTCTTTTTAAGCATCTATTGAGCGTTTTTCAGTGCTCAGAGCACTTACTTGTTGCCTTGTTGGAACCCTTGCAAGAGATTTGCTAAGTTGGTCGGTTGCATTTTGGGGAGAGAAGGGCTTGCTTATGACTATCTGTTGGATTTAAGGCAGAGGCAAGATTTAAACTGGGGACTCTCTAGTTCATAGCTCAGTCTCCAAGGCACAAAGACTTCATAGCTGTGAATCTTTGTCATGTGCAACCTCTTGATGGTTGCTTTCACAGAGAGAGAGAGAGACATTTTGACAAGATGAAGGGCCCTTGCTTGCCTGGGGCAATTTGTGAGCAACTTTGAAGCAAGCCTGGGAAATTCCGACAATATCAGTTGATAATTATTAATATAGATCCCACAAGCTGTCATTTAGGTTACCAAGTGTGCCCGAGTCACATGGTCAGACGGGGAGGAAGGGGTGTGTGGTTAAGTTTCTTTTATGTGGGTTGGGCTGACGGGTCCAGCGGGTGATGGGAACAGCCAGCCATCTTGGTTCTCACTGACTTGGGAGCTGAGTAGCTCTATCTCTCTGTATCATCTTGGCTGGGGGTGTGGGGATTTTGTATCACTTTGGGGAAGTAATCTCCCTCTCTGAGCCTGAGAAATCCTGATGGGTCTTCACACACGAAGCACAGTTCTTTGCCTTTCAGGGCAACAGCTATGCTTTTTTTTTGCTAACATTTTCAAGGGTCACAGTTTGGCAGTCAGCTGCAAAGGGAGGAGGTGAACATGAAGATGATTTTTCTCTGGTTTTAGGGCTTCTCCCCATGCCCCTATCGCTCTTCCAGAGCAGGTTTCAGACTTTGCCTCTGTTCCAATCAATTTCATCTTAGTTGAGTTATCCCAATTATTGGCAACTCAGGTGTGTCAAAAATTCCTAAATTATGTGCCACAGAGAGAAAGTCATTAAAGCATCTTTGGAGGCCAGAGTTCCTACCCACAATCAAAGATGTCTGCTTAGTGTCTGAGTGAGTCACTGCTTTGGCTGTCCATCCTTCCAGTAGTCTTCCACTAGGATGTTTTTTTCCCCTGCCACGTCTGTGCTTCAGATGTGAGTGGATCACTTCTAATGCAGAGACTGAGCAGAATTATCTACCTTCCAAGGAGGTCACCTGTTGTGTGTCTTGCACAAGTCTTGTTCCATTTAGAAGACACAGGATGGTGAGCTGTTTGAGGGCTGGTTGTAAGACTGAAGAGCTGCTGCAGTTCCAATTCATAAAATATATGTCTGAGGCAAGCTATGTGTATCAGAATTGGTGGAGAGTTTGGGAGCCTGGGGGGCAGGAGTCAGAATGATACAGCTCCTGTAAACATTCCTCAGGAATGCACTGCTGACCCGCTTCAAACCACTGTCATACTGTATGTATTTATTCAGTTAGTATCTTTTAATCCTGCCCTTCCTGTAAAGAATGCAGGACAGTATACATCACTCTTCCCCCCCCAGTTTTATTCTCAAAACAACGTTGTGAGGTAGGTTAGGCTGAGAGAGAGAGTGACTGATCCAAGGTCACCCAGAAAATTTCACGGCAGAGTAGGAATCTGAACGCATGCCGTGTGGAACCTATTCTGACACAAGCCACTGCAGAAGCATTGCGCACAGTCAGTCTATGATGCTCTCGGTGCAAAGAGGCTCTAATGCCAATTACAGCCAAATCTTTATCTCAGCTTCTTTATGGCACACAATTAGGTCTCTATAACAACATTACAACACTAGAAAGAGTTCAGTCTGTTTTTCTCATAGTCCCATTTAACATCTCACCGAATGCTGTGCTTAGACAGGAGGCGGGCCTACATGAAGTAGAAACAAAGATCTGGTTAACTTATATCAACTACTGGTTGAAGGTGCACCTTAAGCCGACCGGACCTTTATCACAATATCTTTCTGCCAAGCCTTACCCACACTGGTCTATTAGGATAACCCAAAAACTACTTTCAATAGGCTTCAACCCCGCACAACTCCTGGAGCTGGGGCTGGTTAGGACTAAATCCCTGGTCAAACAATGCTTTTGTGATACTGAATTGCAAACTTAGTTAGCACTGCTTCCTAAGCTGTATAGGGATTTGATATCTTGGGCTGGGAGGGACCCAGCTCCCTATTTATCTAACATTACTTCACCTCAATTAAGGTGGGCTTTTTCATGAGCCCGATTTGATCCACTACCTTCTGCTGTCCTACTTGTTAGATTTTGGCATCAACCAAGTGAGATGCACAGATGTTCATGTGGAAGTGGTGGAGTTTCTGTCACACATTCTCCCGGACTGTGAGTTGTACTCTGAGATTAGAAGGTTTATTATCTTTTGAAAAATAATTTTTATTGCTATATTTGGATCAATCTTACGATCATATTTCATCATTGTATTACATTCATAATATACTTTCCACCCTTTTTGAGCCTGTGAAATCAGCAGTGGCATAGTGGCGTAGCAGCAGCGGTGTAGTGATTAAGAGCAGGTGCACTCTGATCTGGAGGAACCGGGTTTGATTCCCAGCTCTGCCGCTTGAGTTGTGGAGGCTTATCTGGGGAATTCAGATTAGCCTGTGCACTCTCACACACGCCAGCTGAGTGACCTTAGGCTAGTCACAGCTTCTCGGAGCTCTTTCAGCCCCACCCACCTCACAGGGTGTTTGTTGTGAGGGGGGAAGTGCAAGAAGATTGTAAGCCCCTTTGAGTCTCCTATAGGAGAAAAAGGGGGGGATATAAATCCAAACTCCTCCTCCTCCTATTCCTCCTCCTCCTCCTCCTCCTCCTCCTCCTCTCTTCTTCTTCTTCTTCTTCTTCTTCTTCTTCTTCTTCTTCTTCTTCTTCTTCTTCTTCCCCCCCCTCTCCCACCCTCAAAATTCCTTTCTTTTTTTCTTTAAGTGCTCAGCAGCAGGTTCATCCGTTCTACTCTCTTCTCCCTTCTGTCCTCTTGAATTCCGGCTTCTCTCGTCTATTCTACGAATTCAGTCCAAATCTTCATCATTTCCATTTGTTTTTCTTGCCATAGTTGGTACCTTGACATTATTTCAAAAATTTCTAATTGTACTTGTTCCTATACATATTCTAACCACTTCTGTATTGTCCATATTCTTTCCATCCCAACGCAATTAATGCGTGGGCTGCTCTTATCATCATTTTATCTAATGTCTTTCTCCTTTTTCTATTGTTTTATTTTCCATTATACCCGTGAACAATAAGTCTATATTTACCGGTATCTTAACTTTTATATATTTTTCTATATACAATATAACCTGATCCCACCATTGTTTAACCTCTTTACATTCCAACCACACATGTGTATAAATTGCATTTTTTTTCACCACAATGCCAACATTTTGGACTGAATCCCTTTATCATATATGCCAGCTGTTTTGGGAGAAGGTTTATTATCGATCCTTGAATACATCACTTTGGCTGCTTATATCACTCTGTGGCCAATGAAAGTTTTATTATTATTGTGGGAAGACAGAAGGCCTATCATTTCTTATGCTGTAGCGAAACACTCTTTTATAGCCTCAAAGAAAAAGAGTTCTTTGTTGAATAAGGATCACGTTAATAGCTAAGTATTTGATGATGGATGATGTTATGTAGCATAACATTTGGTATTTTCTTATGCTGAATGTTGGGATGACGTTGTATGTATATTCTTTTTTAAACCATGTACTATATTTGCATGGGTTTTTTTTCCTTTTTAAATGCTGGTCAGAAACCGTGAAAAGAAAAAAAAATAGCCACTATACCACACTGCTATGTAGAAGGGAATATCACACTACAAGACAGGATCTATAGGATGTCTCCTCCTCTTCTGTTTGTTATTTCAAAGCCTCTAGAATTCCCAGCATTTCCACTGTGTTTTCCTCTGGGTTATAAGCCAAGAACCCCCTGAAGGAAAGCGGGGGGGGGGGGGGAAGCAAAAGGCTGGCCCTTGGCCTGAATCTTGCCTCGCACGGTGTTGCCTGGTTCCCACAGACATCGTATTTTCCTGCCAAGATCTCAGTATCTTCAGAAATCCAACAGAGCATGAAGGTCATGACAAGGAAAGAATGACAGGCTGGAACTTTTCCCCCATTCCTCTGCCCCCTTCCTTCTGCCAACAAGCTGTAGACCGCCGTCTCCCTCAGCCTGCGGACTGTTTTTTTGCAGGGTTGGTGCAAAGCTTAAATTTTACAGAGCGCCGTCGAAAGCAGAGCCCCCCCCCCTCCCACCCAGCAGCTCTATTTTTTTTTCCAAGAATGAGCCCTCTCATATTGCAGACTTTCATCTTTCTTGAGGCAAATTGGCCAGTAGTTTCATATTTGTGTAGATGTGTGTCCCAGGCTGATTTCTGCCTAGTTCCCTGTTACATATAACACACACACAACATTGCCTTACACCAACTGAGACCTTCGGTTCATCTGGCTCCATATTGTCTCCTTTGACTTCCTGTCCAGCATTTCAGGCAGAGAATGTCACTCTCCGACACCTGTCACCTGAGATCCTTTAGCTAGAGATGCCAGAGATTTGAACAGGGACCTTCTGCACACAGAGCAGGTGTTTCTCTCTATTTGATATACAATTAAAACATGCTCTATAACCATAGTGGCGAATCTATGGCACTCCAGATGTTCATGGACTACAATTCCCACCAGCCCCTGCCAATTGGCCATGCTGGCAGGGGCTGATGGGAATTGTAGTCCATGAATTTCTGGAGTGCCATAGGTTTACCACCACTGCTCTGTAAGATACTGTTGATAAAAAGGATAAGCATTGGGGCCATGGTAACCCAAATTCTACACGCATTGTGCAAACCCCAGCAAACCTGCACAATGATATATATAATTTATTTGCATTTTTTAAAACCCATTTGCTTTGTCCATGTGGAAAGACATGGAATTGCAGAGAGCATTGTTTTCTCATTCTTTCTAGCAGCTCCTTTCTGAGTTCTGAGCCTCCTCCCCCCCAGCAATTCCCATTCACTGTCAAGTGTATCTTTGCAACCATGTGGGCTAGAAACTGTCTTCCAAGTACAGCATTCTGCAAAATCTAATCTATGATACCAGGGCTTGCACCACAGTGGCAAGATCTTTTCTGCTCAGGGAGGACTGCAGCGGGCTCACCAACTAAAGCTAGTGAAAGGCATCTCTGGCCACTGCCGCCACCTGTTTATCCAACAGAGGCCCAGGTCCAGGAGCATCCTCAATCTGTTAATTTGCTTCATTAGGGGGAGTGCAGTCTCATCCAGAATAACAGATAACCCATTTTCTGGATCAGACCTTCCCCCTACCAGTAGTACCTCCATTTTGTCAGGATTAAGTTTAACCTTGAATCTTGATTTACCTAATGCTGAGGTACCATATGGTACGATCTTTTCTCTGCTTTGCTGTCAAAGTTCCTTCTGGCAAAAGATCAAATCACTTCTCCTTTTTCAAAAATATGGCATAATGGAGATGTGACCAGAGCTCTCCAAGACAGCTAATCAGCTGCAGTGTGCAATAGCACTCTGAACTAGATGGGCCACTCGTTTGAACCTGCAGTAGAATTATATTCTGAACCATTTTGGTCTTGAGAAATGGAGATGAAATCTTGACAGGAGTGGGTAGTTTGTAACTCTCCCACTTCGGAAAGAAATCTAGATGGGTGTGGAAGCTAAGGGCTCCAAAGTTAAGAAAGGTTATAAAAGCTATTGGCTATGCTGATGTGATATCATGGAATTTTCATAAACATTCTAACTGCTGAGAGGAAAACACTATGATTAGAATGCTTACAATTCAGCTTCTGTGAGAGAAGTCAAAGGTCAGTTCAACTATTGGTCATGGTATGTAAAAACATAAGAGCCCTGCTGGATCAGATCAGTGGTCCATCTAATTCAGAATCCTGTTTCCCACAGTGTCCAACCAAATGCACTTAGAAGGCAAGACTTCTACTATTGTTGCCCCTTTCCCTTTGAATTGGTATTCAACGTATGCTGCCCCGCAACATGGAGGCTCCATATAACTATCACAGCTTACAGCCATCAGTATTCTTCTCCAGAAACTTGTGTAATCCCCTTTCAAAGTTGTCTGTACTAGTAGCCATCTCTACTTCTTGTAGTGAATGCCATAATTTGTGCTTGGAACTTCTTGTTGAATGAAACCTGCACTCAGTGTTCCTCTGAGCACTAGTTGCTGAGGGGAGTAGGGTTTTCCTGCCCTGCTTCTGTGTATCTTGGAGGCATCGGGCTGTTCACTGTGGGAAACAAGGTGCTGGATCTTTGCTCTGATCTAGCAGAGCTGTCTCCAAAGCTGAAGGAAACACCAGATATGGGGCCAGTAGACTATTGGGAGGTGCAGAGGCAGGAATGCTGGGAACGTAGGGAGACAGAGGGCTGAACAACTTGCTGGAAGAGGGTTCAAGGGAGCATGAAGGAACGATGGTGGCTAAAAAGTGAGGAGCTGAGTGAAGGAGGAAAAGTCTAGAAGAGGTGAACCTGATGGAAGGATACTTATGCAGGACATAGAGACAGGGGGGTCCTTGTTGGCCCTTTGAAGCATGCTGAATTGAATGTACTGATTTTTTAAAAAACCAGCCAGATTTTGATTTCAGTACTTAAGGAGTTCTGGGGCTTAGGCTGTTCAAGAAAAATCAGCTTGCTAGTCTAGAGTTCAGCTTTGGGAGGGGGTGGGAGGGTCCGCTGATTGACAGCAATCCTTGATGCACCAAGCAAAAGCACAGGAAAGTCACTGGGAGATCATGACAGAATTGCACGGAGAAATGTTGAGATGGCCATAGAAGGCCAGTGACAGGACTGCTTCTCTCCCAGGCACCCAAAGGAACTGTTCCCTCCCTCCCCCCGCCCTGCTCCGGTATCGTGAGAAAGCCAGCGATTGGCGCCCACTTTGTAACCCAGTTGGTTCCCAATCCCTTGTGTCTCTTTGGTGTCAGAGTTCAGCATTTCAGATATTACAATTCCCATGCCTTCTCTCTCTTGTGAAAGATCTGAATGACTCTTATTGGGCACTGGGATTTGTAATACTGGCTGCTGTTCCCAAGTTCATCTGTTCCCCTTCAGTCTAATTTGCTTACCTTCTAGTTCCCAGGGGCTCTCTGAGTCACTGAAAGATTGTGTGGTGTGTGTGTGTGTGTGTAGAATCTTGGGAAAGGCCCAGCTATCTGGATATTACACATGTCAAGTAAGCCTTTGTTGGCATAAGAAAAAAGAAAGAAAAGGGTTACAAATAAGAAGTCAAAAATAATAACAAGGAGTCAAAATACAGTTTGCATCTCTAAACCATTCACTGAATATAATATCTAATAATAAATTTGTAAATAGTGCACAATGTGCAGATCCTCATCATTTAAAAAGAAGAGTATCTTATGGTAGTCAGGCAGGCCCGAGCACTTAACAAATAAAGAGTTTTTAAATTTAATCCTCAGTTGAGTATGTTTCTGGCAGTGGAAAAATGTGTGTTCTAGGGTTTCCACATAACCCAAACCACAGGAAAAAAATCTCCTATCTTTTGCTGTCTGATCATACCTGCCATACAGGAGAGCAGAAGGGATTACATTGAATCTAGCCAGAGTAAGTACTTTCCTGAATCTATGGTTCCATACAGTAGAAAGGTAATTAGCTACACAGCCACGTATGGCTGGAATCCCAAAACTCACAGGGAAAGCAGGTTTTATTCGCAGCAGCAAGGAGGTTGTAGAACTCCACGTTTAGCAGATTGTCTTTAATTTCATTCCAGGCCTCAAGGGGAGTCAGCATGCCCAAATAATCTATTGTTAGGCCAATTTCATAAAGCTTTTAAACAATTGATGAGTGCCAACAAGAAAAAGTGGTCTCAGTAAGCATAAGGTATATATAAGTGGAATTGTCCTGCAAAAAGTGTAAGCGAAGCCAAAATTTAAATGTCTGCAGCCATGCGATAGTCTCTATTGTGCTTTGCGCTGTCTCAGTGCACATGGCGGCATATGGGACATATTTAGGAAGCTCCAGAATTTTTCTTAGAAATTTGCAATGGATGGATTTTACTAGACTGTTTATTGCCTGTATCCATATAGGGGCACCATACAATAATTGAGATCAGACTCTGGCATTAAATGTTTTCAGAGCTGCCGGGATGTATTGATTACCGCATCAATAATAAAAGCAGTAAATAGCACTGAGAGAAGCAGTGGCCCAGGCCAATTTTCATTGACAGGCCCAGGACAAGTTATAACTAAATGTTACACCCAGGCATTTAAAGTGTTTTACTTGTTTTAACCTGTGGCCACTGATGGACCAGCTGTAAGCCTTCCACTTCTTGGTGAACACCAGCACTTTGGATTTTGCATGAAAAGTTCAAGGCAACTCTTTTGATAGTACATAGCACAGAGCAGTAAAAGTCACCTTAAGCCAACTCTAGTAAGAGATAGCAGAACCACATCGTCTGCATATAGCAGAATGGGGACGTGAGTGCTGCGGGCAATGACCGCTGACTGTGGACAATGTGGGAGCAAGATCACTTAAGTAAAAATTAAATGGGGGGGGGGCAGCACACAGCCTTGTTTGACTGTTTGAGAAGGAGCAGCAGTGGCATAGTGCTTAAGAGCAGGTGCATTCTAATCTGGAGGAACCGGGTTTGATTCCCCGCTCTGCCGCTTGAGCTGTGGAGGCTTATCTGGGGAATTCAGAGTAGCCTATGCACTCCCACATACACCAGCTGGGTGACCCTGGGCTAGTCACAGTTCTCTGGAACTCTTTCAGCCCCACCCACCTCACAGGGTGTTTGTTGTGAGGGGGGAAGGGCAAGCCCCTTTGAGTCTCCTACAGGAGAGAAAGGGGGAATATAAATCCAAACTCCTCCTCCTCCTCCTCCTCCTCCTCTTCCTTTGGAGACTGAGATGGAATTAGTGAGGAGTTCCTCTCTAGAACATTTAATTTGGCAGCTTGTTTCTGAGTAAAGGCACCTTATTTAAAATAATAGCCTATGGTCGATTCCCAGAGCAAGCAGTTTTTTCCCACAGGAGGTCTCTCGCAATCGAATCAAACACCCCCTTGAGGTCTAAAAAGGCCGTTAAAAAGTTTGGAAGAGCGCTTACAGGAATCTCTATCAGCCTAGTGGGACAGAACAAGGATATGATCTAATATAGTTATACCTTTGGGAAAGCCAATTTGTTTTGGCCCAATAATGTTAGATTGTTGCACCCATGGGGCTAATTTGTTATACAGGTACTTGGCATAAAGTTTGCCAATTACGGACACAAGACTTATGGGGTGATAATTGGAGAGATCTGCAGAATTTCCTTTTTTATAAATGGGAATTACAATTGAATTCAACCAAGATTTAGGTATAGGGCCAGAGTTATTAACCAATGAAAATATTGCAGCTATAAGAGGGGCCCACCAGTCTAAATAATTTGGGAATCAGCAAGTCCGGACCAGGAGTTTTCCCTGGTTTAAGGCTTTTAATCAGTTCAGCGGCCTCTTGAGCTGTGACAAGTGGCCAAGGTTCCAATCCTGAGAGATCAGGAAGGGGGGTTGTATTCACCTGAGTGGACATGTGGTATAGTTTATAGAAGTGGTCATGCCATTTGAAGGGAGAAATAGATGGTGAAGGGGCCACAGAGGTTTTTGCGGCATCATTAATAAGGGACCAAAAATGCTTTGAGTCATTAGAGATGGTAGCTTGTAGCAGTTGGTTCTGTTTTAGTAAAATAGCGTTCTGGTGTTTTATTCGAATAGTTTGATGTAAATTTAAACGTAACTCAGCAAACTGGTCTAAGTCAGATTGCAGCCCAGAGGGGCAATAAGAAGCGTGTAGAGTTTGAATGTTTGTTGATTGCTATAGACTCTTTATCAAAACAAGGAGTGGTGTTATCACACTTGCTGTGCAAAGGGGGATGAATGCAAAGGATATAGGTTGAGGCCCTGTCATTCTTGACGTTTCTAATGAGGGTAGTTGCTCCATTAAGTTGGATTCACTTGAATTTGGGACCTCTGTAGACCAAGATACAGAAGACAAATACTTGCGTTGATGAAGTTAGATATAGGTGATTGTAGTCTGTCAATGACAGATTCCTGCTTGAGGCATGGCAAATGCATAAGCTTCTGACACATCTTCCAGTTATCCAATGAGGAGGAAATCAATAGAGGTGAGGAGAGATGGAATTCCTGCTTTACATGCACTTGAGCAGTCATGATGGTGTTGGTAGTAACATTGGCAACAGTGGAAAAATCTCTCGATACAGCTTGAATCAGTGAATTCAGGTTTGGTGAGAGTTTGGGAGGTTGACTAGGACTAGTTGAGGCGGATGTTTGTAGGTTTGGGTCATTTCAGGCATCGTATAGGGAAGCAGGATCTCCTCTGGTTAAGCAATTTGGAAGCTGGAGATCAGTACCAGAATAAGCTTGAGGTGGCAGTTCAACAAGGGGACGATGATAGCAAATCTTTAAAGATGTTAACTGGGAAACACCAAAGGAAGACAATAACCCTTTATCCCATAACAGCAGATTTGGAGTAAGAGCGGTGTATATCTTGAACAAGTGCTGGATTTGAAGCGAGTCTCAACTGAGGCTACTTTAGAAATCCTCATCTTTTCATTATGGCTCAGGTTTGCATTTGCACAATAGGTTGAATCCCATCTTGGTGTAGTACCCTTAAAAGAAAAAATCGCAAGAACAATCTGGTTGGTCATCAGCTGTAGCTGCGATTTCCACTGCTCGCCAGAAGACATAGCTTTCCTTAGTTCGCAGTGAGCCATTTTGGGTACATAAGAGAAAGTTCTAAGAGAGGCGGATGGGAGATTCCCTTCTGACTGGGGCTTGGTAAGATGTGGCAAGCAGTCATGCATTTTAGTTAGTAATTCAGAAATTGAGCACTATAGGAGAAAAAATCCAAAGTCTCAAACTTCACTGAAAGAAAATTTAACTGAGCAGCTATCTGATTCACTCTTTTCTCTATTTGTTGAGAGGATTTTGCTGATAGTAAACATTGGCCAGCCAACAAGGAAGAAGAGGAAGATTATATCAAATATGTATAGTTTTTAAAAAACGTTTACAAATGTATAAAAACTCACAAACCCAGTGGTGGGATTCAGCAGGTTTGCACCACTTCGGCAGAACCGGTTGTTAAAATGGTGTTTGTAAACAACCAGTTGTTAAATTATTTGAATCCCACCACTGCACAAACCCACAACACACCAAGGGAATCTCTACTTGCTTAGGAGAGAAAGGTGTTAAAATATCTATGAAATAAAAACCCTCAAGGGTCTATAAACTGTAATTGGGTCTAACGTCTTCCTACAAATCTGGCAAGCCCGAGTATTTACTAAGGAGGCTGTAGCTATAACAGCTGAGCTCCGTAAACTCCTTAGACGCCTTTAACTTGGTTACTTAATGAGGTGTTATTCACCGAAAAATGGCAGGAGAAAGAAAAGAGGCACTTAAAACATGTCTTTTCTAAAACATAAAAGTTTAGCTAAGCTTATCTCAGCTTGGCTTTTCGGAGAGGAGTTAAGAAACAGCTTCCACTACCTCAATGCAGCATCACTTGGGCCGGTCGCCATGCCGGATGTTACCGCAATGATAGATAGTGAAGCGCATGGTTTTATTTTGATGAAACTCCGAAGCTATGTCAATTATCTAGGAAGTGGATGTGCAAAGGGGAGAGGGAGAATTATGCTGGCTGGTGTGTTCTGCACAAATGACACTGCCATGCCTAGCCAGGTTATTGGTCTCTCTAACTCACTGCTGTCTTCTCTGAATGGCCTTGACTGTTTAGAGTCTAAGACAGGAAAAGGTCTTTCTTAACACCTGAAATCCTTTAAAATGGACTTGAGGACTTTCTGAAGGCAAGCCGTGATGTTCTGCCACTGTGCTGTGGCCCTAATCTCTTGTTGCAAAACAGGCTTCCCCTCTTTGCTCCTGAGAGGAAAAAAAATCACACACACACATGAACAATCACACACACACACATACTTACTCTCTGGTCAAGCCTAAACTTATTTTGCTGGGTTCACAACATAAAATGCTGAAGGATCCAGCTCTTTCAGAAATGCAGTTGGCAGAGACCTGCGCAAAGACCTTCTTGGTCGTATCCACTACAGTGTCATGGAGACGCAACTATCTTACACGTCTTTCAACATTCCTTGAAAACAGTTGTTCCAGAAGGCCTTGGGGAGAATGGGAATGTTTTTCCTGGGGTTTTGGGTTTGTTTTGCATTATTCTGTTATCAACAGTTTTTTGACTTTAATGTATTGCTGTATTTGTTGAGAAGCTGCCTGAAGCATCTTATGAGTGGAAAGGCAGCTTAGAACTTCTTGAAAGAAATATGCGGGTACAGTGGAAATAATGGTCTACCTACCAGGAGTGTTGCAAGGATGCTAGATTTAGAATTGAAACAGGCTGTAATCATGACAAACTTTAATTAGTATGAGGACTGACAGCAAATTCAGGTGTATTGAAAGAGGTATCTCATGTGAGTCACTTGGGGTGATTTGCTTTGTAGGTTTGGAGCGTCAGTGAATTTGCATTTTGCTTCAGCTGGCAGCATCCTGGATTTCTTAGGTTGACCTGAAGAGTGGAGGACAGGCGATAGAACTTTTTCAGGGTAGGGTTGAGCTGGCTCTTCAGCTACACCATTAACTCTTTGGCTACTTTCACACAGGCGTTTCTGAACTTTGGTTTCCAAATAGAGTTGCCAACAGGCCTGGAGAAAAAATGCCTTATCCCTTTAATAGAGTCTCATGCATAGAAATGGGCAGCGGAAGCTTTTTATGACGTGGAAGCAAATGATATCCCACTAAAAGGGAAAGGGAACTTTTCTCCAGGCAAATGGGAACCAAACAAGAACCGTTTTGTTTTGTTTTTTGGTTATGAAGCATCCACAAGATATTGTGCTCCTAATGATGCTCCAGTCGTCCTTTTCCCATCTTTAGTACGCTCTTTCCCAAACTCCTTTTGTTCCAGTCTTTTCAGGCAAATTATGATTTAAGTGCCTTATGGTCTTGCATGCATTAGTGACATTTGCTTCCACCCATGTACCACAGCTACCATTTTCCCTGCTGTGGCACCAGAGAGGCTTTTTAAAACTGGTAGTTGCTTTAGTGCCAAAACAATTGCCAATTTTTAAAAAATCTATCAAAAATTCAATACAATGAAGGGAAATGCTGGGGAAATAGCCACTGATACAAGAAACTGCATAGAAAACATCCATATGGAATCTCCACTGTCAATGCACAACCTCTGTGTTTGCAGCTTTGAAGAGCAATTGATAATGTATTGTCGAAGGCTTTCACGGCTGGAATCACTGGAGTGCTGTGTGGTTTCCGGGCTGTATGGCCGTGTTCTAGCAGCATTCTCTCCTGACGTTTCGCCTGCATCTGTGGCTGGCATCAGATCCTCTGAAGATGCCAGTCACAAATGCAAGCTTAACTGTCAGCAGAGAACTTCAAATGCTAACAGAATGCTGGCTATACAGACCTGCACCCATAAAAATGGATAATCCGTGTGGTGTGGAAACAGCTGTAAACTGCACAAATCATTGGGGTCTGTGCACCAATATGGGGGTCTCTTTTTATATTTCTCGTCTCCAGAAAGATGCCTGTTCTGCCTAACCCAAATAAATTTTCCAGATTAACCTCTTTCAGAAGCCAAAGATCTTGGGAGACTTGAAGCTGTGCAGTTCTCAGGCAAGTGAGACTGCGCCAGCCCTTCCCTGCTCTGGGCAGACTTGGTTTGAGCAAAAGGGAATCCCCCCTCACTTCCTCCACAGCAAAGCCCTGGGAAGGCTTAGGTTACAACAGTGAAAATAATCAGCTATGCAGAATTTATGGCATGTTGGGTCGGATTGCACTGTGTGGTGAGTGAGGTGTGAAAGCAAAAACCTGTATCAATGGAATTACCTTTGGGTTTTTTTCCTCTTTGCTTAAGCCTGCTCAGGGATGCCAAGTGCTGGGCTGGTGCTAAACACTTTCCCCTCTTTTCACGGTCATGTTTCATTCCAGCAATATATCTCATTGATTATAATAATGATATCCTTTCTCCACGTTTGTGTTTGGCTGGAGAGGTGGGCGAAATACATAGTCCGATGGGCAGTGCATCATGCATTTCTGAATGAATTACTGATTGGGCCTTGCTGCCTTCCAGAGGGGCTCCCCAATGTGTTTGTGTGTGTGTTAAATTCTCTTGCACACAGGGGCGTACCACCCAGAAGGACATATGGAGTCAAATGTCCCCGGACAGCAGCCATTCAGTCTCATGGGGGGGGGGGGGAATTGCCCCCTACACCTCTCCTCCTTCCCCCCAGGTCCAAACATTGACTTCAAGACCTGGTGCAAAAAAAACTGTTTGGTCATGGTGGGGGAGGGCAGTCACCCATATGTGTGTGTGTGGGGGGGGGGCTCAAATTTTGCACCGGACTACATTTTCCCTAGATATGTCTCTGCTTGCACAACTTGCATCAGATTTGATTGAATCATTCAGTCTCTCCTGCAAAAAAGTAATGCCGGTCAACTTCTAGGGGTCTTGGCCTACAGAGGGCTGGAAGGGCTGAGTGGTTCCCAGCAACCTCAGGCCTATTTGGGTATGCTGATGAGAATGAGGAAGGAAATCATGAGGAAAAGCCACACCGTTTGGGCTAAATAGGGGAAAGAATATTGCTGCTGCTGTTATATGCATCAGGCTTCCTGCTGGCCATGCCTGCAGAAATCGCTGCAGCAAAAAATTTACTGGCTGCGGGTGGTGGAGTCCCCTACCCCTAAAGCCAGAAGCACCCACTCTTTGAAAGATGGGTGCCCAGGTTTCCACTCACAGAGAGATCATTCATCCATTCAGATGTGCATTTCCTTCCACGTCCTTGTTTCGAGTGGCTGGATGCACACAAAAAAAGAGTCTTCTTCTACAGATGTCCTTTGCTAGCTGAAACAAAATCCTGTAACAATGAAGCAAAATATTTCCAGTTCGGAGTGTGGAAATTCCTTGCTCTGAGGTCATTTTCACCCCCTTCCTAGGGAATCAAAACAAAAGTAAAAGACAGAAGAAAGACTCTGAGGACAGCCTTGGAAATCTCCACTTTGAGGCTTCCAGGAGAGGCTACTGCCAAATGGTAGTCTCTGTGTTCCGTACTTGGGCTTCTTTCCATTCCCACACCCTTGGGTCAGGTGTCTGCAACCTGGCTGAGAAGTTGCAGAGACATTAACAGGGAGGAAGTCCAAAAAGCAGGCCTCCCTGGAACTGGAATTTATGGCCTATTGTAATGCGTGCTGCGTGGTGTTCTGGTATGTCTATGGGCGATGGATTGGTGAAAGGCCAGTAGGATTCCTTGGAGATCTTCTATTCAAGTTAATTACCAGGATCAACCCTACTTAGCTTCTGAGATCGGATGAGATCAGGCCAGCCTGGGCTATCTATGTCAGGGCTCTAAAAAAAAAATAAAAGAGTCCATCAGTATCTTTCCTAGTCCCCTGACTGTCAAAGTACTTTGATGACATTGATCAAAGTATTGTACGTTTGATGTAATTTTAGAAAGTGATTTTCAAAGGAACTTAAGGAAAGTTTTAGACAGATTCATAGAGGAATTCACTGTGACAGCTGTGACAGAGGCAACATACCTCTGAATAACATTTTCCAGCCAAAATTGACTCCCACTGTGGAATTAAAACACCAATGCAAATTATATTAAAATTCTCAGCCACAGGGAGTTCTAGGCAGGACCAGAGCAAGGGGGAACTGAGCCCGGGATACGTGTGCACCCTGCGTCCCGCCACGCCCCTGCCTGCCACACGCCGCCATGCCCCTGCCCCAGTGTGCACCCAGTGTGTCGCGTGCACCCCTGCCTGTCCCCTTGGCGCTACGCCACTGGATCTAGGTATAGTTGAAGGGTGCCTTGCTGCTTCCTGCCCTCCTTGACCCTAAAGGTCCATTGAAGGTGCTTAGAAGCTCTTATCAGCTTAGAGGCATCTTGACTCTTATTGGCCTCTGGCTGTTATGAACTTGGGTACTGTCTCAGATGACTGTCTGCTTCTTGTAGGAATTGACAAGTCAGTGAGAAGTGAGTCCAGATGGGGGAGTCTGTTTCCTTTGGGACTTACTTTTAGGAGCTCAGGGAACATCTCTCACAGTTCCTGAAGCCAAAAAAAAAAAAAAAACATTGCAAGTTCCAAGGGCTGCTATTTGGCATTGACAGGTCTTTAGCGGCTGTAGTTATCTGAGGTTACATGCTCAAATAGTTTCAGATAGAAGCAAGGGGTTTGTTTGGATTGGAACGCCAGAAGGGTATTTTGCTTTTGGGAAGGGTTTACAATGCTACTGCATTACTTCTTATTCAACCCCCTGCCCTCATTTACAAATCCAGAATTATGCAAATGTATATACAAATATATACAAATTTGTGTGAGTTGTATATCTGAGAGTAAATGTGTGTAGTGGTTAGAGCACCTGACATAAATTCCTATGTTTTCACAAAACTTACTGGGTGGTCTTGGACTCAAGAGAACTGTTATGAGGTTAAAAGAGGGAGGGCACCATGCATGCTGTCCTGTTTTGTGGAGGAAGGGTGGGATAGAAGTAAGTTTCAGTTTTCTTCATTCAGAGTTTTTATTGTCTCTTTAGAAAACACTGCATTTTGAGTGCAATTACCATTACAGGTAAACACAGTCCCCTGTCCAAGCACAGGGTCATTAATACCGACCCACAGGGTGACCTCACATCTCAACGTTTACTAGGCAGACTATGTTTACGGGGTGCTTTGCCATTACCTTCCCCAGTTGTCTGTGCTTTACCCCGAGCAGGCTGGGTACTAATTTTACCAGCCCTGGAACGACGGAAGGCTCAGACAACCCTGATCCATTATTCCGGCTCGAAGTGAACAATAACTGAGGGCCTATCTGGAGGTTAACAAAATGGGTTTATCCACTGACAAGATTGGTGTTTCTGCATACCTGGAAATTCCTCCCTGTAGATGAGCTGAAAAATCTAACTTTGGG
Organism: Sphaerodactylus townsendi; assembly: GCF_021028975.2. NCBI lineage: Eukaryota > Metazoa > Chordata > Lepidosauria > Squamata > Sphaerodactylidae > Sphaerodactylus > Sphaerodactylus townsendi. Next base: position 35,235,833 of record NC_059436.1, on the reverse strand, counting down.
AATTAAAAAAAGAAATGTCCCATTTGACAACGGCCTGGTTAGGACTAAACATTCTAGTGTCATTATACCCTGAGGTGGGGCAGCTGCTGGGGTTCTGCCAGGACTCACTTCCCCGTGAGCCTCCGTGGGAGCTTCCTTTGTCACCTACCTGTGAGTCCTGCTGTTCTCTTGTGAGTGCTCATGGTATTGTCGAGGGATGGAATGTTCAATACTTTGATTGCTCAGAATGCATGTGCATCCATCCTAAATGGGCAATTTCCACCTGTTTCCCCTTCCCACTTCCTACCCTGATACATGGTTCCTGAGGGTGCCCTGTTGCTTGGGAGCAATTGTGTCCCTTCAGCCTTCCAGGAGCAATGTTTTGTACAGATCAGTCAGGACTGCAACAGAAGGGGCGGGGGAAGACAGGAAGTTCCATTCTGCAGGTGGAAACTTTAATCTGGCTCCACCCCATTACCTCCATGATGATTTATAGTTGAGACCTCCCTTCCCTTCCCTTCCCCTCCTTCCTCTTCCTTTCCATCTCGTTCCCTTTTCCTTTTCCTTGTCCCTCTCCATGTCCAACCCTTTTGACATCTCCATGGCTCTTGTACTCTGCATTTTCATGGTTTCTCTGTAAAATGGAAAGAGAGCCATGACCAGTGTGCTATTGCTAGTCTTAATTTTTATGATTATGTTTTAATTGAACTTTATATGGATATTTACATTTTTAGTATTTATTCCTGTTGTTGGCCACCCTGAGCCCAGCTTGGATCTGGAAAGGACAGGGTAAAAATATAATAAAATAAATAACTTTTGTAAATTATCAGTATGATTACCTCCATATGGGGCACTGAGGCTGATAGAGAGACTTGACTAAGGCTACAGGAGGATTCTGCGGCTGAGGCATGACTTGAATAGAGGGCTGAGTCTCTTGGCAGCCATATAGCAGATTGTGGCAGAACCCCAAAAACTTATTCATTGTTCTGTGTCCGTCAGAGGCGTAGCAAGGGGGAAAAGCGTCCGGTGCACCAATGCATCATTCACCCCCACCCCAGACCACCCCTGCCATGCTCCAGGAACGTCCTCGGAACGCCCTCGCTACGCCCCCACAGGGACATGTGCCCGGTCGCGTCCTTGGCGTACCTAATCCCCTTGGGCAGCTCGCTTCTGGTGTCATGTGGACTACAGGGATTCTAGAATCTAAGCTTAGCCACCACGGGTCCTTTCCTTCCTGCATATCCATGAGTTCTAGGGGACACGTTCAAGCCTGATCATGTTGCAATTGCAAGTAATTGCATTTTAATTTTTTTTTTTTAAAAAAGGGTTCATACTTTTATCTTTAATGTGCAAGCCATAAGGTTAAATGCTTTAGTCCACAGGGCTCCAGGAAGAATGGGTTTCTTTCTCCTTTTATATTATTTTCAATCCCCTTCTTTCCTTTATTGCCTTGTATTTGATAACAAAATGGGACTTCCACATGCATATTTAATATATCTCTAAGAATGATTTGATGGGAGCAATAAAGGGAAGCCATTGCAGCTTCATAAAAGCATCTGGCTGTCCTCTGTGAAAATCAGAATATTAGCATTGGTCTGATTCAACAAGGCAAGATTGAGTAAAATCTTATCCTGAATGGTCAAAGAGAGACTTTGCTCTCAGCCTTCCACTTTATTGTGTATCTTGACTCACTTCTTTAAGCCACCTGGAAAGAGTTGTTGTGCCTGTTCCAGGGCACTCTGCTCTCCGTCTTAGGGCACATCCCCAGGATCTGAATTCCACGGCTTGAACTCGAGGGACCTGTTGGGATCTGTGGAATGGTAATTTTATCTGGATGGGCCACGTGTGTCTTTATGTCTTGTAATGAGAAGTGAGAAGTAGATTTTGGCAAGTTTAATAAAGAAGAGGAGAGCTGCATCCCTTTTGGGTCGCTTTTCTCTGGCGGTCCTTTTCCCATGGCAAGGAGCAGGGTCTGGTTCAGAAAGCGTCAATCACAAAGCCCTTTGGTCTTCCTTTCTCAGGAGGAAAAGAGTGGAGAAAAGATGAGGATTGGCAAAGGGGAGAGGCACTAAGACATGAATAGCTAATGCTGCCAGGGAGGTCATCTCCTTCCCACTCTTTCTTCTTAGCATTCTTCCTGTGCGATCAGAAGAAACAGTCGGGTGCGGAGAGGGCTCTAGTGAAGTCTATTGGCGTGGCGCAAGATGGAGGGCAGTTGAAGGCTGCTTGTACTGCAGGTCCTCCTTCTAAAGGAACAATGGTCACAAGCGACTCCATTGTCCAGTGACTGTTTTACAGAGCCAGTCTATGAATGCAGGTTGTAAATTCTCTAGCCATTGAGAGTGCTGGCCAGACCTGACACTGCCTCTTATCCTGCCCCTTTGGACCCAGCCCTGTGGTTCACTGCATGACAATGCCTTTGGATACTCAATGGCGATTAACTGACGTATTTATATATCTGTCATAAATACTTGTCTGGCATTTCTTGGGTGGAACATGCATCTCCTCCATATTAACTGAATGGATGTGTTCTTGTGTTCTTATGTCTTCATTTCATAGTTCATCTCAAATGAAAAAAAAAGGCAAAAGGGGTCTGTTAACCTTGTAAGTGGCTTGGTGTAAGGAGCTTTTCTTTGAGTACAGAAGCTCCCATTTTCTGGCAATGGAAAGGCGAAAATGCAGAATTTTGCAGTTTGTCAGCTATACTATAGTTGTTCTGGTATTGATCTGTCTACGTCCTTGCAGTTCACAGAAGAGAAATGCAGGTACAAATATATTTTCATCAGCCATTCCCAGGCATGGTATCTATTTGCTTATATAGCATCATCTGTTTGTGTGGCATTTTACAAAGTACAAAAAGACAAGTCTCCACACCCAGAGAGTCTACAGTCTAATAACTGACGTATTTATATATCTGTCATAAATACTTGTCTGGCATTTCTTGGGTGGAACATGCATCTCCTCCATATTAACTGAATGGATGTGTGGAGTCATGGTTGGAATGTCTGACTCTGGTCTGGAAACCTAGGCTCGAATCCCTGCTCTACCATGGAACCTTCTGGAGTGACTTTGAGCCAGTCACGCAGTCTCTGTCTAACCTACCTCACAAGATGAGTGTGAAGATCAAATAAAGGAAAGGAGAATGAACTGTTTTGTGTCCCCATTTGAGAGAAATGTGAGGTAAGTAATGAATGTTCAAAGTTAATATTAAAATAAGAGAGGGAAACATGCATGAATAAAGAGAAAAGATATCTGGGTCAAGTTAGTGATCAGCTGATAGACCATTGGTCAAGTTCTGGCAGGCCAACTAGCAACTGCAGTTTGCTGAGGTCCATGAAAAACATGCTAGACAAGATGGATCCATCTAATCCAGCAAGACATTTATTCCATTCTTAATCAAGAACAGGGAAAGGCTGTGGCTCAGCGGTAAAGTATCCACTTTGCATGCAGAAGGTCCCAGGTTCAATTCCCATCATCTTCATTTGAAAGAAACAGGTAGTAAGTAATGTGAACAACCTGTACCTGAGGCCTTGGAAAGGTGCTGGCAGTTAGAATAAACTGTAATTCTGAACATAAGAACAAGCCAGCTGGATCAGACCAGAGTCCATCTAGTCCAGCTCTCTGCTACTCGCAGTGGCCCACCAGGTGCCCTTGGGAGCTCACATGCAGGAGGTGAAAGCAATGGCCTTCTGCGGCTGTTGCTCCCGATCACCTGGTCTGCTAAGGCATTTGCAATCTCAGATCAAAGAGGATCAAGATTGGTAGCCATAGATCGACTTCTCCTCCATAAATCTGTCCAAGCCCCTTTTAAAGCTATCCAGGTTAGTGGCCATCACCACCTCCTGTGGCAGCATATTCCAAACACCAATCACACGTTGCGTGAAGAAGTGTTTCCTTTTATTAGTCCTAATTCTTCCCCCCAGCATTTTCAATGGATGCCCCCTGGTTCTAGTATTGTGAGAAAGAGAGAAAAATTATCTCTGTTGACATTTTCTATCCCATGCATAATTTTATAAACTTCAATCATATCCCCCCTCAGATGTCTCCTCTCCAAACTAAAGAGTCCCAAGCGCTGCAGCCTCTCCTCATAATTCTGCTTATTGAATGGTCTCATTCAGTATAAGGCAGCTTCATCTGTTCAGCAGGCCCAGGATCATTTGGGACGGAGGACAAAGGCCAAAGAGATCCCAAGTGCTCTGTAAGCTGAAAAGGCGTTGGACCACAGGAAGACCTTGCATGGCGTACCATAGTGGTTAAGAGTAGTGGACTCTAATCTGGAGAACTGAGTTTGATTCATTATTCCTATGCGTGAGTGATGGAATCTTATCTGGTGAACTGGTTTTGTTTCTTTGTTCCTACGCATGAAGCCTGCTGGGTGACCTTGGGCTAGTCACAGTTCTTCAAAACTCTCTCAGCCCCACCTAACTCACAAAATGTCTGTTGTGGGGAGAAGAAGGGAAGGAGTTTGTAAGCCACTTTGGGACTCCTTGCAGAAGAGAAAGGCGGGGTATAAATCCAAACTCTTCCCTTTCTTCTTAAAAGTCTGCCCACCCTTGGTGTAAACGATGAAGCCGGGAAGTTTTATCAGCATTTGATTACAAACTCTTTCTGGTCTGCAGCAAAGATCAGCTTACACCACTCCCCTGAGACAAAGTTTTTCAACCACAAAAAAAGAGAGAGAAAAAGAAGGCGGAAACATTATCAGGAATAATTTAAAGCATGGTAAGAAAGCTGATCTCTATTCCCATTAGTCCAACAAACTTCATTTGAGGGCTTTTTAACGGTAAATGCTCCATGTAGAATAAGCAACTGCTAAAACGCTCGTACAGAAAGTGCAGCTTTGGAGAAACGGCTGCATCAGTTTCCATGTCGGAGGAACCCTGCCACCATGGCTGCATTGGTTCCCCAGCACCAACATAAGTGCGTCTGCACTGGCGTAAATGTCCCTTATGGCAGCACAAGTGACATTCATCCTGGCACTGGAATCATGCTTCCTCTTTAGTGGTTCCGCCCCCCCCTCCCCCCCTGCGCTACACCTTGGGTTGCACTTAAGTCCTCCAAAATCTTACTGATATTCTGCTTCTGGCTTCTGAGATTTAGTTATGCCTTTTCTACTGTTTGTAAACCACCAAGCCACCATCTCATGAATCCTGTACTGTTGTCTGTGAGGAGTTTGATAATCCCGCCAATTTTTAAAGCTCAGGAATGAATATGGTGAGTTCCCATTCAGAAGTAGCCCTGGTAACTCTGAAGTAGCGCAGGATTGAGCTGTATTTCCCACTTCTCAAAACTATCTGTACATCCTTGAGAACTAGAAATTTGGGCCTTTTCAAAAAATAGGCAAACTGAACTTACCAGTTTTATATGTTGCAGTTGCTCTAATTGGATTTCTTCCTTTTAAATATTTAAACAGCTTGACTCTTAATTTGTTTCAAACAAGATGCTTTAAATGTGTCAAGGGTCATTTTCATCTTCAACATCCATATTGTCCCCCTCTTCCTTGAGAGGATGAGCCCAGTTCTCCAAGATGGTTGTGAACTGGGTATCTCACATCCCCAAACCTTCTTCATATTTCTCACAAATTCTTTGCAATCCTTATTTTTCACAGTCTGGGCTTTCTCTCTAGCCAGTTTCCCAGGAGGGTTGTTGGAGGGCAAAGATTTCTCATGATAACAACACAACCGGAGCCTTCATCATGGCTGGAGAAAGCAAGTACTAACATGACCTCACAATGCCCCCCTTTGTTGAAACACATCTGCTTAGATCCCCCAAAAGATAAGCCACCTCCCCCTTTCCCTAAATAGCCTTGGGTTGAAGGATTTTTAGAGAAAAGACCCAGTTGTGAAAATCAAAGGTGTTTTCCACCCCCTGAAGTAACCTGGTGCTTTAGGAAAATTACAGCCATAGGTGCAGACTCCCAGCTTAATGCCTGCTTAGCTACAGCTGGCACATGTGTCAGAGAGGTCATGGTCTGAACCATGGGCAGCCACACTCAATCAGATGATGTGGATTTCAAGTTTCCCCCTAGATCTGGCAACCCACAGGTAGTTCTCGTAGTTACAATTTATGGTGTTTCCTGTGAAGAAGAGAGCAAAGGTCCAGCTAATCCAGCTAGAGTTTCCAGGTTACACATCTAAGTGTCCACCTCCTTCAAGACAGGCTTGTACCACACCTGAAAAATCAAGCTTCCTTTTTTGGGATGCTCCTGGACTCCTCACCATTCCTGGATAAACAAGTAGCCAGGAATGGCTTTTATTGTCATAGTGTGGCTTACCAATTCTAGCCATTCCCTGGAAAAAGCATGTGCTTTGGTTAGGCTGCTGTAACATGCTTTGCATGGGGATGCCATTGAAGATGGTCCAGAAACTTCAGCTGGCACAAAATATGAAGAGAGCGTGTAACCCAAGTGAACATCTTGAAGATGAGTCGTTCGTCAGCTGCACCGTTTCTGAGCCTGCTTCAAAGTTTAGAGTGTTTTCTTTTTTTAACAAGGTTGTATACCTTGTTTTATTTTGTTGTTGGGTCTCTTGAACTGTAGCAAAATGAATGAATGAATGAATGAATGAATGAATGAATGAATGAATGAATGAATGAATGAATGAATGAATGAATGGGAACCTGGAGATTGTGCTTCTTCTGAGGGTCAAGCATTTGAACTTGTAAGAGCTGCAGGCAGACCTTACTGCCTGATTGACCGAAAAGGGCAGACGGCTAATCTTCTGGCATTTATACCAGGCCTAGCAAGCCAGAAGCTTCATGCTGCCTGCCAGTTATAGGAGCTGATGTTGCCCACCTAACAATTTTCTTATATCTCTGAAGAGGTCTCTGAGGCCAGAGTTTACATAGATAGTCACAGGTAGTTCTCTTACAATCTATGATATTTCCTGTGAAGAAGAGAGCAAAAGTCCAGCTAATCCAGCTAGAGTTTCCAGGTCTCCCTTAGCCACCGAGGGCATGGATGGCAGTAGTAGGGTCACCAGTTCTAGGGGGAAACTTCTGGAGGTTTGAGAGGACAGGGATCTCAGAGGGGTACAGTGCCATAGTGTCCACCCTCCAAACCATCAATTTTCTCCAGGGAATTGTTGTCTGTAATGTGGAGATGATCCTATAATTCTACCTGGTGGCTGATATCCCCAAGTCAAGCATTGTGTCATCAACAACCCAATGCCTCCATAAGCAAGGCATGAAGGCAATATCCCTTCCTTGATCAGGAGCTCATTGCCTCTCAACATAGAGGTGTTAAAGCAGAGGTTACTCGGGAGCAGTTACTTGTCTAGGAGTGGACACATCTGTCATGTAGATTTTGCTCATCTACACATGTCTTTTCTGACAAGAGGTTCCAGTTAGCCCTTGTGGTTCAGCATCTGAGAAACCAGTGGCAATTGAAGGGGAACTGGGCCCTTTGCTAGTTTTGGCAAATCCTGATCTTGCTACCCTTGAGCCGGTCCTGTGACTGAAGGGATATGAGCTGGTAGGTGAATGAGCTAGATTATAATCACGCAGGCTGCTCTGTCAAGGATTGTTGATTTGTTTTTGCGAGCATGGAAATTTGCGTCTGGTTAGATTCTCGTTTATGGAGCTGGTAATTGGAGTGGATGCCCAGAAGGCAGTAAGTGGAAAGCAGCAAGTTTTGAGGGAGCTTTCCAAAGATTTACTTCTTGTTCTAACAAATAAACATTCCTTTCTACCAAAAAAGAATCCTACTAAGTGGCAAAAAAGCTCAGCCCTCTTGTACAAATTCTTTCTACTCAGTATTGTAGCAAATAATATGAATGCACTCAAAATTTTGTTGTTATTGTTGTTACTCTTATACTGCTTAAACAGCATAAATTGGGGTGGGAGTGGTCAGATTCACTGAACAGAAGGAAATATGCTAGAAAAGGAATTGATTTGCACATTTAGTCATTGCACTTTTAAAAAACTAGGTGCTGCACAAAAGTATTATTCATGCTAAAGTTTTCTGGGAGGAAAAAAGATGTTGAATAAATTTAAACATTGCTAGCAAAGATTTTGGGGGAAATGAAAATGGAATATAGGTTATGGAGGTGTGGATTAGGGATGCCAGCAACCAGGTGGGACTTGGGGGTCCCCTGGAATTCCACCTAATCACACTACAGAGATCAGTTCCCCCAGAGAAAATGGGGGTTTGTAGGCGGCATTGCATTTCCTCCTCCCCCTTCCCTGAAAGTCCCCATAGCCTCTTTCTTTTCCTGCTTTCTTACCTCTTTCCCAACCAATAGCTAATCTACCTTTTCCCCTGTTTTCAGCTTTCCCTCCTTCCCTCCCACTGGAACCTGGGAAAACTCTGCCTGCATTGTATGGTACCAACTGCCAAGCTCAGTTGTACAGTGATAGCTTCTAGGCCTGTGCCCTAAGAGGACTGGTGGGGGGCACCTCCCTTTCCCCATATGCACTTCTCCATACAATTCCCTTTTTCTACCCTCCTGACAGCCCCCCATGTGGACTCCTTTCCCTTCTTTGTTCTCTCCTTCCAATCAACCAACCCACTTTTTATCTGCCCTCAGAGCCGTAGTGAGGGGTCTTCACCCAGGGCACGTGTGTGCCCTGAGCCCCCACCTGCTGTGCCCTGAATGCCCCGAAACGGCCACACCACACCCACACACTGGCGCTCCCCTGGGGCAAGACACCCCACCCCGCCCCCTGGGCGCTACCCCACTGTCTGGCTCCCCATCTGCATATTTATTTATTTATTTATTTCATTTCATTTCATTTCATTTCATTTCTACCCTGCCTTTCTCCACACTGAGTACCCAAACCCGCTTACATCATTCTTTCCTCAAAATAGATGATGTAGATTATCTCCATAACAACCCTGAAAAGGTGTTAGGCTGCAAATGAGTGGCTGGCCTAAAGTTCCCCATAAAATTCAGTAGCGGAGTGGTGATTCAAACGTGGGGCTCTCTGAAACTCTTAACCACTGTACCATGCTAGCTTTTGTGGGGTGACTTTTGTTGAACAGTAGCAAACAGTTGGGACTGGGTGAGTCATGACAGCAACTTGTTTGGTGGTTGCTGCCAGGCGTCCGTAAGAGGCCAAAACAGCCCTTTTGCAATTCCCCGTCCTAGTAGGTTTTATAACAAGAAGTTCAGATTGTTTGTTCATCATTACCTCAGTGTCTTTCCACCACTCTGACTGTTCCTCTTTCTAGGGAATTTTTCTTAATAAGACCCTTCTCTCTCTCTCTCTCTCTCTCTCTCTCTCTCTCTCTCTCTCTCTCTCTCTCTCTCTCTCTCTCTCTCTCTCTCACGCACACGCACACGCACACGCACAGACGCACGCACGCACGCACGCACGCACGCACGCACACACACACACACACACACACAAATATATTTCTGGAAAGTAACCACGACCAGGAGTTTAAGATTATCACCTAAAAACTGCCTGCTACCTGCTGCCTTCAAGTGCATCGTCCCATCTTCGAGCACTGATTGGGCAGCTGTGAGGGCATTGGGGTGTGTGTGTGTGTGTTCTCACTGCTCAGAGGGCAATCCATCAGCAGTAGAACTTTGTCATAACAGTGCAGGTTTTCTAACAGAAGTATAAAGCTAGTTTTAAGTGTTCGAATGGGAAGCTAAGAGCAGTGGGCAGAAAAGAAGGGACAAAAGCGCTGACATTAGACATGCAGAATGGGAAGTGGAGAGGGAGCAATAACCTATACTCATGGTGACGAACCTATGGAACTCCACCTGTTCATGGACTACAATTCCCATCAGCCCCTGCCAGCATGGCCCCTCATGTGCCTCTCCACCCAGGCCCCAGACTCTGCATCTTTGGGTGGGTGCTCAGGAAATGTGTGTTATGGAGCCCTGTGGGCAGTGCCATGGGTTTTGGTTGGCATAAGTTTGTGCTGGCAGGACTGTCAAGAGGGCTCAGGGAGCCAACTAGTGCTGACTCCACTCCAGGCATGCCTCCATCGTGCTCCTGCACCACTCCTTGGCTCTGGCATAAGTACCCTGACAGAAATGCCCCTCATACCAGGGCAAGAGCATTTGTGCCAGTACCACTTCCATAGTACTTCCATAGTACTTATGGCTTCTCCTTGTCGATTGCACTGTAAGGTAGCTTAAAACTTTTTAAAAATGTTAACCAGTCTTCATTAGCAGAAAAGGTCATTTTGACAGTTATCTTGAAACTAATTAACGCCTGTTTTGGGGAAGATGGTATCAAATTCCATCAGTCCTGCCATTCATCTGCTTTCTCTATTTGTGGCACTCTTAATAGTATGGATTGGGTGGATGTATGTGTGCTTGCGTTCGTGTGTGCGTGTGTACACACATGCTGCTGCCTTGTAGCAGAGGAGGCTTGAACTAGATTACTCCCCCCTCCCCCCATCCAATCTTGTGACCTCTGGGGCATTTCTCATGGGGAAGTGCAGAAAGGCTTTTGCCCAGAATGGGGCATTTTGAAGTTCCCAGGATCCCTTTTTCTCTGCTGCACGCTCTGTTTGTAGGAAGGAGAGTTCTCACGCTATAAATACACAAGAAATGATAAGAGAAAGGAGGAGGCATGGAAATAAGCTTGCTCCAGGAGCAAAATAATGTTTGCCGCTGCTAAAAATACATAGCTATACTCTCTCCTCTTTGGCTTGTGGTTCAAAGGGCGAAAAGACTTTAACCCAGCCCTTCGGATTCTCCGATGCTCTGGATACCCCAAATTTGCAAGAGTTTTATGTGGTTTTCAGTCCGGATTTGCATGTTGACTGTCATAGACACCCCCCCAATATATTAGTTTGACTCTAGATCAATGGAAGGATCTTTCCCTACTCGTTCTTCACTTTCTTCCCTAAACTGAAGCAAGGTGCGGTGAGGGAATGGGTTTACAGACCAAAAGGCAGCTGTTGGTTATGAGCTATTCTTCATTCTGCTGGGGGAAGGCACAAACATGTGGTCTCATAGCCATTTTCACCTGGGCCAGGGATGGCCAACCAATAGCACCCCAGATGTTCATGGACTACAATTCCCATTAGTCCCTGCCAGCATGGCCAATTGGGAATTGTAGTCCATTAACATCTGGGGTGCCATTGGTTCACCACCCCTGACCTAGGCTCATCCTTGAGTCTGCTTTCAGTGCCAAGACTCTGCCCAAGGGGGCATGAAGTGTTTATAAAGAAGAGGGCCTCTCTGAACATGTGTTGCAGTACTAAATAACTGGAGCTTCCCACACATACACATCTGGGATGAGAAATATAATAATTTTCAAAAACTTTGGGGTGCACAAAATCCATAATGCCATCTTCTTTCTTTCTTTCTTTCTTTCTTTCTTTCTTTCTTTCTTTCTTTCTTTCTTTCTTTCTTTCTTTCTTTCTTTCTTTCTTTCTTTCTTTCTTTCTTTCTTTCTTTCTTTCTTTCTTTCTTTCTTTCTTTCTTTCTTTCTTTCTTTGCCATCAAGTTACAGCTGACTTACGGCAACCCCATAGGGTTTTCAAGGTGAGAGACGTTCAGAGGTGGTTTGCCATTGCCTTCCTCTGCATCACGACTCTAGTATTCCATGGAGATCTCCTTTCCAAGTACTAGCTGTGACCAACCCTACTTAGCTTCTGAAATCTGACAAGATCAGGCTAGTTTGGGGCTATTTATATCTGGGCAGTTGAATTTATTTCTCACAACGTTTCACAGATAAAATGAGGGATTATTCCAATGCCCTAATTCTTGTCGCACAGATCTATACCCAAACCCCCTTCCTCAATTCCCCACTGCCACAGGCTCTACTCTGCCTTCTTCATGTCTTAGTGTCTTTTCCATTCCATTGAAAAGCTAAGATGGCATTTATTCATTTGGGTAACCATGCCTTGTAAACACACAATGAACTGATGATATCCTGCCAGATAGATCCCCTAGTGCCTGCAGTGTGAGTAATAGCAGGCTACACATAATGCAAGTACCATACATTGGTGTTCTTGTGTTTGTATTTTGGTGCATGTATGCTAGAGAAAATTCACATTCACCATCAGGTGTTATATCTGCTTTTGGGGGGAGGAGTTTTCTCCTGTAGGAGACTCAAAGGGGTTTACAATCTCCTTTCCCTTCCTCCCTCACAACAAACACCCTGTGAGGTGGGTGGGGTTGAGAGAGCTCAGAAGAACTGTGACTAGCCAAAGGTCACCCAGCTGGCGTGTGTGGGAGTGCACAGGTTAATCTGAATTCTCCAGATAAGCCTCCACAGCTCAGGCGGCAGAGCTGGGAATCAAACCCGGTTCCTCCAGATTAGAATGCACCTGCTCTTAACCACTACACCACTGCTGCTCCTTTAGGATAAGGATCCTAAAAGGATGACGCCTCAAAACTTTCATAAGGCATTCCTCAAAGGTACAGTGATTTATCCAAGATGGAGATTAGAAAACTGTCCTTGTTCTGAGTAACTAGATGTCTGCCTCCCAAAGTCATTGCAAAGAGTCCTCGACGAAAGATCTTTTTTCTTTTTCTTTTTCTTTTTGTCTCAAGGCAGTAAAATTTTGAAGGCAGGGTTAGCCACAGAGGTCATAGCCGGTGACCTCTGAGCAGGTGCTGACAGTGGGAAAGGAGAGATATCGGAGGCCTTCTCACGACAGCTGGGAATCCTTCTCAAGCTGCCGCCTGGGCCTGGAAATGGCTTTGTTAGAGTCAGAGCATGATATGGTTAATCCCCCCTTCACGCAACCCTGCTGAGGGCTTCCTACGGAGTGGCCTTCCGCTTATTTTCTCTGCTGCCCAGAGTGCTGTGACACCATTCCTGTCTGCATGCTGTTGAATCGCCCTGCAAAGTCCCTTCCCAGGAGACTCTCCAAAACAGAAGGGAATGTAAGAACGATCTTGCTGGATCAGACTTGGGTCCATCTTGTCCAGCATTCTGTTTTCTGTAAGCAAGAGATCTCTGTCGTTAAGTTTACAGCAAAGGTTATACCAAGTCAACTTTTGCAGTTTATTTATTCACTTCATGTATAACCCCCATGGGGATTCAAAGCATCATATATCATTCTCCTCTCCTCCTTTTTATCCTCACAACAACCCTGTGAGGGAAATTAGGCTTGAACAGGTGTGACTGGCCCAAGAGCACCCAGCAAGCTTCCATGGCAGAAGAGGGATTCACACCTGCTTCTCTGAAATCTTAGTCCAGGGGTCTGCAACCTGCGGCTCTCCAGATGTTCATGGACTACAATTGGCCATGCTGGCAGGGGCTGATGGGAAGTGTAGTCCATGAACATCTGGAGAGCCACAGGTTGCAGACCCCTGCTGTAGTCCAACCACTATACCACACTCCAGCTGTTAGTAGTTCTCCAGGGTGCAAGGCGGAGAAGGGTCTTTCCCAGCACCTAATTGGAGATGCCAAAGATTGAACCACGGATTTTCAGTATCAAAAGCATGCCCTGTGGCACTGAGCAGTGGGCCCTCCTCAGTAGGAACCTGCCTTATTCCGAGTCAGACTTTTGGGAGAGCCAGCGTGGTGTGGATTCTAATCTGGAGAACCGGGTCTGATTCCCCACTCCTCCATCTGAGTGGCAGGGTCTTATCTGGTAAACCAGATGTGTTTTCACACTCCTACATTCCTGCTGGGTGACCTTGAGCTAGTCACAGTTCTTCGGAACTCTCTCAGCCCCACTTACCTCACAAGGTGTCTGTTGTGGGGGAGGAAGGGAAAGGAGTTTGTAAGTCACCTTGAGTCTCCTTACAGGAGAGAAAGATGGGGCATAAATCTAAACTGTTCTTCTGGTCCATCTTGTTCAGTATAGTCTTCTTGGGCTGGCAGCAGATCTCCAGGGTCACTGGCAGAGAAAGGTCTTTCCTAACAACTGAGAGCCATTAGCTGGAGGGAGTAAAGGTTAACCTGCACCTTTTTACAAGTAAAGGAGGTGTTCTGCCGTAGAACTGTAAACCCGTCCTCTGTGAATATATGAAGCTACTTTCAGTGGCATCAGACCAGAAAGTACAAGGACCAATTTTCCTTGTGCTTTCTGCTTTGCCTGGTGTTGACAATACACTTTCTCTGTTTATAAGCAAAATGAATAATTCCTTCCTTTTATGGGTCTTGAATCCACATCAATCAGCCTTGTTGACTGACCCCAAATCATTTTGTTAGTCGGGCAAAGTTGCTCCTTCCCTTAATCACTTTGACTGGTCTGATTAAATGGGTGTGGGATTTTATCGCCATCCAAACTGTTGTGGATCTTACTCTGGTTTTAGATTATTTCTGTCTGATTTTAATAATAATGATTCTAGGGAATTGTTTTATTGTAAGCCGCCCTGAGCCCTTCGGGGGAGGGCGGCCAATAAGTCAAATGAATGAATGAATGAATGAATGAATGAATGAATGAATAAATACAGTTGGACTCCTTCTTTTCCACCCGAGGTGTGTACCCTGTGCACCGAGGTGGACCTTTTGAATCAGCCTAGCTGTGCCTCTGGTTTGGATTGTCTGAACATCCGAGTTGGCGCTGAGACAAGAATGCCAATACAGAAAGTATAAGTGGATGTGTGTGTGTGTGTGGGGGGGGGGGCTTTCTTGTTTCAATGGTGAGGAAAGGCAGGACTCAATCCTCAAGGTTATGTCCTCAGAGCTCTCCTGGCTCCAGTTCAAAAAGGGTGAGAGAGAAGCAGACACAATAACACCTACGTCAGCTCTCGAAGTCACTTCCTCCCTGAATTTGAGGAGATTTGTGTGGACACTGAGAGGGAGGGGAGTTGAACAAGGCCATGAGAGGCTCTAAGTTGACAAGGAGAGGGCTTGAAAATGTCCAGAAAGATTTTTTTTCTGCAGTGCCAAAGCCAGGTTTGAGGGTTTTGGCCTGGAAGGAGGCATATGTCGAGGGCAATGATTAATGAAGAGATGCTACGGACAGCCTCCTCTAAGGGCAGGTCATTCTGTTGCATCTCTGTGGGAGTGATTAAATAATCACACCTGATGTAGAATCGAAACAGAACTGCACACTTCCTGTGGAGGCGGATTGGTAGGGGTCATGGTCAGAACAGTAAATCATGCAGTGATGCAGCAAGCAGCCCCTTCTATAAATAGGTGTTTTAGGCTCACAGGAGCCCTTAATTATCGAATTAATTCTTTTTCATGACACTCGGGAATCACTGGTATAGGAATGACGGTATGTAAGCTTTAGGATATCACAGAATATTTCTCAGTTGGCGGAATTTAGGCATAAATTGAAGAGATTACCAGTGTCTTATGTAGTACAGTCTTCCCACACATCTCTTCAGAATGCACAGATAGGTTGGAAAGTGTCTGAATGCTCCAGTCTCCCCCCCCCCCAGTGCACAGAATATCCTAGCCAAGTCCTAGCCAAGGTAGTTCCACAGTTGTTCTTTGGGTTCCCTTTTGGGTTTTCCCTTCTATGGTATATATATTATTTAGTACAATTTTGTTTTTCTTTCCTGGGTGAACAGACCTTGGATTGAT
This sequence comes from Sphaerodactylus townsendi, assembly GCF_021028975.2. Classification (NCBI taxonomy): domain Eukaryota; kingdom Metazoa; phylum Chordata; class Lepidosauria; order Squamata; family Sphaerodactylidae; genus Sphaerodactylus; species Sphaerodactylus townsendi. Next base: position 35,220,452 of record NC_059436.1, on the reverse strand, counting down.
CCTGCCCCTTGGAGTTTTGACAACTGTGCAGCACTGAATGCTCCCAGGCTAATCTCTGGTCCCAGAGTACATGGTCAGCATCAGCGAGAACGTAGGTGAATTTTTAAAAAGCTGGTGGGATCCGGAGGGGAAGGACCTGTAACTTAGTGACAAAGCACATGCTTTGCATGCACCAAGTCACAAGCTGAGAAATTTGGTTGTTGATTTCCGTTTTTATCATTTAAACTGTAACAAAGCCTGGTGTTGTAAGTCAAAACCATTTTGGCTTCAGAATGGTGGAGTTTGTACCATTTCAGTCCCGATCTGTTCTTCTCCTTCCCTTCCCCCGGCTTCATAGTCAGTAAGCCACTCAGCTCTCTGGGCTGTATATTTCTTATTACCCTCTCGCCCTGCTGTGGTGAGCCAGATTAACGTTGTATATGTTTCCGACCCAATAAAATCTCATTTATTAGGCCTGAAAGGATTAACTGCCCATCAACAGATGTCAGGAGATGTTGAGTTTTGCTGAACATACACATGCACGCACGCGGAACCGATGACAGCATAATCTCCAGCAGCGATAATGGAAATGCACAGGCATGGGAGGGGGGGGGATCCTAAAGCCCCCCAAACACTGCTGGGAGGGCGTAGAGTGCTTTGATGGGTCTGAATGGTGAGCGGAACCCAGCGTGGCCAGGCATGGAAAGGATGTTTATCTTGCACATTCTGACATCGGTGATGTCATGTTTCCTCTCTCAAAAAGGTGTGCGCCCTTGTCTCATTTAGTACTGACTCAGAGGAGCACAGTCCCATTGAACACTGGCTCGGATATGGGGCTTAATTTGAGCCAGGGCTCAGCTCGGCCCCAGGATCTCCTTTTCAGTGCCAAAGAGCTGGAAGTATTCGTCATGGTGACTGAGAAGGAAATGTAAGGTATCTTACATTTATGAACATGCCAAACTGCTTTGCTGTTCAGGCCTCAAAATCTACCTATTCTGACATTTTGTTAATCCTGCCAGAATCCTGTGAATTGTGAATCACGGATCTGGGTGTTCACGAGCTGAGCATATTGGTTCTGGCTTCTCCTCACTTCTTCCTGGTTTCTGAGGGCTTAGAGCAGGGGTCCCCAAACTACGGCCCGGGGGCCAAATGTGGCCCCCTGAAGGCATTTATCCGGCCCGCCAGGCATGGCGGCAATGGCTCCATTCATGTGCAGTGGGGGCTCGAGGGAGAGGAGGAACCGGCCCCAACGGCTGTTGATTACAGTTACATGATGGCACCCTCAAATCTCCATGAATTTTCTGACCCAGAGTTGGAAACTTTACATGTGGCAACGCCTGCTCCGCCCTTCCCTCTCGGCTACTCCATGTGTTGGTCTCAGGCTTTCTGTTCCGCCTCACTCCCATTGGCATCAGCCAGGCTGGCGAATCGCTCGCTGGCCGCTAGGGAGGAAAGAACCCAGGAAGATACCTGATCCTGGGTTAGATGGAATGCTTCATTGGGAAAGTTCTGCTTTTTTTTTTTTACAGGGGAAGGTATTCCACAGCCTCCTTAACAATATTTGGAGCCCACCCTGTACTTGACATACTTTGGTCACTGTTCTAAAAATAGACCATGACAGAAAGGCTGAAAGGTGAAATCAAACATTTTACAATCATTTGTGCATAGGAATTTGTTCATAGTTTTTTTTAGTCCGGCCCTCCAACAGTCTGAGAGACAGTGAACTGGCCCCCTGTTTAAAAAGTTTGGGGACCCCTGGCTTAGAGGTATATTACCTCTGGACAGGAAGGTTTCATTTACCTACTATGGCTAGTAGGTGTTCAATCTTTTTCTCTTAATTTGTCTACCCACCCCCCTTTCTGATCTGAATTAGTGGACTGCTGTCATGTTTTATACTTGTGAATTCACAGGTGAACTGTGATAGGTGTAAGAAGAGATTTTTTCCAATGGTACATGAATAAATAATACAGGTGAACAGAGAAATTGGTTTGGGCAGGTACATAATTTTATTTTCCCATGTAGATGACACGCCATCTCTGTTTAGATTGCTTTTCTTTTCTTTTTTTGACTGTGGTAAATTCTCAAATATTTCTCCTTGAACAGAGAAATCTACATTCTAATGTTCACTGCTGACATTTCTGAAGTCTAAGGATGGCTTGGCTATGCATAAACCATGGATGTTGGTCTAGATCAGTGATTCCCAACTAGGGTTCCGTGGTACCCTGGGGTACCATGAGTATGTCCCAGGGGTACCATGACAATACTACCGCCTGCCCCGCCCCCCCTCACCGGAATCAAATGGATTTTGAAGTGGGGATGGGGGGTTGGAAGCCTCGTGGGCTCCCTTTAAACAACACTGAAAAACAGCATTGTTTTATTTGCCTAAATTCGGTGTGGATTGGGGGGGTAGATTTAAAGGGAGCTCTCCGCAACTTTGAAAAGGTTGGGAAACACTGGTCTAGATCCTCGAACAGAAGAAGAGTTTGGATTTATACTCCATCTTTCTCTCCAGTAATGAGATTCAAGGGGGCTTACAAGCTCCTTTCCCTTCCTCTCCTCACAACAGACACCTTGTGAGGTAGGTGGGACTGAAGAACTGTGACTAGCCCAAGGTCACCCAGCAGGAATGTAGGAGTGCGGAAACGTATCTGGTTCACTAGATAAGCCTCTGCCAGTCAGGTGGAGGAGTGGGGAATCAAACCCGGTTCTCCAGTTTAGAATCCACCTGCTCTTAACCGCTACACCACGCTGCCTCTCAATACTTGGTCCCCTGGAAGGGGTTTTTTGCTCTTCAGTGTCTGAAGGAGCCACAGCCTAGAGTTATACCATGAAAGCTGGCTGCCGTGTAGTGCCCCTTTTTAGCTGAGGCATTGCTTGTGAATTTCCTGGTGCTAGGATTTTTTCCCCAGTCACTTAGGGCTGCTGGCAGTTGAGCCAGAGAGGAAGCGCTTGAAAGTAAACACCGGTGCTGCGGGATCAGTAGTTGGGAAGTCCAGCGCAGGGCTGCAGGCGGATGCTGTCTCCCAACCACTCTTTCTCAGACATGCTGTTTCCTGCTAGGGGAAGAGGTGCTCCTGTGCTGTGCCTCGGACTCTCTTGCTTTCCCCATTCATTAATCCAGCTGTTCCTCTTTTGATGATTTTTCCTTCCCAAGGTGGCCCAGTTTCTGGTGATCCCTCTCTGCCCTCTCTCACAAGCCTGGTAGTTTCTGTGGAGTCCAATGAACATAGGTAGGGCATCATGCAAGCATGTGGAATTTATTGCTGGCTGAGGCATCGTTCACTTGGGGAACTCACTGAAAGGGGATGGCTAGCAAAAAGAAGTTAAAGAATAGGAGAGAGGTTTATTATATGTTGATCTTGACAGCTAAGCGCAGCCTCAATGTGCAGATGTGATGTACCTTTGAATACAAGATTCCAGGACAAACAGAGAGCCACTTTTGGCTTTGGGCTCTGCCTGTGAAGTCCGCAGAGGCGCCTGTCCAACTGTGGCTGCAAACAGAATGCCTGATTAGGCAGACTGTATGATCGAATCCAACAAGGTAGTTTGTGTGATGTTATGATAGAATCAGATATAAAACTCTGTATCCTTTGGGTCAAATCTGGCTCTCTAAGGAATGGCCATTCTATGGCTACTAGTCTTGATCCTCCTTGATCTGAGATTGCAAATTCCTTAGCAGACCAGGTGCTCAGAAGCAGCAGCAGCAGCAGAAGACCCTTGCTTTCACATCTTGCATGTGAGCTCCCAAAGGCATCTGGTGGGCCACTGTGAGTCGCAGAGTGCTGGACTAGATGGCCTCTGGTCTGATCCAGCAGGCTTGTTCTTATGTTTGTTCGGTCCTCCACCCAAGACAGAGGTAAAAAAGGAGACAGCTAGAAGACAATTTAAGGCATTACGCGGTCTGGGACCCTACATTTGTGCCTTAGAGGACCCCGCATCACCCTATATGTCCCTACCGGCCTCGTTCTAGGGTTCAGCAGAAGGCCAATTATAGTGGCAGAGGCCATTACTAGTGGTCCCGGCCCCTCAATGATCGCGGCTGGCCTCCACACAGACCCAGGACTTTCACAAAAGCGCTGGCCCCGCGCCTGAGATGGAACACCCTCCCACCAACTGTATCCGAGGCCCTGCAGGGACCTTGAGTGAGTTCCACTTGGGGCCTGTAATAGCAGACTGTGTTGTTCCCACCGGAGCGCTTTGGAGTGTCCAGCCGCTGATATGGTGCCCCCGCCTGCTCCTGCTTTGGCACTTCTGGTACAACAAGAGCTCCCTCCTTATTGACGAGGGCCTGCCATCCCCCTTCTTGGGTGGGTTTTTGAGAAATTGAGCCCTGGATGCCTCTTGTTTTAATTTGCTGTTATTGTTATGGCTGTTTTATAGTATTTTAAAGATGTTTTATTGGCCAGACCTATGTATGTATTGTACCGGATTTGCTCCTGCTTATTGTTTATATATTATGTTGTTCACCGCCTGGAGCCCTTTGGGGATCGGGCGGTATAGAAATTGAATTAACAACAACAACAACAACAACAACAACAACAACAACAACAACAACAATAATTGAGGCAGTAGGTTTTCTGGTTTGCTGCCTTGGCGGGTAGGGAGCTTAGCTTCCTGGTTTATTCTGCAAGGTTGGCCTGTCATAATGGTTAGATCAGGGGTGTCCAATTGGCCATGCCAGCAGAGGCTGATGGGAATTGTAGTCCATGAACATCTGAAACGCCAGAGTTGGACACCCCTAGGTTAGAGTGTCAGACTAGGGCCTGGGAGAATTGTGTTCAAATTCCAACCATTGCATGGAACTGCTTAGGATGACCTTGGGCAGGTCACACTCTCTCAACCTAACCGGTCAGAGTTGCTGTGAGGACAGGGGGAAACAGGGGAGAACGATGCGATAAACAGCTTTGAATTGAGGAAAGCAGGGTATAAACATGTTCCACTTTGTTCTTATAGCCACAGAGGTACCTGTTGACCAAGGATTTGTAATGTCTGGTATATTAACGTATAGCTAACATTACTTTGCATATTCTCCTGATGAGAAATGCAAATACCTTCAGCTTTGCAAATATCCTGAGATCCACAGTGTGGGAACTCTCCATCACATGCAGCAAAGGAACTGATTTGATTTCCTTTCCTTTCTTCTGATGAGTTCTCTGCACAGTCTGCTACACCAATATGCAAAATAGGTGCCATATAAGGTATAATAGCACCTGCTTTGGGTCTTCTGTAGGAAAATCTTGTTTCCTGTCCTGAACAGGGAGAGTGCTTTCAAATGGACTATTCTTTTGGATTCCCCCCCCCCCCATTTGTCAAAGAGTTATAGCAACTCAAGATATTTTGTTAACAGATGACTGCACAGAAGAGGTTAAATATACTGACAGAGGGTGGGTCCATCAACAGTTCTGAAAGCTAAATAGAGCCTCTGCGTTCAAAAGCCGTTTACTTCCAAATGTCTGGTGTGGTGGGAAAACAGCAAGAGGAGGCTCTTCCCTTTGTTTAATGCCTGCAGATGTTCCTGAGGCACTTTGCTGGCTAATTTTAGAAGCAGGAATGTGTGCAAGATGGACTTCGGATCCAATATAGCTGGTCTCTATGTTCAGAACTGGAGGTACCAGCGCAGACTCCCTAAATTCCTGACAGGGTTAAATTTAGTTTGGGAGTCTGTTTATGGAGTCTCTGACTCTCTCTGCCAGGTATCTTCCTTCTTGTTAGGACGCGTCCTTTTGGCTGCAGAATATATTCCCTCTTTGCAAAACTTAATTCCAGATCAAGGACAATTGAAATAGGGAAAAACAAGAATGCAGCGTGATACCTGAGTTTAAGATAGGCTTGTAGGTGTATTTTTTTAAACGAGCCATTAGTTATCTTTCTAGGGAGACGATGGAAAGGCATTGATATTACAGCAGTTTCTAAGCCCTTAAATCGCAATCGCTTTCCACGAACTAGATCAGACCCCAATTCTTGTGAGGCTGCCATATGCCTATTCAGACCACATGCCTTACTCAGTATTACCTGCTTCAAGTAGCAGTAGTTCTCCAAAGATCTCAGGCACAGAAAAGCCTTTCCTGTATGTTGTGAACCCGCTTCCTGTCTGGTGACTTTGTTGTCTCAGGAAAGGGCAGGTTTGATTCCCCCAGCCCTTTAAAGTAGGATCTTTCTTGAGAAGGGACGAAAATCACACTTCTTCCTATCTTCACATCCCCATCCTGAGTGCCATTTCTTGGTCACAGTACAGCCGGTTTCAGTTGTTACACCCCTACTTCGTCTATAATCGGGAAAGCGCAATGTGTGATCCTCTCAGTGTGGTTGCAAATGGGCTAACGTGCATACTTGCTAACATGCAAAAAACATGCTTTGATAGTCACGACCAGCAATCCACATTTCTTGTGCTTATGATGTGCTAAAAAGGTTGAAAATACATGTGTTGCCCTAATCATACCAGTGATTGGAAGGATCATGGTTAGCTTGCTGTCCTGGTACGCAAGGTAGCAGAGCCAAATGACTGGAAAGGTGTAGGGTGTAATGGGATGCCTGATTATATATAGGAAGATGGGGGAGAGGTTGGAGACCATAAAGCAAAATGCTACAAACTGATTAGGCGAGCCCAGCCAATGTGCAGACTCTCACCTGTAGCCCACTCTCACAGGTTTGCTGTCTGGGTTCATCCACGCATGGGCTCCTTTGAAAAAAGGACTAGGTGCAAGAATGTTGAGAGATTTTAGAGCGGAAACTGCATTTGTCCTGGGTACCCTCTCTCATTCTCTTCCACGGGGCTCTCCCAGGTTGGCTGTTCTCCCAGTACTTTGTTGGCATCTCTTAGCATGCGCTCCTCCCAAGCTGGAACAGCCTGGGAGAAAAAACTTTCGGTGTGATTTTTCTGTGGAACTGCCAGGTGTTTGTTGCTGTGTTGGACTGGAAATTCTGCTTCTGTTCATTGCTCCCAACCTTGCTGAAAATCCTTTCTCTTCCTTCCTTCCTATCTTCTTTGTGTCCGTATCTCCAATTCAAGTCTTGTGGTACCTTAACAGGGCAGGCTCCAGGTTTTGGGGAACTGAGCAAGATAACCCACAGTGGCTTCCTCTCCATCCCATTGATTCATACCGCCCCATTATTCGCATTCTCTTGGAGGAAGGAGTAGAGCATGGCTCTTTTTGTGGAAATTGTAGTTTTTAACATCTGGAGCGCCATACGTTGGCCACCCCAATAGGCTGAGCACCTCTGATCTGTGTGAGCTTTACCTCCTCCAGCTGTTGCCCCACAACAATGCCCAACCTTGATGCCAGCCCTGCCTCTCAGAGTCTAAAAACAAGAGTCTTGTGGGACCTTAAAGATGAACACATTTCACTAGGTGCAAGCGTTCATGAGTCAGAGCCTGCTTTGTCGGAGGACGGAATATATGCATTTGAAGTTGGCTAGTGACAAACCCCAATAAAATACAGTAGCCTTTAAGATGCCCCAGGACCCTTTTGTTGCTTTTTTGGCTACAGTGCACTACCTCTCTGGAGTCTATGGGAATAGTGAACTTGTTTTCATGCATCATACTTTGTGAACTTATTTTCAGGCATTATCATACCTCGTCAAAGAATGTAGACGGAGGCTTCGACAAAGACTTCAGATAGATCTTTACGTGCTTTTTGTCCCCAGAGGGAACCCAGAGTGGCTTATAATGTTCTCCTCCTCTCTTCCATTTTATCATCACAATAACAACCTGTGAAGTAGGTGAGGGTGAGTGACCATGACTGTCCCGAGGTCATCCTGTGAACCTCCATGGCAAAATGAGTTATTTGAACCCACATCTCTGAGATCCATAAAAGAAACCTAGATTTCTCTCCCCAATCCTCTTTCTGTGACCTTTGATTCGCATGAACTCCAGAAGACCAAGGTGGATCTACTCAGATCTTAAATTATTCTACTATAAGAGCTTAGTGTGGTTCTTTGGTGACTCTGCCCTTTGTCCATTCTAGCCCCTGTTCCCGGATCTGGCTTCCAGAACATTTGCATTATGCCATCTCTTCCTTATAATTCCTCCTCAAGCCCCATTTTTCCTGCGAAGCCTGTAACTTAATCCCACGGTCCTCCCTCCCACTTAGACAGTGTAACGGAGTTTGCACAGGTTCATGTCCTGCTAATTGCCTTTGCCTCAATCTGTCATCTGAAGGTTAAGGTTTGGATTGTGCAAACTCCTGAAACCTGGCTGGGTTTTTTTTCCTTGTGTAAAGTAACACAAGTGCTCTGTTTGCTGACAGGGCTGCATTAATAATCACCGTCTGTGATCGTTGAGATCATGCTGTTAAATGCATGATAAAATATTGAAGCGTTTACATTTTAGGGTTTAAATCTGTATCGTTTTCCATTGAATTTGTAAACACTAATCCCCTCATTTCCTCCTTAGGTTGTTTCCAAAGTCTCAGAGGTTACATCTGAATTATGTGACACCTCAGGTTTAGCAAGATTGGTCTCAACCAGGTTGTGGAAGCTGGAATGTCGCTTTCAATGGACTGCTTGTAAGATCTGTCTAGCCCCTTAGATTTAGTGCAGCTTTTTCTTCTAAAGAAGTTAAAGTCTTGCAAGGAGCTCTCATGTTGCAAGATTTTTTTTAAAAAAAATTGACCTACAGAATAGTTAACTTGTATTTTAGAGTGCAAACTCAATTGATTGCATCACCTGCAAGCATTTTAGTGTTGTTTGATTTATTTGCTTCCTCCCAAGGGATCTGAAAGGCAAACAGAGTTCTGGAAAATATGGATTTTCAATATCCTGGGATGTGCACCAGATTCATAAAACATTGGTGTGCCCACAGACGGATAGGGGCAGAAATGGAAAACTTCTGGCTGGGTTTAGTCCTGTCTGTAAACAAAAGGAACCAAGTGGCAGAGGCTAGAAATCCCTGGACATCTTCCAAGGGGACTCCCATCCCCTACCAGGCATTTCTCAACATCCCTTTTGTAGCTGGAAATCTTCCAAGCCCTCTGCAGATGTTTTAGGCGCCTTGCAAAGGCTTGCTTTTGTTCCAGCTGTGAATCAAAAGAAATCCCGTCTCCTCAAGGGCCAGATAATATTGGTGAAAGTATGAACTCTTGTGATGTTGCAGACAAGAAATTAGTTCTGGGACCAATCATTTCTAAAATCCCAGGGTATGTACCTGCCTAAAATCTTGCCCTCTGTTTTTAAAACTCTCATGTGTTGGGTGGCACTCAGTGGCAATGAAAGGGCACTCTGCACATACTCAGCCACATCCCCATCTGTATTAATGCTGGAAATACTCCAGGGCACAGACTTAGCACATGCCTTCTGCTTGTGGTGGGTGTCAGGGGTCCAGCCTCACAAGCTATGTCACTTTTCAGTAAAAACCAGATGTGTGCAATGCTAGGGTTAGGCTTCAAAGAAACAGTTCTATCATTTATAGTCCACCCTTCCCTCTAGAACCCAGAGCAGGTTGCAAAAACAAAACTAAATACCCCTCATAAAATATGATAAAGCAATCAGTGATCTGGATTACAAAATATCACGTTTGAATCTAATCGCAACGATCCCCAGCAAGACAAAATAATGCAGTGGAATGCCCTCCAAAACAATTATATTTTGCACATTATGAGAAGAGATGGAAGTGTGGGGGCCTTCCTAATTGCCTGAGGTAGACCATTCCACAGTGTGGGAGCTTCCACAGAGAATTCGTGTGAACAGGATAAAAATCTGATAAATAAGAAGTATTGGTATTTCACACGGTGGGGTGGGCAATATAATTTCCTTGCCGCAGCTGCTGGGAAGCCTTTTTTTCTGGTCTGTCCTTCTTGAACTGCAGGAAATTGAGGGCATAATTGCTGTTTGGATTCAGTCCCAGAATGAAAATGGTTCGTCATTCCTTATCAGAGATTCTTCTTGGCTGAGACAACACCCCAGCCCGTCTTATCTCCATCTTCAGGCAGGAGGGGGGCTTCCCGTCATGATTGTAAACGGCTCATTAGAAAGGCTTCATTAGATGAGGAGACCTTAAAGTGGACATAAATTAAGATGTGGAAACATACAACTCAGCTGTACTCCCCTACCTGTTTCCTGCTAACAGGCTAGGAGAAACACTTCCCAAGAGGATGCAAGCTCAGGATCTCTTTTGTATCCCTTTGCAAGAGAAATTGGCCTCCTGGCTGGCAGAATTTTGTAGAGGGGAATTGTAATTTTGCATGAGCTCATAAAAGAAGCATCGGATATGGTTTTGAAGACAAATGTCATGAGTTCATAAGAAGAGCCTTGCGGGATCAGGCTAGTTGTCTATCTGGTTCGACAGGCTGTTTGACACAGTGGCCAGTCTTCTGGCCTGGGGAACAGGGCATATAGTCCAAGTCCTTGCCTTGATGTTAATATTCTCCTAGCACTAGCATTCAGGGTTTAATGTCTCTGGATGTAGAAGTTTCTTGACGGAGTTTCCCTCAATGAATTTGTCTAACCCCCTGTTAAAGTTATCTAGGGTAGTGGCTGGCATTACATCCACTGGCAGTTAATGCCACCATTTAAATACTCATCTGTAAAGAGAAGAGAAGAAGAAGAGTTGGATTTATATCCCCCCTTTCTCTCCTGTGAGGAGACTCAAGGGGGCTTACAAACTCTTTTCCCTTCCCCTTCACAACAAACACCCTGTGAGGTAGGTGGGGCTGAGAGAGCTCAGAAGAACTGTGACTAGCCCAAGGTCACCCAGCTGGTGTGGGTTGGAGTGCACAGGCTAATCTGAATTCCCCAGATAAGCCTCCACAGTTCAAGCGGCAGTGCAGGGAATCAAACCTGGTTCCTCTATATTAGAGTACACCTGCTCTTAACCACTACGCTACTGCTATGTATTGGAAAGAGGTATTTCCTTTTTTCCAAACCGAAAGCATTGCCCAGTAACTTCACTGGATGCTCCATGTTTTCTCTACACACTTTTCCTCCCCACCCATGACTTTCTAAACTTCTATCATGTCCCCCTTTTTAGCTGTCTTTTTGTCTACACTTGCCCTTTGTTTTCATTTAAAAAGGTTTGTAACCCTCAGTAGCTGGGAAGATATTCCTGAAAGCATCTGGGCAGTGTCTGATGAAACCTCTACAAGTGGGAAGGCAGAATGAAAGTTGTGGGGTGAGGTTTCAGTGTTCTGCAAACCTCCTTGTGAAAACATGTGAATGGTATGGAAGTCTGGTATGCCCTATTGAGCTACCACCCACCCACCCACCCCCCAGTGCAAACCTGCCCCAGTATGTCTACAATCGAGATTTATAGTAAGGGAGACAAGAAGGGCAGAGATTAAAGAGCAAAATGTAATCAGGAGAGTAAATATATTTTCTTGTGTGTGTGTGGGGGGTAACAGGTAAAGCAAAGGGGGGTTGGACTTGACGGCCCTTGAAGTCTCTTCCAACTCTATGATTCTATGAAAAGGCCTCCAAGAAGATGGGAGGGGTTAAGGAGGGAGTTGGAAGGAAAGGCAGTATCATCTGTTCATACTGGAAAAGAGTTCCTAGTATTGAGAGAACTTGCATGCATTTGCAGAGTGGTGATGGAAAGATTAATCAAATTGCAGTCAACTTATGGCAAACCTGAAAGGTTTTCTAGGCAAGAGACTAACAGAGGTGATTTTCCATTGCCTGCCTCTGTATCAACCTTGGATTTCCATTGGTGTTCTCCCATCCTGCTTAGCTTCCAAGATTCCATTCAGCTCAGAGTTTTTCTGGAGAGGGCTGCTGGTTTGCTGGTGGAGCGTGACAAGCTTCCTCCCAACTGAACAATTTCAGATGTTAGGTTTGGGAGGAATTCCCTTGTCTGGTTGCCTGTGGCAAGTAGGCAGGTGAAGGAGGAGGAGGAGGAGAGTTGGATTTATATCCCCCCTTTCTCTCCTGTAGGAGACTCAAAGGAGCTTACAAACTCCTTTCCCTTCTCCCCCCTTCCCCCCTCACACCCTGTGAGGTAGGTGGGGCTGAGAGAGCTCCAGAGAGCTGTGACTAGTCCAAGGTCACCCAGCTGGTGTGTTGGAATGTACAGGCTAATTTGAATTCCCCAGATAAGCCTCCACAGCTCAAGCGGCAGGGCGGAAATCAAACCTGGCTCCTCCAGATTAGAGTACACCTGCTCTTAACCACTACGCCACTGGTGACTGGTTACAAGGTCTTTCCCAGGAATTAGTGCATTTCTTCCTTCAGGGTACAAATGAATGACATAGCGGGGTGTGAGCCAGTACAAACACATTTTGGGATAATGACTTTGGACTTTCTTGCAAGGTTGCTATATAATACAGACAAATATTTATTTAATTGTTTGGTGGATTTTGGGAGCCACTGAAGCCAGAGCGGGTCAGTGAGCTAACCCTATGCATCCTCTCTGTGCATTCTCTGCAGAGCGAGATGGCAAAGGGCAGCTATTTTCAGTTCCCCACCCTTGAACTTTCCTGTAAATGTTGAGGGAAAAAGACCAAGAGTCATCCCCAGCAATGGGGGTTCATGGAAAACCGGGACCCCAGAGCTGCCTCCGATTAAATGCTATAGATATAAATGGAATGGAAAATTGCTTCAAATAGGAGAGCACTGCCTTCTGTAAAATGTTCTCACAGGCCCACTCTGGAATGTTTCTTAATTCTTGGTCACAGGGAAGTGGAGCATAGGAGCGTGATTGGGGAAAGATGCCTTCAAAGAGGAGGCTGGGAGAGCCCTCCTCTCCAAACCCAGTGCCTGTTCTAATGGGCCTTTGGCCAGATTTGACAGATAGGTCTACCCCAGGGGTCTGCAACATTTTTGAACCTTTAGAGGCATCTTTGAAATTCTGACACAGCGTGATAAGTGCAACCACAAGATGGATGCTGTAGGCGGTGGAGACAACCACAAAAATGTCAGGAGGGAAGGTTATGCATAACAGTAGCATCGCAACCTTTCAGGCAGAAGCTCTGTTTAGAAGAAGAAGGGTTTGGATTTATACCTCACCTTTCTCTCCTGTAAGGAGACTCAAGGGGGCTTACAAACTTCTTTCCCTTCCTCTCCCCACAACAGACACCTTGAGAGGTAGGTGGGACTGAGAGAGTTCCAAAGAACTGTGACTAGCCCAAGGTCACCCATGAGGAATGTAGGAGTGCAGAAACACATCTGATTCACCAGATAAGCCTCTGCCACTCAGGTGGAGGAGTGGAGAATCAATCTTGGTTCTCCAGATTAGAATCCACCTGCTCTTAACCACTACACAATGTTACACTTTTGAAATGTAAGAGTGTGTTTCCCCATTTTTAATTCAGACTTTGTCTCAGCACTGAGAAATATAGAAAACACTGTCGACAGCATTTAACACGTGCATAGGCACAAAGAGCAGCTTGATCAGCTTTTGACCTCAGGAGGCTTGGGTTGGTATATGCAAGTCCCTGTTCTATAGCAGCGCAAGATTTTAAAAAGAGGCAAACTGAGGACATCTGCCCAAACCTGAATTCCCTCACTCTTGTCAGTTTGAATCATGCTGCTTATGAAGCTTTGTGGACCAGAACGGCAGCCTGCTATAGGGCGAGGCTGCAATTAGGCAAGGGCGACACCTGAGGGATGGCAGCCTGCTGTTGCTGCTGCAGCTTTCAAGCCATCTCCTCAACAAGTTCTTCCTTCTTCTTGGAAGTTCTCCAGTGAACTGGGCGATGTTCTCTAGGATGCTGAGGAAAATGCTCTCTGCAGGTGCCTAGGGGCATCCTTGAGTACGTCTGAAGCTAAGAGTTCTGGAGCTGGATAGTAGTGTTTATTCAGAACCCACGAAGTTATCTTTTGGAGAGTCAGACCATCAGTCAGACCATAGTCCATCAGTCTGACGAGCCATGTTGGGTTAAGAAGGTTTTTTTCCAACACTTCCTATCTAAAGATGCTGGAGACCAAAGATAGATCATTCTCAGCGCAAGACCCCGTGCTCCAATGCCACTGAGCCATGTCCCAATTCCATTATCTTTTAAAAAATCTCTTTAAAAAAGGACTGCAACTGACCCCAAGTTCTGCACTGGTAAAGCCTGTCCTCCCTGATCAATGTTGGTTCGCTGAGGCTACCAGCTGCTGAGAGAAATGGACCCTGCACATGTGCATAAAGTAACAGTAGGATTGTACTGCTAGAATAGCTGACTTTCCAGGGTCATCAATGAGATCGCTTTCCAACATCCTCTTTGCGCCTGTTCCAAACTAGCTCCTTGGTATATCTTGGAGCTATGGAGGATCAAAGGAAGCTTAGGCTGAATTAGAACTGAAAGTTTGTACAGTAGAAAGAGACAGAAACTATCTGCCTGGGAGTAGCAGTGAAGTCCACAAAAAAGCGGGAATGCCCTACCATGCAGACTCAGCGGCAAAAAGCACCACTTTGAGTCTAGAAGGCCCCAGGATCAGACTCCTCCTGACCAGCTGGATTCATTATCATAGGCATACTTTGTTGGGAAAGATTTTTCTCCAGCGGAGACCTGGAAGGCTGCCACTCTGTCAGAAGGAGGCAATATTGAGATATGTGAACCAGGGGTCTGACTTGGTACAGTATAACTTCTTGTTTTCATTGTAGAGGATGAAATCGGAACGGGCAGGATCCCAGGTTTAAATCTTGCCTCTACTGTCAGTTTACATAAGTGACATTTTCACTCACCCATAGCCTTCCATTTCCATTATACAATTGGTCTGACATTACAGTTGCTGAGAGGATTTCAACAAGATAAGGCATGTAAAATACTTTGAAAAGCACTTTAGTCATTATTCCTTCTACCCTAGTTAACAACTACCAACTAGGAATTTCCCACCCCCTTTCTTTGAAATTCTCTGGACCAGCCCCTATCATTGCCACGCCTTGTGGTAGCAAATTCTGAAAATTCATCATAGGTTGTGCGAAGAACCCCCCCTCCCCTTTTTATGTATACCATACTACTGCCAGTGCACTTCCTTGGGTGATCCCAAGTGCCACCATTATGAAAGGGGGAACAAAAATTTCTCTCTCTCTACCCTAAATGTAATTTTATGATCACCTCCTTCCCAAAAAAATCCTCCACGAGTAAACAAATGCAGGATGTGCAGGAACTTCAGGGATGTCAGACTTCTCCTTTCCTGCACATTGGCCCTGCAACTGTCTTCAGCAGAGCTCACTCATGCACAAACACAGCTCAGGTTAAAATCTTTCTTGCTGAGCCCTCCCCTCCCTCCTGCATACAAATTGGCCAGGGTTAAGCACAGCAGTCTGCTGGAGCTGACCACTAAGGGGCATTGTGGTGGGTGGTTCAGAAGGCAGATACGCCTCTATATGGGTGACCCGTTTCTCAAAGATTACGGCTGTGGCTTTCAAGATGCTTAGACAGGAGGCAACTTGGCCTCCCAATCCAAAGGCACTTCCAAGACACCTGCCCATCTCCCATTCTCATTTGGAGGGATGTGTCAGGCATGCATTGCAAGACAACCTCAGCACAGGGTTCTGCTGGGTGCTACTTTGACCTCATAGAAACCTATCCACAATCTCTCTCCATTTGATATTGCCCGAACATTACATCCCCATTCAGAACAGCTAGGAACTTGCCTTTAAGCAATTCAGCCAGCTTTAAGCTTGAAATCGCTTAGCCAATCAAAGCAACACTACGGACCAGAATTTTACTTTAAAAAATAACTGTGAAAGCTAATGGGGACTGTATTGTCGAAGGCTTTCACGGCCGGAATCACTGGGGCGTTGTGTGGTTTCCGGGCTGCATGGACGTGTTCTAGTAGCATTTTCTCTACGAATGATGTTTCGTCTGCATCTGTGGCTGGCATCTTCAGAGGATCTTCAACAGGGACGACCCAATGTGACTTAAAACACTGGATTATTCACCTCCCTCCCCAGTCTCCAGAGGTTAAATCTCCAAAGCTGGGGGATGGATAAAACTCCATACAAACGCACTCGCAAGAATGCTAATGTCCTGCCGTGTCTTGCCTGGCAATCATATTCTGATGGTTCATATTTAATTTTTGATAGGAAACCATAGGGCAATTGATGTTTCTCTAGCAAAGCTGAAACCAAAAGGAAGAAACCCTTCAAACTGCACAGTTCAGGCAAAGGCAGAGAGAAGAAATACAGCAGATAGAAAGCGGCCTTCAGCAAGGCCGTGATTCTTGGCTTATGAACAGGGTTGCTATGCTGCATGGCTCTACTGTCAGCGGCGAAACAGGGGCACAGACTCGTAGCTTAAAGGCTGGGTTTGGCTCCCATTCTGGAATCCACCAGATGAGGCCGGGGCTTGATTTTGCTTCACCGAAGTGCCGCTTCTACTTACGATGTACTACTATAATATGGCACATCATCGTACAAATAATTAATGGCAAAGAACTGCTAAGGAACATGTACAGCCAGACCCCTGTGGGAAGGAGGGTGACATGGGGAGCAAGGATGAGAAGCAGCGAGAAGTGGGATTAGCCAGCGAGAAACTGGAGGTCACTGTCGGTGAGAGAGCAGTGAGGTAACACCAGCAGAGCCAGCCTGGAAATAAAGCGGACCCCCCCCCCCGCCTTCCTCCCTCTCCCCTCTGTCCCCAGAGCACAGCAGCGTCTTTTGTGTCTCTCCTGACCCAGCAATTATGAGTGTGGGAATGAGGTCTATCAGGGGAGGCAGCCTTGTTCTTCAGGGCCTTGCTATCGGACAAAAGGGAAAGAAAGTCTGGGAAAGGGTGGGGGGGGGAAGAGAGAGAGACCAGTGTGAAAACTGTTCAAGTTCTGGCTTTTATAAAAAGGAAGCTGGAGAGATATAAGATGGGCACGCAAGCATCCCTTCTGCTCCCAAAGTCTCCTTGCTGTTTTGCACCCATCAAGAAACTGATTCATTGCTCCCCAGTTTTTCAACCAACCAATCAATTACGCCAAACTCATCCTGCCTCTATATAACAATAAGGTTTACGATATAATGTTGTTGCAGGATTTTGTTACTTGGGTTTGTTTTTAAACCCCATGTTTCTTCCAAAGAGTTTAGCATTCTGCACATAGATTCCTGCAATGAATTTATCCTAAAAATGTCCTTGTGAGGTAGGTTAGTCTGACACACACACACACACACACACACACACACACACACACACACACACCCAAGTTGCTCACTGAGTTAGGAATCTGAACTCGGGTCTCACCGACTGAAGTTTGGCCTTTCTTTCTGCCTCATGACTTCACTTGGCTAAACCGAAGCATCCTGCCAATACAAACACCCTGGCGACTCCCAGCTGGGTGCACACCAGGACAATGGGACTCAGAAGGTTAATTCCACGGTTGTTAAGAAGCTGAGGCAGATAATCTCACCCCCCCCCCCCCACATGCTTTATTTCATCAGGCAAGGAGCTGATCGGAACAAGTGGAAAGCAACTAAGGAAAGCATTAAAAATAGCACAAATGCCGAGCCAGACTGCAGGGCTCATGTTTAGATATCTGGGGGGTTGTTCTCTTCACATATCGTCCCAAGCTTCTTTGATAAAATATTTTCCCATGCCAAATCGGGACTCAGAACGTTTCCTTCAAGATGACATTCCTGATGGATGATCTGGGATCTCGCCTGACTGTATCCCAATGGGACAGCCCCTTAGCTCCAAATTCCCTCAGTACTACAGATGTACCTTTGGAACAGGCTGGTTCGCTGTGAAGACCCCTGAAATCCCAACCTTCCTAGATTTGATGCAATAAGACTATGTTAATTATTGGTCCCTGTGGGTCTGCAATCAGATATGGTCAGAAAGGCCTTGCTACAGTTAGAACAAGAACCAAAAACCCCCACCCCACTGGATCTGACTAAAGGTCTATCTAATCCAGCATCCTGTTTCCCACAGTGGCCTTTGGCCCGAGGCTGGGGCGTGGAGGCCAAAGCATCTCTCTGCTATTGTGCCCTCCCCAGCAATTAGTATTCGGCAGCATATTGCCTGCAAATGTGGCGGTTCCATTTAGTTATCATTGCCACATATCACTGATGGGCCCAGTTACCAGGAATTTACCTAAACCCTCTTTAAAGCCATCTAAGCTAGGGATTATGTGGCAGCGAGTTAGCAATGCACTGTACGAACAAGTATTTTCTTTGGTCTGTCATGAATCTACTACCCATTAACTTGGAATGTACTGTCGATCATGAATGCATTTTGACAGCCTGTTCAATATTTTTGCATCATGTTCAATATCAGTTCTTTTAATCCCAGTCTTTTAGGTGGCGAAGGCTGGCGTAGGCTACTGGCAATACTGTTTGGTGGACCTTTTTTTTTCAAATGTGGTCAAACATTTTAAATGTGGTCACAACATTGCATCTTCTTACACCACAAAATGTCAGTAATATATACATCCAAAAAGGAAAATGGAGAATAAAATAGCAGGTAAAATTTCAGGGCAGAGAGAGAGAGAGAGAGAGAGAGAGAGAGAGAAATAACCTGCCATATTAGCAAATCAGGCTCCAAGTGAACCACTGAGAGGTGCCACCAGTAAAAAGGCCCTACCTCTAGTCCCCACCTTTATTCAGAAAATGTGGGCCAGAAGAACAGAGCCACCAAACCAACCCTTAGCTGCCACGCAGACTTGTATGGGAGCAAGTGGTCTATTAAATTCTCAGTTGCAGAATTTTCAAGGCTTTAAAGCACAGGTGTCAAACAGGGGATGATGGGAACTGTAGTCCATAACATCTGCAGGGCCGCGAGTTTGACACCTATGCTAAAGGGTAAGAGACCCAGCACTGTTGCACCTGGAAATAGACAGTCCATTGGCTCTTCTAAGATTGGCTGAGATGTGTTAGTGGGTAAGACAGTAGAAAATGTTGTAGGTTAATCATTTGTGTAGACCAGGGGTTCCCAACAGGCACTCACCAACACTTTTTCTGACATCAAATGCAAGAAAGGAAAGTTGTCAATATCCAGGTGGCACGTGGAGATTTCCTGGAACTGCATCTGATTCCCAAATGAGTTCCTCTGGACAAAATGGAAGCTCTGTAAAGTAGACTTCATGGCAGGGGTGTCCAACTCTGGCGCTTCAGATGTTCATGGACTACATCAGTAAATAGTAAATACTTAAATACTGATCAGTAAAGAGAAGAAGAAGAGTTGAGTTTATATCCCCCTTTCTCTCCTGTAAGGAGACTCAAAGGGGCTTACAAACTCCTTTCCCTTCCCCTCTAGCCAACCTGCACCAACCAAACACCCTGTAGAAGTAGGGTGGGGGGCTGGGAGAGCTCCCTGAGAGGAACTGCTTGTGAAGCTGGCCCATTAAGGAGTCACCCAGCTGGCGTGTGTGGGTGTGCACAGGCTAATCTGAATTCCCCAGATAAGCCTCCACAGCTCAAGCGGCAGAGTGGGGAATCAAACCAAGTTCCTTCAGATTAGAGTATACCTGCTCTTAACCACTACGCCACTGCTTGAAGTAGTCTTCAAGGGGCTTGAGAAAAGTCCCGGTACCTGCTGCTTGGAGGCCCTTTTAAATAAAGGTGGAACTTGGGACCATTAAGGCTGGTCCATTTTAAGGGTTTTTTTGTAATGATTTCAGAGTTGTTTAGCTTCCCACAGTAATGTATACCTCTTTCTTTTGCTCCACTATCATCTTTGGCAAGCAGGCTCTACAGGTTTTTTAAATGACCCCGAAACCTGATTGACCTGATGCAAAAGTGAGTACACACTACTAATAAGGATACCTTCTGAGCCATGTCCCTTTCCCAAAAGTACAGTGCTCATTCAAGATGTTTAGAATGAAAGAAACTGCTTTCTTGGGTGACCTGCTATAAGTCTGCCTTGTCCCAGTTGTCTGGGAGACAGGCAGGCATAGAGGCTGTTGAGAAGTAAAATAAATAATTTGTAATGCAGTGTGTTCCAGTTTGCTTTAAGAGTCTTATGTGGCTGAAAGGAATTGAGAGGGTAAATGCACCAGAGGTGTTGGTTTCCTGTTAGTATGCATGCATGGTATCCCTCCCCCTGCCCTGGGTCTCTATCCTGCTTCCCCTTTTCCTACACTTACCTCAAACTGTGCTGAAGTCCCTTTGCTAAAACAACCTAGATTTGAGCCAACAGTAACTTCTTGCAAGTATGCATTAGTTTAGAAGAAGAAGAAGAGTTTGGATTTATATCCCCTCTTTCTCTCCTGCAGGAGACTCAAAGAGGCTTACAATCTCTTTGCCCTTCCCCCCTCACAACAAACACCCTGTGAGGTAGGTGGGGCTGAGAGAGCTCTGAGAAGCTGTGACTAGCCCAAGGTCACTCAGCTGGCGTGTGTGGGAGTGTACAGGCTAATCTGAATTCCCCAGATAAGCCTCCACAGCTCAGGCGGCAGAGCTGGGAATTAAACCCGGTACCTCCAGATTAGATAACACGAGCTCTTAACCTCCTACGCCACCTCCTAGTATTAAAGTCGTTCCAAGCATACTCCCCTGCCAACATTTTGCAGGCGAAAAATAGAAACATGTTTGCAACTCCTTTACTGAAAGGAGTCGACCAGATTTAGCGGCGCCTGGGGACAAAGGGTACCCCTTGTCCCTAGGTAAATACGCCACTGCTAAAAACCCTGGAGAGCAAGCCAAAGCCTGACAAACGATCACCTGCACATCTCACAAAAGTAGACTTTTAACAAAGCATCCTCCTGCCCAAGACAAAAAAATGGGGACAGTGACTGGTAAGAGACTAGAGAGCAGGGACTGTCCTTCGTTGTTTAGGGACATTTGGAACTGTGTGGCCTCCAAAGAGAAGCAGTAACAACTGGACGCTGCAGATGGCTTTGGAGTTCAGAATAACTACTTCTGTCCTCCCGAATGGAAAGGGGTAGATAAAGTGCCCCGTTGAAAGTTAACCCCTTCTACGCTTTTTTTTTTGGAAGCAAGAGAGCATGGGGTAACTGTTACTTTCCCCTTTACTTACAGGCAAAGAAAATGGGTAAGTTTTAACAGGAGCCCACAATATCAGCTGTAGGAAATGTGAAGTGAAGAGCCCTGCATAATGCAGTAGTAAGTTGATAACTGATGCATTTCCATTTTATAAAGCACTTCACGCAACGATTGCGGTAATTCCTACGACAGCCCTGTAAGGCTGGCTAGTATTTTCTCTCCATCTTGCCAGAGAGAGCCCTGAGGGTGAGAAAATAATGGTTTGTCCAAGGCTACATGCTGAGTTTTGCTGTGTGTGTTCCAAAATTTTGTGTGAGTGCAGAAAAACAGCAGAATCACTTGCAAGAATCGGCTTCCTGAGAGCTTAAAGCATTCATTTAAAATAAAGCCACAGATTCTAGCCCACATCGCTGTTCAGAAGCATTTAAACTTATCTGTGGAAATGGGAATACTGTTTTCAGTGGTAGGGGCTGGAACCTCAGTTTCCTGCAGTGCTCTGTGCCTTGTCATTCCGCCCCCCCCCACCCCCAGTGACTAATAAGAAAATAATAAGTGATACAAAAAAGTTATTAATTGCATGATGCATTGTGCAAAACAAGAGAACGAGTGCAAATTCAATTAAATTTGCATTAAGCTTTGCAGAATCCAGTATGCCCTGATGCAGATTGCATTTTTCCCCCTCCACAGTGGAATGAATACAACCTTGTACAAATACCCCATATCCATATTCTTGGCTCGGAAGGTAATTCTTAGAAGAGAAGAAGAAGAAGAGTTTGGCTTTATATCCCCCCTTTCTCTCCAACAGGAGACTCAAAGGGGCTGACAATCTCCTTGCCCTTCCCCCCTCATAACAAACACCCTGTGAGGTAGGTGGGGCTGAGAGAGCTCCGAGAAGCTGTGACTAGCCCAAGGTCACCCAGCTGGCGTGTGTGGCAGTGTACAGGCTAATCTGAATTCCCCAGATAAACCTCCACAGCTCAGGCGGCAGAGCGGGGAATCAAACCCAGTTCCTCCGGATTAGATACACGAGCTCTTAACCTCCTACACCACTGCTGCTCTCTTTAGTGGCGGCTTGTTGGCATGATTGATATTTTTTGTTTTTACCTAACACAGACCAGCCATATGCCTCTGGGAAGCCAAGCAGCAAGGCAGGAATACAGCAACCTTGCCCACAGTTTAGTCTTCAGCAACCAGTAGTCAGAGATAGACTCCCTCTGTACATGGAGGCTCCATTTAGCTAGAATGCCTCATAACCATCTATAGATCTCTTTCCCCTCTTAGATGGGAGTGCTTTCCAGATGGAGACTGCCTTTTTCAAAAAGTGTTCGATTCTTTGGAGAGCCTCTACTGATGCTGAGAGGGGGGGGAGCGGTTAAAAGTCTCCCTGTTTCACTGGATCTATGCCGATACACAGCAAACAAGTGTGGTGCTTTCCAGTGGAGAAGGACTGGTTTTGGTGGCCAGGCCTGAAACCACTGGAGGATGTTCACTTCCTCTCCCATCGCCTTTCTGCCACAGTGACGTCAATGTTCACCCACCAGTCGAAGCCCCTGGTGACTTTGATCTGGTGTCTTCCTGATAGCACCTGATGTAGGCCCAATGAAATTGGTTTTTGGGTTTGGGGGAGGTTTATAACCCGTGTAGAGCATGAGAACAGCTTCCTCCCTCCCTTAAAACTCCAGAAGTCAGGTTAGCCGCTGAGGTTCATGATGAATAGATTCCAGGATGTTTCAAAAGAGTACTTCTTCGCACAGCGCATAACGAACCTCACTACTGTGTGATGTGGTGACGGCTTAGAAGCCTTGCAAGGGAAACCTGGTTCATGCATGCAGGAGAGTGAAGTAGTCAAATGGACTGCACTGCTGCAGACTGCAGGGGAGGGGGAGGTCACATTTTTGAGTACTCCCCTATGTTGAAAAATAGGTGCTGTGAAAACTTGCACAACAAGCAAAGAGCAGATGATCAGGACATTTCTTTAGTTTTCTGTTTGCGTGGATTTTTTTCTGTGAAGGGACATCCGTAGCTGGAATTCACCACCTGCAGGTCGAAGGCAATGCAATCCAGTCTGCCATCTCAGGACTTTGCTGCTTCGTTCTCCATAAAAGGCCTAAGACCCTGCTCTGTTTGAATCCTCAGAGGTAAAGCGGGCAGCCGGGAAAGGCCTTCTCTGCTTCATAGCCTCATCTCAGAAATCCCTCTCCTCCTCCTATGCTTTCTTTGGGAGCTCTGAGCTGCAGCTATGCTAAAGCTTTTTTAAAAAAAACTTCCTAAGCATTTAAAAACTTGGATCTACCTTCAGGGCTGGTTTTATGTCAACCAGGTTTTCAATATTTTTAAGACTTTATATTTATTGTCTTAACTGTGCTTTTTCTGCCAGTGTTACGTTGTGTGTTTTGTAAACATCGCTTTTATTATATGCGGCTTTAGTGGCGGCTTGTTGGCATGATTGATATTTTTTGTTTTGACTTTATTGTGTGATTTTATTTGAGAAAATGCCTTGGTGGGGAGAAATGAATATCAATGTATTAAGGAAACAGACACATTTCTGAGGGGAAAGAGATCTATAGATGGTTATGAGGCATTCTAGCTAAATGGAGCCTCCGTGTGCAGAGGGAGTCTATCTCTGACTACTAGTTGCTGAAGACTAAACTGTGGGCAAGGTTGCTATATTCCTGCCTTGCTGCTTGGCTTTCCAGAGGCATATGGCTGGTCTGTGTTAGGAACAGAATGCTGGGTGGAATTCGGGTCCGATCCATAAGGCCTTTTTTGTGTTGTTATTGAGCAGCAAGGGGGGCTGGAGATGCAAGGAGGCTAAAAGTGATCCAGGGATGAGAGGGTAAAGATAGGCAAGCAAAAAAACCACAAACAAAACAGGCGATGGGGTGAGCTGGGAGGCAAAGGTAATTGCATAGGGATCAGACCCAGATGAGGCATAGAAAGGAGTCAGAGGTGAGATAGAGATGCACAATAAACGTAATGCTCATTACTGGAAATGAACTGCACTGCAGTTGGATTTGTGTCAGTGGGAGTTTTTTTTCGGGCCTGTGTAGCCATGGTGCTGGCAAGTCTTGTTACATTGTAACATCTTCCAGAGGAGTGTATCTACAGAGAAGACTGTTTCGCACTGTGTCTAGTGAGAAGGGCAAGTTTAGTGGGGTATATTGTCTATGTCCCAGGTGGACAATACACCCTGGGACATGGACAATATACCCCACTAAACTTTCCCTTCTCACTAGATACAGTGTGAAACAGACTTTTCTCTGTGATACACCTCTGAAGATGCCAGCCACAGATGCAGGCGAAACGTTACGAACAAGATCCACCAGACCACGGCCAGAAAACCCACCAGAACCAATTGAATCTGGCTGTGAAAGCCTTTGACAATGAATTGCACAGTCTTTGATTGTTGCTATACTTACGAACAGGTCAATAGGGAGGTCTCTTGATTTACTGCCCCGTTCCTATATGACCTTCCCTAACCCAGAGAAGGAGGAGAGACAAAGAGGGGCTTCCCTCGTTAAGGAACTGGGTCGACTTGATCCAGATCCAGCTGCCCAGACACCAGCCCTCCTCTTCTGGGTCTCTCTTTTCCACTGCAATAATGTGACAGTCTGCTAAACCATTGTCCTTTGCAAGATCGTGCCATCCATTTATGTTCTGCCAGCTACTGTGGAGAGGCATCTCACAACACCTCTGGCAGGCTGAGCCTGTGCGACGAAGCCAAACAGGAGAAACTCATGGCCAGGGCAATTTCTGTACATCTCTTGTTTGCTTTTGGCCTCAGCAAATCTGTTTCCTAGCGAGAGGAAGCAGAAGTACCCTTTTGGCAATTAGTGTGGCAGCGGGCCATCAGAGCAGAAAGAGAGGAACATTCTCAGACCATTTCTGGTGCAGAAGGAAATGGCAGTGGTGTGGACTTCTCCCTCCATTCCGGTTCTGAAGTCATCAACATTTTTCAGATCCACGACGCAGCAATTTCTATCTTTTGCACTCTCTTAAAAGGGAGGCGAGATGCAAGGAGCTGGCATGGGACCTGTGCACTGAACCATTACATAAGAGAGAGAATTTTGGCAAGTGCAGCTTCCCATATAGGAAGAGTCAGGGAGCTAAGCTGCTCTGGCTGCTGTATCTTCTTGCAGGTAAACATACAAAGCTGCTGAAAAGCTATGAAGATCTGAGCCCAAGCCTTCCTAACCCACGCTAACAACAGTTCCGCAATGCTTCTAGCCGTTCCAATCCCTTGTCCTCCAAGCCCCTGGAGGCGTCCAGGACTGGACCTCCTGCATTAGATGCAGGTGAGCTGTGAACGCAAGATGTAAGTTCCTGACACTGTCTTTTTAAAGAATTCAGGGTGTTGGCACTGCTGTGTGCATCATTCGCAACAAAACCCACCGTGATCAGATCTTCTCTTTTCAAACTGCTTGTGCAGCGCCACCCCCCCCCCCCCACAACCCCTGACATGTACATGTGTTGCAACACACACCTCAGTGGGAAGTTCCCAGCCAGGACCACTCCCTCCCCCTACTCTGACGCTGTGTTTTTCCCACTGTCTTTGCTGTTACTAAAAGCCGCCTGCCCTTCCCCCCACTTTCCCACACTGCTTAGCATTCGGCAGGTTCTCACACTGTGCTCCCATGGGGGGCCGTCTGCTCAGAGGCCAAGCCGGCATGTCCGCCTGGCCTAGGACTCTTCCTTTCACTCCTCTCCCCTTAGCTCCCCCCCCTTTTCTCTGGTCAGGGAAATGGGCCTCACTTCCTCTATGCTCAGACCAAACTTGATGCTTCCCTCTTCTGCCTCGCAGGGCCACACCGAAGGAACAAGTGCTTTGGCCTCCAAGGCCGGCTTGGAAATACCTCCGTGCCTTGTCAGCCAGCTGGAATTTTACCCGCCTGGCCAGCTTTTCATCTTGCTGGCCAGCTGCCAAAAAAGAGCAATGTGTAAAGCCAAGGGGATCAAAATAGTGTGAGGCTCGGGGTTTGCATCATTTCTTTACTTTTCTGCAAAAGATAAAGCTCGCTCGGGACCAAACTGCGTGTTTAATTGTCCTCACCTCCATAGAGTTCTGTGCTTGGAACTTGATTTCCAGGTGCACACATGCCAACTCGAATCTGCGCCCCCCCCACCCCCACCCTGGCCCGGCAAGGTTTGCTTTTGAGAAATGCATGTGTATCGGTAGACTGAATGCTAGTGTCCCCGGAAGGCAAGTAACACCCCCCCACCCCTGCAGGGGTGCTGTTGAAGGGCAAAAGATGGGGAGGGGAGCTGAAGCCCCTGCTCCCTATGCACTGCAATTCTGCTGGTGAATTATTCCAACCAAGGTACTCCCTGTCTGGTCCAAAGGACTAGGGAGATGTGAAGACAGTGTAGTGCACAGTTCGGTCCTTGGCCTCAGCCCCCTGGAAAATGGTGATAATAATACCCAGTCTACCTTACAGGATTATTGTAAGGTCTACTACAATAATGCATGCAGACAATACTGTGAGCTGCTTGCTTCCTCCTAAGGTGCAGAACGGCAGGTTCAGTGCTTCAATACAGAAAGGAACAACGACCGTTATTTCTTCGTATCCGTGTCATGGGGCGTGAGAGGGTGACAGATCAGGAAGTCCCTACTTGGAAGCTCACCCCTGCTCTGCCATTAACTCCTTGGGTGGCCAAACCAAGGCACCAAGAGACCTCTCAGTCCTTCCTCCTCCTGCCCGGCTGTAATTTTACCCAAAGGCACATGCAGCCAACTTGCGTGTTTTCCTCCAGAAGCTTACAGTTCTGGAGGGCCATTGGAAGATGAAGGAAACGAGAGTGAGAAAGAGTTAACTTCCCTTTCTCCTAGGCAACAGCCTCAGTCAAAATTGCCCTTTTGCTTCTGCCAGTAGCTGTTCATTAAGTGTGCCATCTAGTTTGGACCTTCAAGGCAAGCCCATCTTTCTTAGTCCCCCAATCCAAAATACAGCCATAATAATACTAGCCCACCTTACTTATTAATTGCTGCATTTTATATTACTGAAAGATTCTTGTATTTGATTTTATGTTTATTTGTATTTGAACTTTATGTTGTTCACCGCCCAGAGCCCTTTGGGGGTTGGGCGGTATATAAGTTTGAAAAATAAATAAAATAAATAAATAAAATACAGGGTTGTTTATTTATTGGTTGTTCTTTGGATATTCTACAGAGCTTTGGATACTCTACAATTATTCTACAGTTTTATATACATGTGTGTTTATGTGATGGAATTGAGGCATATGGGAATTCAAAAAGCAACATCAGCAAACAGAAGTCTGTAGCCCTCGGACCTTACAGCCTAAATGTTAGCTAGAAGGAAAAGATAGGGTGTAGATGTGGCTCTGTAAACAAAGCCCAGTTGGGTGCTTTCGTTGGTTTCCTACTCGAGCTGTAAGGGGGGCAGGGAGGTTTAAGCCAGCGGTTCCATGGAGAAAGGGGTTGGCTTGAGGTAGGAGGAGGTCTGTACACAGGTGCTCAAGGAAAGAGCAAAAGGGGCAGCGGGGTCTAGTGGAATGCATGGCTTAACAAACTCTTACTGGGTCCTATTAAGGGTATTTCAGCTCCAGACATTAGGCATGGACCATTGAGGCCTGCGGAGGCAGATCCACCTCTGCCAAATCCTATAACAACAGTAGGTCAAATTCTCCTCAAGGGCAATAGTAGCTGCAGTGTAGGAACATAAATAGGGGGTCTCCTGGCCCTTCTGAGAAGAGTCTCCCTGTTTACTCAGCTTGCAGGGCACAGCTCATGCAATGTGAATTGTGGGTGAGGGATGCCAGGGGAAGCCCCCAATTCTTCGAGAAGACCGAAAGAAAATCTCGAGGCCCTTCCTTCCTTCTCCGGCTTCTCTGATCTGATCAACCATTCATTCGCGCTGGTTCCAGCTCCGCTTTTCTGCAGGGTTTTCTTTGCAACACAAAGACCCAAAGCTGCCCCTTTGCCCGTGATGACCCTTGGTGCCCTACGGACCATCCTAACCCCTTCCCAGGGCTTAAAAAAAATCTCCTGGCCTTCAGTCTCCATCTGTTTGGTGAACAGTTTAACCTAACAAGGTTAACTTGGGGAGGGGGTCCTCTTTGGTCCCCCCCCCCTTTTTCTTTTTCTTTCTCCTGCCCTTTGCAAAAAGAAAACAGCTTTGGATTTTGCACAATGGGAGAGCAAAACTCTCATTTGTAAGTAGCGTAGCCTGTGGAAACAGTTTTGTTCTCAAGGGGGGGGTCGGGTGGACTGGAGAGGAGAGGCAACTGCCTTTAATGCAAAGAAGGGTTAAAATGAGGCAGTGGTTTAAGAATGGTCCTAAAGAAGCTGAGTACATTTAAATGGCTCAAGAATTTAACAGGCTCAGGTGTCAGATCGTCCAAGCTAGCGCCTGTGTTCCCACCCAAACCTATGCAAGGGTCCCATTTATTCATTTGCTGTCAGCGTCATCCTAAACACTAGGGGCAAGTAACAAAAGCAACGCACCCCTTCCAAATGCCAGTAGACTTTTATTTGTTGCATTTCCCCCACCCATTCCCTACTTAACTGTGAGCACATCTACACACCCAGGCCAGCCCAAACAGGTAAATCTTGCAATGCTTCCCCAAAAAGTGCTTGGACTGGGATTTTAGTGGAAGAGAGCGGGGGAACCCCTCAGAGGTGCCCCTCTTGCCCCCTTTTTGCTGCAGAGAAGCCAACCTTCACACTCGTTCTGAAAGTACACACAGAATTCTCAAATTCTTCCATCCAGTGTTGGACTGGAGAGGCAGATTGTGAGGAGCAAGGAAGAACGATGGGGGAGGCAAGACTAAGAGTTGCTGAGGACATTTGTGCCACTTTAAGCACCCTCTTCCCATGTGACCTTACCTGGGTCTAAGGAAGATGCTGTAAAGTCCACCTCTGGCCTGCCCTGACCAGCAGTGACACAGGTGTGTGTGGGTGTGTGTGTGGAAGGAGCACATGACTCCGCATCTCATGCTGGTCAGAGAAAGGCGCCAACTCTGAACCCTCTGCTCCCTCCCCCCTTCTCTCCAGCTGCTCTGTGGGAGATCAAGAAATAAACTTTTGGGAAAGCTTACCTGCAAGGACTTTAGGCGCTCCAGGCCCAGTTTTGAGCAGGCCTTGAGCAGGTGAGTTTTTTTCCATTCTGATTTCTGAAGCAAATCTGGAAAGGGGGCATACATTTTTCTAAAATCAATTTTAAACTTCCCTCTTCCCCTAATTTTAAATGAAGATGAACTGCACTCTGCTTAAGGTCAGTAAACATGTTTGACTCCATCAGGCATTTTTAATGTGCTGGGGGAGGGCTTCTGTTTTGGCTGTGGTGGGTTTTAGGTATATGGCCGTAGTCTGGTAGTTTTTCCTCCTAACATTTCACCCGGATCTGTGGCTGGTATCTTCAGAGGCATGTCATGGGAAGACGTGTTTCTCTCTATGTCACAGCTGTGAAAGCCTTCAGCAAGGCTTCTGTTTATTTTAATTAACTAATCAACATGTTTCTGCATAACCAGGAAGTAAGCAGATACCTTTCCTTTCCTTTTCCTGATCAAGTTTGCTAAGCAACTGCCCAGTTACTGTTATTGACCCTCCTCTCTGGTTGTGCTGTGTTTGCATGTCTATATGACTTTATTGAATTGTTTAAATATTTTATAGATGGCTTTTAAATGCTGCTTTAATGCTCCTTGGGGCCCCTTTGTGGGTGGAAAGCTGGCAAAGAAATGTTTTAAACAAATAAATTAAAAAATTAGAAGAAGGGTTTGTATTTATATTGCACCTTTATCTCCTGTAAGGAGACTCAAGGTGGTTTACAAGCTCCTTTCCCTTCTCTCCCCACAACAGATGCCTTGTGAGGCAGGTGGGGCTGAGAGTGTCCTGAGAGAACTGTGACTAGCCCAGGGTCACCCAGCAGGAATGTAGGAGTGCAGAAACACTCATCTGGCTCGTCAGATAAGCCTCCACCACTCGGGTGGAGGAGTGGGGACTCAAACCCAGTTCTCCAGCTTAGAATCCACCTGCTCTTAACTGCTACACCACACTGGTGCAATGACTATACTTTTTCATTGAATTGTTATTTGTTATAATACTATTATTGAATAATTTCCATGTTGCAATCAGAATACAACGTTTTTGCAGAGTAGTATGGATAGGATTGCCAACTCTGGGTTAGGAATTTCCCAGAGATGTGGGGGTGGAGCCCAGGAAGGGTGGAGTTCGGGGCAGAGAGCGTTCAGCAGGTATGTGATGCAGTAGCATCCACCCTCTCTGCCCTTTGTATTCCACATGCATGGCCCATCTCTAAAACAAAATATGTCAGCTCTTATTGGTAAAAAAGATAAATTTAGAGGAGTCTGATCTCTCTGCCCTGGGACCAGTTGCAGGCTGGCCATGCTACCCTAGTCGTAGAGTTTGTATTCTCCACCTGGCCTTCCTAAATAAATTTTGCTTTGCCCTCGTGTTTTTCCCAGGCGATCTGAGCCACCAAATTAGTCCAGCTAATCAAAGCCAGCTGTTTCCTGCTTGCTTTGCCATGCTGCTCCTGCAGTGTTTGTTTTAAATAGGTAAGGCCTGGATTTCCGGAGGGAGACAAGCAGCACCAGATCCCGCCCCGCACCCCCCCCCCCCCAAATCAGCTAGTTGGCCCCACTGTGTGGCTGCCAAGCGTCCCATTTGAGCTCGTTTAAGAGCCTGCCCGGGCGATGGCATCATAATTTCCCAGACTCATCCTTGATTGGGCCAGACGAAGAATGCACCGAGATGCCAGACATTCCACTGTAGGAAGTTGCTCTTCCTGTGGGCTCCTGTTGGGGCTCCTGTTGACAAGGACCAGTCCCCAACTAGCACCCCTTGCTTGATAAGATCTCACTACTCAGTCTGGCTGAGGAGGGAAGGAAGTGCCTTGAGTCCCATCAAACTGTCCAGCAAAAATCCTCCCAGTGAGTAAGGCTGGTACCTCTGCGTTGAAAAGCAGAAGTCAAAACAGCAGATTTATACAGGAACAGAAGAAGGATTTAAAGAAGAGACCTGATTACTAAGCATTTCTCCACTCGACCCCCAAGCAAGGGCGTGTTGTGGCTAAAATAGACCAGAAAAGCGGAGACCCAGATTCACAAAAATAACTTGGCTCATGAAACTTCCTTGGATACTTTGGTCCAGTCACCCTCCTTCAGCCTAACATCCCATTCTAATTTGTGGGAAAAAAGAGCATAATAAAAATTTAAGGAGCAAGAACAGAAATTCCAAGTGTGATGCTCCTCTACAAGTCCTTTTTAAAAAAGATCTAAACTGAATTTACAGATATACAGATTGTCATGGTGAGATCTTCTACCCCAGCTTTCCATATGGTTCCATATGTCCTCTTAAACTCCTTTTTAAAAATAGCTATGCTAGCAATCTCTTTAAATCTCCACTCATTAGGGATATTTGCTCATTCATGAATTAATTTAATTCATTTACGAAATTTACATTCACCTTTCTACCCTCATAAGGGCTGCCAAGGCATCTAAAAATTTAAAACATATATGATAAAATACATTACAAAATATATTAACGTAGATACATCTCCCCAACATATCTCACTTGACTAAAACAGTTAAAAATAAAGTTCTGGTTAGGAAGGAGGAATAATTGAGGAAACGCCAAATGAAACAAAAAAGTCTTTGGTCGGATCATACTCATTTTTCTTCTTTGAATGGATTCCAGCTTGGCCAAGTACAAAGTCCTTGCATTTCTCTGGAAAATGCTTCTGTTCCAGTGTTTGTGCATGTCCAGGAACAGGAAGGCCCATGAGAATTAGGGAGGCATCAATAATTATGTGTTCATCATCATGTTTTCAGTGCAGTCCTGCATGGGGACTATGCAGGAGCAGGCTGGCCTCGGACAATTGACCAGAAGGCTTCTGGAAGCCTTTGAGTGCTTAGAGCGCTCCCCCCCCCCTCCTTCGAGCCAAGAGCAGGCTGGGTCCCCACCCCAAACAGTTATGCGAAGGGAGGTAGGAGACCCCTCCTCCCCCAGTTCTCCTTTTGCCTCCATGGAGAGAGGACTTGCTTCACTGAGTGCTTTCAATTTACCTCACTGTTTTCTATTCCTTCGTGATGACGTTTTTCAAGAAATGTTCCAAATAGGACACTAACAACCCAATCCAGAGCTCCAGTTACCAGGGGACGGTACCACTGCTGCCTCAAAAGGGCAGTCAAGTGGCATGGGAAGGCAGCAAAAAGAGGGAAAACCCAGCTGCCAGAGAATCCCCCATAGTGTTAAAAAGACTCTAAAACAGTGGTGGCGAACCTATGGCACAGGTGCCAGAGGTGGCACTCAGAGCCCTCTCTGTGGGCACACACAGAGTGCCCCCCCCCCACATCTAGGCTGGCTTGGGCCACTGGGCTGAATTATTAGCATTAAATCCAAGACCAAGTTTTGGGGAAGCAGTGTAAGTAACCCTGTTAAGCGATGTTAAACCCCACTGATTTTCATGTGAAGAAGAACTAAAGAGTGCACAATCACCTTTACAGGAGATAAGGCTCAATTTGCTGGCAATAGGGGCTTGCTTCTGAGTAAACCCTCCTAGTGGAATGGTGATTCACCAGTTACTGGAAGAAGTTGCACGCAGTTGCTTCAAGGCAGAAGCCACCCGACTACCATCAAGTTTTACTCCCTAGTAGCACATGCGCCATACCGAGCCAACTAAACTAAAACCTCAATATTCAGGTTAAATTGCTATGTTGGCACTTTGCGATAAATAAGTGGGTTTTGGGTTACAATTTGGGCACTCGGTCTCGAAAAGGTTTGCCATCACTGCTCTAAAGGATGGTATAAGCCCAACTCCTCCAGGAATGCCCCCAGCCACTCTGCAATATCATCCTGTGCCGGTGGGGCTGGGAAATGGCCACCGCTTCCAGCAGCAGGTGCTGTGGAGCCATGCAGCTTCCTCCAGCTGCCTGCATATCTGGCACAGATGTGCTGGTGAGGTGGGCACCTGTATCAGCACAAGGTTGTGCCACCTCTAAAGGTGAGTTCGTGGACCCTCTGTCTGGATTGGGTTGCCCAATGGCTCAGAATGATGAGCATGAAAAACGCCTCTTCTCTGCCCCAGGTATGTGCCCTTTTTGCCCCCTTTTCACAGTTAGGAGCAAGTTAAATTGAGAAAAGATGTGGCTTTTGCAGGGGTGGAATTGACAAGATACTGCCATAATGATGATGATGCTTAACTGTGGCAATCCCTTGTCAGTTTCCTCCTGCTTGTCAATTTCCTCCTGCAAAAGCTGTTTCCACTGTGATTTCACTCATCCCTAAATGCAGACGCATTATATCTTCACCTTAAAGTGAGATCACTTGTTTGGGATGACTCTGACAAATCAACTTGGCTTGTTTCTGTGCCCTTACATTACATCGCTAATGCGACAAAGATTTTTTTTTTTCAAAAATAATCCTTTTGAAAATGGAGGACAAGCGGGAGGAGAAAATGGCTGAAGGGGAGGTCGGGCAACTACAAAGGAGCAGGAATAAGGACTTAAATATTTGATGGGGCGGAGAAATAAAGACTGGTTCAACATGATTGCACACTGAAGGGAAGCTGGCTTGAAAATAGATTGAAAAAAAAATCACAGTAAAAGTGCTCAAGAAAACAACAGAGGAAAAATGAAGGGAGAATGTTTTTGGAACCAAATTGATGAAAAAAAATATGGAGTTAAAAGGAAGAAATACATAGCATTTGGCAGCAAGATACATTATAAGGAATTCATGTAGAAAAGGCCACAGACCCATTTGCCACAAAGGCCAATGCAAAGTGGCCCTTCTGTTCCAGGGCAGGAGCAAAATTCCCTGGGAGAAGTTTTTCAGCTGAAGGTTGGGTCACCTGTATTATGGTTTCCCTCTGTTCCTTCTTCTTCACAACACAGCAAAGGTGATCCCTTCCCTGCTGTGGGCTACTGTGTCTTATAACAGCTCTCTTCCACAGTGGCAAAGGAAGATCTGAGGAAGGAGGGCTCTCTAAGCTATTTAAAACTTCTTAGAAGCCTTCTTCTTGTGTCCCTGCACAAAAGACACTTGATGAACAAGGGTTACAGATAAATACCACTTTGTTATCTATGGTAATGATATAGTGAAGAAAATGTTCTTGATCAATCCTAGAGATCAGGGTGGGGTGAAAGAGAAGGAAGGTGTTCACCAGGGACAGGAGAAAGACAGTAGTTTTCCCAGGGAACTAAAAATAGTTGAAAGGGAAGGTGGTTGTTCGTGGCATTCCACTTTTGCCCTAATCAGACAGGGTTCTGCTGAGTTTTTCATTGTTTCAAAAACATATACAACCTTTTCGAGTCATAGTATAAGTGAGGCAGAAGAAATATACGTGTCCTCCATCAGAAACAAATCTGCTCTCATATCACTTTTGCTTCTTGAAAGAATGTGTTGCCAGCCTCAAATGTTGGTTCTACAAGTTTATTAGCTTTCTGTCAGTCCTAAATGCTGCCTTCCTGTTCCGTGAACATTCAAGGCTTCATATAATTAAAATAATAAAAATAATAAATACAGGAAATCAGGAAAAAAACCAATCAAAATAAAACATTGCAAGCATAATAATTAAATTAACTGAAAGGAATAAATGTGTTTTCTTTGAAAGGTCTGCTGATTGCTCTTCTCTGGAGCAGGGAGTTCCACAGTTTAACGGCAGCAACCAAGAAGGCCATCCAAGGATACATTAAAGAATTCAAACTGATAGGGCTTTGCTCAGGCAAAAAAAACCCCTTGGCACTGTAGGGCAGGGGTCTCCAGCTCTGGCCCTCCAAATGTTCACGGACTATGATTCTCATCAGCCCCTGCCTACATTATGCTGTCAAGGGCTGATGGGAATCATAATTCATGAATGCTTGGAGTGGGTTTTGAACTAGGGAGAAATGTGAGCTCTGATTCAGCTATGAACAAAGGAGGGAAGCCTCTGATCAGCCATAGGTCAGAGCAGATCATGTGAGACTCCAGGACCCCTATAAAAGTTTCCAAGTTGAATCTGTGGCATAAGGTCTAACATAAGACCCCTTTTGTGGCCTAAGGTGGCAACTAGCAAAAGACTAACCCAGGGGTGTCCAACTCTGGTGCCTCAGATGTCAATGGACTACAATTCCCATCAGCCCCTGCTGGCATGGCCAATTGACCATGTTGGCAGGGGCTGACGGGAATTGTAGTCCATGAAAATCTGAAGCACCAGAGTTAGACACCTCTGGATTAACCTGTTCAGGGGGATTGCTTGTGGGCAAAATAATCCAGTTGCTGGCAGTGCAGGGATGTCCCTTCCAGTCATGGCAGAAGTCACAACCTATGTTAGGGGTGGCGAACCTTTGGCACTCCAGATGTTATGGACTACAATTCCCATCAGCCCTTTCCAGCATGGCCAATTGGCCATGCTGGCGAAGAACTGATGCAGTCCACGATCCTGTAACATCCTGGAGTGCCAGAAGGAGTCCGCCCTACCACGGTTGCCAGCAGCGCTTTAGCGTTCAGCTAAAACTCTATGGTTTAACGAAAATGTTGCCAGTGACACAATAATATAGCTTCCAGTTATAGCTGAATTGATGTTATTTATTCGTCCAGGATGCTTGGTAGGTGCGCATCCCTATTCCCCTCAATTTTTCTCCCGCCACCCAACTGAACAACAGCAGGAAGGGCCTACCAGGGTTGGGAGATTACCTCCCTGATGTAAGGACAACAAGGGTGTTGTGACTGTTGTCCACATAGGGACAGGGTTGTGTGGTTCCCCCATTGCAACTGCCAATATTGAGAAAATCTAATACACAGATTATATTTAATTGCAAATTTTTTAAAAAATTAAAATCTCTCTGGTGTCAGTGGGAGGAAATGGTCACTGGACCAAAGCGTCAAGACAAGGGGCTGCCTTTACAGCCCGGACTAGGAAACTTTCCTTCCTGTACAACAACCGTCAAAGTTTTGCTGTGATCTTTTGCAAGACTTCGCAGCAAAGCAGGTTTGGAAAGATCAGAGAAAACCTTGGGAAAACTTGAGAGGTACTGTGAGGAAGCACGGGGAAAAAATCAATTTCTCAATATTATCAAACCCAGAGCAAATAACCTTTGTTGGAATGGCTAAAAGGGGCATGAGCCATGTTTTCTTGGATCTTCCGCTTTGTCTTGCTCTACCTCCCTAAGCCCCCCGTCTAACTTTCCAGGATTTCTAAATTCCCAAAGTTTCTTATTGCAAAACACTACAAAATTGCGCTGGGGAGGCAAAGGAAAGGGAAACAAAACAAATCAAGGAGGAGAGTTTCCCTTCTTGGCCTGGGCTGCTGTGACCGCCTGCACTTTCTCCATCCAGTTGCAGCTCGGCTGTTGGTTCCGCCTTTATCTGAAACCAATTTCCGTTGTTTATCCCCCCCAATGCTGCAGATTATGAATAAGGCACTGTTAAAAGGTTCATCCCTCTGGTGACCCAGGACAGCCAAGATTGCCCAGCTTTAGCACCAAACGTCTAGAGAGAATTGATGCTGAGAGATTGCCGGCACCCTACACATCGCATTAGCGCTCAGGGTTATCCTATGACTGTGGGTTCAGGACAGACAAAAGGAAGTTCTTGACACATAATTAACTTATGGCCTTTATGATATCACAATGGCTGATGGTGGCTTTTAAAAAAGGGTTAGACACTCTATGGCTATTAATGCCAGTTAGAATTTTCATGTTCAGAGATAGTCTACATTTTTTTGTTCTAGATACTAGGGACAACGAATAGGGCAGTATTATTGCCTTCATGCCATGGTCATAAGGGTGCCGGATTTAGGGTTGCCAGCCTCCAGGCAAGGCCTGGAAATCTGGAATTACAGTTGGTCACCCAATTACAGAGGTCAGTTCCATTGGAGAAAATATCTGCTTTGGATGCTGGACACTGTGGCATTATACTGTACTGAGGTCTCTCCCTTCCCTGAAGCCCAGCATCCCAAGGTTGCACCCCACATTTCTAGGAATTTCCCAACCCAGTGTTGGCAACCATAACTGGGTTACATTATCTTTGACCTGAGCCAGCAGGACTAAATTCCTGGAGGACATTATGCAGCATTTTCAACCATGATTGCTTAACTGAACTTCCATGTTCAGTGGAAGTATACCTCTCCGTATACAGGAAATAATCCAAAATAAAGCATCTTGATGGCGCACACAAGTCTTCAGTGCTGTGCTGTGCTTGTAGCATTACTGGGTGCATCTGCCTGGTCACTGTGGGGAACAGAATGCTGTAGTTAGCGCACTAATGTTCTTACCCAGTAGAGGTGCTATTATGTTCTGTGCAAGTCATGGGATGGCTGGAAAACGTAGCTCAAGGGCAATCTATGAGGCTGACTTGGGAGTCTTTGTGTCTTAAATATATAAAAGTCAGTCATTTTCCTTGATTATTTTAGTTTATGATCCTATAGCACAAACAATAGAGCCCTATGCTCAGGAGACGGGATGTCACGTTCAGACAATCCCAGCTTTCATATTAGACACAAGGCAATTTCTAGTCCTTATAGTGAAAAATAATCTTGGCAGGACAGGGGTCTACTAGAATCACATAGGCCAGAGTGTGGTGAAACAGGACAAGGTCACGATTCTGAAGTTGAAGCCCCGCATAGTAAATTAATTACACACTTAAAAGCTCCTGAGACCAATATTGCTCACTTAAAGGAGGAGCTGCCTGCTTCATGTCTGCCTGATTTACAGCTTTCGGACTGTCTGTTTCCAGTCAACATCTTGTGGAGGTAATTAATTCTGCTGCGTTATTGTCCCTAAATCTTTACACAATACAGAGATGCAGCCAAATCCCGCCGTTTTCCTTCGCATCTGTGGATGAGGCACAACTCTAGGTTTTTCTCCAATTCGGATGGAAGCTTGGGGGAAAAAAGTACCCCTTTGTTTTCTGATTTTTGGGAGATACTGGCATGGAAATCTAGCATGTTCTGGTCAAATAACCAGTCAGCTGCAACTGTATTTGATTTGCATAGTAAAATTTGAGTTCCCCCAATTCTGTCATGTTCAGGCAGCCATCAGTCAATTATCCCACTGTTTAGGTCCTGTGAAGGGAGAGATCTTGGAGAGGCGCCACAAGGCTTGCTTCTTTGCCAGGGCTTTTGAGGGGGGTTGAATGGCAGACATCTTTTAAGGAGAGAGAGGGGGAGAGGTTTGGGATTTGTTATTTTATTTTGGTTTTAACTAGACGTGTTTGTGAGCTGTTATTGTAAACCACCTTGAAAGGCAGCAATATACACACATCTTGTTGTGAGCTTTGGGTAGTGGTGCAGACAGAGAGAAGCACATTTTGAAATTACTGCTTCTGTAGAAATGTGAAGTTAACACACCCTTTGCTTTGGTGGCTGTGTCCCATGCTCACAGATATGTCTTGTGCACGAAGCCCACCAAGCATTGGCCTATAGGGTGGCTGGCCTTCCTCTCTAACGTCAGCTGAATTCATGGGCTGGAATAACCGGAGGTTTTGCTTTGAGGAGAGGGAAACAGTGTGTAGAGTGAAAAAGAGAGAGAGATGGGTCACACTTACAGATGATAAGAGGCAGAGAATCCAGATTGGGAAATAGCTGACGATAAAGCGTGGGAATTGATTTGGAGCCTGAGAAACGGTGACTTGGTTGTCAGCTACACTCCTGTGCTAAATTAGATATATGTACACCAGCAGGGAGCAAGTAGTAGAATGCAAACCACTGGTGGCCCACTAGCCAGTTTCTAATGGAACACCAAGTGGTTTCTATCTGGTGAAATCCTTGCAAGAACACTGGACTTGGTGGTGGTCTAATCCTGCAAGACCTGTCTTATGTTTGTAATATTCCGCTTTTTATTGGACATATTCCACATTGTATTGATTTTATTGCAGTGTTTTACTTTATGAGCTGCCTTAAGCAGGCCCCTGGAGAAGTGGCATATACGTTCCCTAAATTAGCTGTATCTTAATTGTTAAAAGATCCTCAATGCACAGCCTGCCTTGTTCATTTTGAAACATGCTGGTGAA
Organism: Sphaerodactylus townsendi; assembly: GCF_021028975.2. NCBI lineage: Eukaryota > Metazoa > Chordata > Lepidosauria > Squamata > Sphaerodactylidae > Sphaerodactylus > Sphaerodactylus townsendi. Next base: position 35,181,726 of record NC_059436.1, on the reverse strand, counting down.
CCACCCGAATCTGTTCTAGTTATGGACTTTCTGTCCTTCTGTACAGTTACTAAACAATTTAGTCCAAGTTGGGGCCGTTGGAGGGGACAGCAGAGGGCTGCTGGGTTTAGCGGAAGTCTTGAGTCTGCCCTAATGTCTAGTTGTGAGTTCAGTGACAGCAGCTTGAGTTTTAATTGAGCCTTCTAGAGAGAGCTGCAGTTTATTGCCGCTAGCAGCAGGCACTTGGCTATAAAAAACTGTGAGCGCAGCTTTTTAGGAATAGAACAGCAGTTTGTCATCATAAGGGGTTCTTATGCTCCTGTTGTTTACAGGTTTACCAGTTGTGACATCGCAAGGTAAGGGTTTTAGCTGGTATTAGCTAAATCAGGAGCAAATGAAATGTGCCAGATACTTGCTCTTCCTGAGACACATAGGCAGTGGTGGGATTCTAATAATTTCACAACCGGTTCGCCCCCCACTGTGTGACCCCTGCTGCATGCCCCCCCGCTACATGCCCCTCCCACTGCCCACTTACCTGCTGCAGCGCCTGGCTGCTCCGGGGCTCTAAAAGCCACTTTTAACTTCCAGTCCTCTGGCTGGGCCGGGGGGAGAGACCGAGGGATTTCCAGCCGCCTATTCTAGAAGGGAGTCATACTGGCTGAGCATCCCTCAACCACGCAGCCTGGGGGTCCGCTTTCGGACTTCCTGCCTTATTGGTAGAGCCAGGTGGCCCGTATAACCCAGGTTGCGTTTTTTTTCATCCTTAAGCGCGGCGGACATTTCTCTCTCGGCTGACCTAGCCACCGTGATCCATGCGTACGGTCACCTCCGAGGCTGAATTACTGTAACTGCAGCTTTGGGCCTTCCCATGCGATTGATCCGGAAGCTGGAAGCTGGTCCAGAATGCAGCGGCTGGCACGGCTTCTGGCAGGTGGTGAGTTATTCAGATCACATATCACTGTGCTATGCCCGTCTGCACTGGCTCTGAGTGGAGTTCCGGATCGTCTTCCAGGTGCTGGTAATAACCTTTAAGAGCCTTCTGGCGGCATGGGGCCCTCATACCTCACGGGACCGCATCACCCCTTATGTCCGCGTAGGCCACTACGCTCAGCGTTAGCTGAACTGCTGGTGACCCCCGGCCCAGCGGCGATGCTGAAGGCCTCGACCAGGCCGGGGCGCTGCGGCTCCTGGCCCCTGCCTGAATGAGATGCTCTACCTCCATCAGTCCGGGTCCCTCACCGGGACAGTGAAGTTCATAGGGCCTGCAACTAGAGCTAGTCCACCGGGGTTTTGGAGAGGCTGGCGGCGGTTTTACCTTGCACTGAAACATCCGAGATTAGAGCTGAGGCTGCCATTCTCCATCCCTTGTTATTTCGGTCGGGCCCACTGTTGGCCGAGTTCTATCAGGGGCCGCCCGGCTCACTGTCCTCTTCTATTATTTAATTCTCCCTTTTAGCCTTGGGATTGGGCGCCCGTTTTTACCGTTTTATTGGTTTATTGTTTAAATTGTATATGATTGTTGCTGGATTTTAAATGTGTTAATTTATGCTGGATTTTAAATGTGTTAATTTATGCTGTTGGAGCTGCTGTCAGAGAACAGCCATGTTGGAAGCCGCCTCGAGCCCCTTGGGGAAGAGGCGGCCTATAGATTTGAAATATAAATAAATAAATAAATAAACAACCAGTTCTCTGAACTCAACAACAAATTAGATACCTGTTCTACTGAACTGGTACAAACTGGCTGAATCCCGCCACTGCATGTAGGTCATTGGTGCAGAGGCAAACCTAAGGGAAAGTGCTGGAGACAGAGAGAGACACCAAGTCACAGCCAGCTAGTGACAACCCGTATGGTTTGCCCTCATCGCCTGTCTCTGCATCACGACCCTCACTTCCATAGTGGTCTCCCATCTAAATATTAACCAGGGTCAATCCTGCTTCGCTTCCAAGTCTGGGCTGTCCAACTCAGGGGGAAAGATCTTTTCTTGCCATCAAGTCACAGCTGGCTGACAGTGACCCCGTGGGGTTTTCAAGGCAAGAGACATTCAGAGGTGGTTTGCCTTTGCCAGCCTCTGTATAGTGATCCTGGTATTCCTTGGTGTCTCCCATCTAAATACAGACTGTGGCCAACCTTGCTCAGCTGCCAATATCTGACTAGATTAGGCTAGCCTGGGCTATCTAGGTTGGAGCAAGTGACTGGATACATCCCCACATGTTGTTGTGTGTAGACAAGGCATGAAGGCAACAGTCTTCACTGGGTTTCGCAGCATTTGGTATTCTAAACTATATTGCTCCTGTATATGGAGGTTCTATTGAACCGTCAAGGCTAGTAGCTGCTGATAGTCCTCTGCTCCTTTATGAATTGCTTCAGAAGGTAATTCTGTTGGGGTGCTGTGTGGTTTCCGGGCTGTATGGCCGTGTTCTAGCAGCATTCTCTCCTGACGTTTCGCCTGCACCTGTGACTGGCATCTTCAGAGGAATATATACCACAGGTATATATACTCCACTTGCTTTACTACCATCAGATCCTCTGAAGATGCCAGCCACAGATGCAGGCAAAACGTCAGGAGAGAATGCCTTTAGAACGACGCCATGACAATAATACTAGCTACTGTTCAATGTCCGGCCGTGAAAGCCTTCCGTAATTCTGTTGGTTTGCAATAGAACAGCTACATTGTATTACCCGGCAAAGGGAGCTTTACTATTTGACAGCTCATACCCTGAACATCTTGTTGGTCTTTAAGGTGCTCCTGAACTTGCTATCTGTCTTTCATGAATGTGTCTCATCCATATTAAAACCTATCTAAGCTGGTGGCCATCACGGCGTCTGTTGGCAATGAGTTCCCGTAACTTATTTTTTTTGCAGCGTTTGAAATAGAAGAATGACTGGTCCTCCCCTATTTTGGCAGCGTGGCTGTGTTCCAAACTTCTTGTCTCTATCTGCTTCCATCCGGGCAGCCTTTACAGGGGTTTGCACACAAACCTCACCAAAATAAATTGATTAATTGATTTGGAGTTAAATATGCCGCCCCTCCCCTTTTCGGTCTTGGAATAACCACGGAGGAGCAGATGTCAAGCTTCCATGATGACTCAGCTGCCCAGCGCTGCAGTGTTGATCTACTTCATCCCACCTGCTAGGAATCGCATTAAAGTTCAATTAAAATGTCTGAATTTCTAATCACAAACTCCAGCATCATGTATAGGTAACCCTTAGTCACTTGGGGGCACTGGTCCCATTCTGGGGAGCCTCAACATCCTCCTGTGTGATTGGAGTTCCTTTGCTTACGGCTGTGTTTTGCCACGGAAGACCAGCCACGGCGTGTGATCAGCCTTCTAGGTAAGCTCGTCCACCATTCCTGACCCTCCAACAAGTTTCTGAGGAATGCCAGCCCTTCCCGGAATAAAGCTTGAACGCCGCTGCCCTACAGAACCCAGGAAAGCCCCATTTGTCTGGACAGGGGTTGTTATTATTTTCCTTCCCTGGTCTTCAATTTCCCCTCTCCTGGGAACTTGTTTTGGCCTTTTGTTGCTTCCAAAAGTATTGCTGTCATGTGAAAAGGTCTGTACAGTATGTTACTTCCTAATGAGGGGATAATAGAGTCTGCTTCTCACACCCTGGAGACTTGGAGGTGAGAACCACATAGGGAGAGACGAGCTTTTGACACTTCCTCCACCAGTGCCCTGGGAAGCTTCCCTCTTTCCCACCAGCGTTCAGTAACCCCCCCCCCCTTCCACTTCTCAGCACACACTCTCTCACTTCCTTGCCAAAAGGATGGGGGGGGGAGGCATATTGCAGGGGCTTTGTCCTGGCTTCCTTTTCTTTCTAGTTCCAAGTACACTTTCATCAGGAACACGGTGCTTCCTTGTTTAGGGGGGCAGAGGAAGGGGGGGGGCAGCTGGCACAGAACAAAGCTGAGAAATACTTGGGGGAAATCAATGTTAGACTGATTGATCCCCATCAGGTCTGTTGGTCTTATGAACTGTGGTTTGAGAGCTGCGCTGTGAAGAGTGTGAGTATCTAGTTCACATCCCACCATAGTCATAAGAGCATAAGAAGAGGCCTGCAGAACCAGGACAGAGATCTATCCTGCCCATTGTTCTTAACTCAACACGCAGTAGTTTGGTTGATGCCTTGAAATTCACGAGTGGAGCAGCAAGAGGAAGGCCTGTTGTTCGTTCCCAGCATCCCAGGGTAGACTGCCTGTGAACATGGAGGTTCTGCTGAGCTGTCAATACTAACAGCAGCTTCTTGCTTAGTTCTCTTTTAAAACAGCAGCTGCTGCAATCACATCTTGTTGGAGCAGTTTCCGTCATTTAATAATGAAATATCTCAAGCAAGGTGATCTTTTGCACTATTATCCTATATTGCCACTTGCCCGGCAATAGGAGGATAATGGTGCCTTTGTGATGTATATGTAAGAGGCTTTGGTTTGGTGGCAGAGCCTGTGCTTTTGCATGAGGACAATCCCAGGGTCAGCTTTTGGCATCTCTGGTTACAGATTCAGGAGTCAGGAAAGACGTTTCTCTACCTGAAATGGAAGAATGCCTCTGCCATTCAGAATACACAGCGTTGAGCAGGAAGAACCAATGGTCTGACTGTAGTATGGAGCAACTTCAGACATTTTGTAAGACTATTGCAAGCACTGTTGACCTCTCTGCATAGTTTGCAGCTCATTATTGTGGCCTTTTTCAGAAACCTCTGGGACAAGTTGCAACATTAAGTAGGAAGCTTCTGAAAGCAAATAAGGGACTGCAATCCCAGCCCAGAATATGAATGGTTTCAGATTTCTCATCCCAAAACAGGCGTTTTTCTCCCAGAAAAATCGCTTTTGTACAGAAAGCAGTAGCAATTCAGGAACTGTAATTGAGAACAGGAAGCAAAATGATTGTAAGTAGGACACATATCTGTTTTGGCTAGGATTGCGAGCTCTGGGTTGGGAAACACCCAGAGGCGTAGCTCCAAGGGGGCAAGGAGGTGCGCAATGCACCAGGCGTGTGCCCCATGGGGGTGGCAGGGGCGGAGGATGCACTGGTGCACTGGGCATGTTTCCCCCTTGCTACGCCTCTGGAAACACCTAGAGATTTGGGAGGGGGAGCTTGGGTAGGGTGAGGTTTGACGAGGTGAGCAACCACAGCAGGGTGTAATACCATAGAGTCCACCATCCAAAGCAGCCATTTTCTCCAGGAAAACTGATCTCTTCGCCTAGAGAACAATTGTAATTGTGGGAGATCTCCAGATGCCACCTGGAGGTTGGGAGCCTTAATTTTGGCACTCCTTCAAGACAATGTATGAGTATATTGGTGTGCTGTGCAAGGTGTATTTTGAGCATCCAAATTTAATACCGAAAACAACTGTGGCCCAAGAATTAACATTTAGGAAATACTGTATTAAACCCGAGGCCCAACAGGCGCAGGATCTGACAGTGGTGCAGTCTAAGAATGAACCTTATTCAAAATACCCACATAAAACATGACTGATTAGAGGTGAATTCAAACTAAAGAGTCAGGTCTGGTCTGAGAAGAAGGTGGGGTTGGTTGACTCAAACTGTCCACCTGGTTACAAATGTATGTCTCCCAGACAGGTGAATTTCCCAACATTACATTATCAGAACAAATAATGTTTCTCTTTGTTGTAACCCATGAGGGTTACAAGATAAGAGTTTTAAATTCCTCACTATAGTGTCTGAGATCGTAATTTGCATAATAACCCCCCCTCTGTGTGTGTGTGTGTGTGTGTGTGTGTGTGTGTGTGTGTGTGTGTGTGTGTGTGTGTGTGTGTGTGTGTGTGTGTGTGTGTGTGTGTGTGTGTGTGTGTGTGTGTGTGTGTCGGGGTAGATGGGAGAGGCAGAGATTTGTCTGTGGGGTCCTTGAAGGAGGAAAGGCGTGTGTGAGAGAAGTATGCTTGGCATCTTCTTAGTCCCACAGAATGGGGAAGGCTTGCCTAATTTGTGACAAATAAAGCCAAAGGCAGCTCACTGATCAAGTATCGTGTCTTGATTTTGCTTCTTGCCTAGAAATCTAAGGAGGGGAAAGTACCTAGCATGGCACAAACTATGGCTGGTGGGCTCTGTTAGCTTGGTGGATCATTTGTAGGACAGGCATGGGCTAAGAAGTACAATATGGGAATTGTACAGCAAGAGCAAAATGTTTCATTTTTAAAAAGACAACTGGCCTATAAAATGCTGCACAGGCAAAAATATTCAACAAACGAAAGGGCTGTTCATGTGTCCTCTGATCTTCCACTTAAAAAAAGAGAAAAGAATAAGCAGTGGATTGTGCTTCGTATCCGTCTGGCAAATGACAGCAGCATGCAGAAGAGTTATGTGCCATACTGAAGCTTGCCCCTGCTATTTCAGAGACTAGTCACAGAGTTCATTCTTGGACTTCTGTTTTAGAATTCCATGTCAGGCAGTACAGAAAGGAAGCAAGAGCAAGAGAGATTGGTTGTTGTGATATTAATTCCAGAAAATATCTGTTGTCTTCAGGCTGAGGAATTTTGTTAAGTAGATGGGGCAGAAGAGTTATGTGCCACACTGAAGCTTGCCCCTGATATTTCAGAGACTAGTCACAGAGTTAAGTAGATGGGGCAGAAGAGTTATGTGCCACACTGAAGCTTGCCCCTGATATTTCAGAGACTAGTCACAGAGTTCATTCTTGGACTTTTGTTTTAGAATTCCATGTCAGGCAGTACAGAAAGGAAGGAAGAGCAAGAGAGATTGGTTGTTGTGATGTTAATTCCAGAAAATATCTGTTGTCTTCAGGCTGAGGAATTTTGTTAAGTAGATGGGGTATGTATGTATGTATGTATGTATGTATGTATGTATGTATGTATGTATGTATGTTGGTTTCTCAAGAAGCAGGCAGGTTTCTCAAGAAGCATACATATGTATGTATGTGAGGGAAAATCACTAGATCTTAATAAATAGGTCTAAAATCAGGAATGTTATCCAGACCTGCCTGCTTCTTGAGAAACCAACAAAGCAAAATCTACCACCAACATATTACACTTTGCAATCACTTCCTGCAGCACTGGTGTTACTGTTTCTTAAAAATGGCTCAGGCAGAAGTAGCTTGGCCCCAGAGCAGCTGCAAACATCTGGGGACAGCATTTACCAGCAAAACAGGGATGCAGTTTCCAACATGGCCAGGGTTTAGTTCCTCAAGAGAGGGGGTTGGGTTTAGCAAAAGATGCGCTGACAGACCCGTTTAGCCCAGTAACCAAGTGATCAGCTAGCTGCATCAGCAACATTTGGATGCCTGACCACAAGGACATCTTCAAGCTCAGAAATATGGCAGGCAGCATGACTGTAGTTGAACCTGGGATGGATTTTCTGACAGAAACAAAATTGACAAACGAGACTGGCACCTAGTAGCTGGCTTCTTGAAATCCGGCTCTCCTTTCTTGCAGGGTTTTTCCCCCATGTGGCTTCCTCCAGCCTTGTGTATACAGGGAAGGTCAGCCCAGTGGAGCATACCCCAAACTGAGGCGGCAATCCTAAACTGATTTACTAGGGAGCCAGTCCCACTGAATTCAATGCCAGATATCACCCAACTTCACCTCCAGAACCCACTCGGTTCTGTCATAGTCGCACCTGACCCACAAGGTTTTGCCACAACTGCTCCTGCATAGGATTCTTCCAAGTTCTGCCCCATAGTTATTTGCAGCACAATCCTAAGCATTTTGCCTCACGGCCCTGTTGGTGGGCTTCCTGACTGGTTCCTGCTGGAAGCAGAATGCTGGGCTAGAGAGGCCTCAGTCTGATCTGGCAGAGCAATTCTGTCTGTCCTATATTTCCCTTTCAATCAGCTTGCCCCTCTAAGCTTCCTCTGTCCTCCTGGCTGGCACGAGGAGAAAGGAAGGGCTCCCACTTGGAGGATTTTGTTGTTTATTGACACAACAGTCACACACTCTCACAACGGGGAGTTGCCCATTTGCCCATTTACACAGCTGTCTGAACAATTAATAGAACCAGCAACCAGTTTGTGACTGGGAGAAGGGAAAAGGGGCCTTGCAGGTTCAGGAGGGCTTGGAAAACATTGTTTGCAATTTGTCCTGGAGGAACGGGATGGCAGCCCAAGGTCCCCAACCCCTTAGTCTCCACTAATGCAGTAGCAGTGGTGTAGTGGTTAAGAGCAGGTGTACTCCAATCTGGAAGAACTGGATTTGATTCCCCACTTTGCTGTCTGAGCTGTGGAGGCTTATCTGGGGAATTCAAATTAGCCTGTGCACTCCAACACACGCCAGCTGGGTGATCTTGGGCTAGTCCTGATCTCTCTCAGCCCCACCTACCTTGCAGGGCGTTTGTTGTGAGGGGGGGGAAGAGAAAGGAGTTTGTAAGCTCCTTTGAGTCTCCTTACAGGAGAGAAAGGGAGGATATAAATCCAACTCCTCCTCCTCCTCCTCTTCTTCTTCTTCAGCACCTTGTCAATAAGTTCCTTTCCCATCCTCCCTGCCTCATCTCTACCTTGACAAGGGATAGCTGCTTGCTTCCTGTTCTGAAGTTTGCAAAGGGGCATCCTAGAAGATGCCGGCTTTTCCCAGTCAACTAGAAAATGGTTGGCTAGTGTACCCTTGCCAACTAATCCATACCTGTCAGCTTGTGAAACCTGGTCACCAGCACATAGGTAATTCCTTAGTTTACAGGTGTTGCCTAACAGGTAATGGTGTATTCTTGCATCCAACCCTTGGCCGACATTCTTGATGCTCCAGTTTAAAGGGAAATTAGTACTTTCTGATTTATGGCGCATAGCTGTTTGCAAGCCCTTTCAGGAACTGCGACAGAATGAATTTGGAGGAAAATGAGAAGTGAGGTTCAAGTTTTGTCTCAGGTTGACTGACAGAGGTATAGTAGCTCAGTCATGGCAAGAACAGGCTCCAGACATGAGTGGGTGAGAGAATAGGTACCCTCTAATAGGAGTTGGGTGCAACTTGATGGCGCTTTATGCTCAGTGGGATGTAAGACAGGTGACTGGCTCAGATGGCAAGCCCTTTACCATGGCATGGCCCACAGAAGACATGTAAAATATAATTTTGGCTTGACTAGCTCATGAGGCTGTGTATCTGGAATGCGTCTGGAGAGAAAGGGCCTTTCCCCACTTACCTTAAGCCCCGCGCTACTTGAGGAAAGTAGCGCGGGGTCCCCCAGCGCTCCCCACGAGAGGGGCGGCAACAGCGCAGCGGCATCCCAGGCGCTCTTCTTAACGGCGCCTTTTGATGACCCCGTGCAGACCACGGGGTCGTGGGGATGCCCAGGCGCGCGCCTGGGATGCCGCGCGCTGAGAGCAGCGCGTGGCATACCGGGGGATCGAAGAGAATGGGGAAAGGCCCAGAGGCTCCTGTTGCAGGCTTCTCTCAGGGACAGGATACTTTGGTCCTAGGTGCAAAAGGGAGTAAGCAGAAGGGGAGGGCAATGCTGCATTTACTCAAAGGGAAGATAACACTGTCCCCTGAACATTATAACCCCAACGTCATATACTTGTATGTAATTGTAAGACAACCCCTTCTTTTTCTTGAAAGCACCTCTGGAAAAAACACCAAGTCTTCTGCTTAACTAAAATGCAATATCTTTATCTCCCCCCCCCCCCCATTACATTTAAAATAAAAGGCACAATCTTTAATCAATTTGTTTGAAAGGTGAATCAACCACTGCCTTAGCTGATTAACCTTTGGGGCAAAATTTTTATTAGAGGGGACGTGTTTAACCAACAGCAAAGCAGGCAATAAAAGATCTCTGCTCGTGGTCTATTTGTTTATTGCCATTTTGGTTCAGGTGCATTATTCTCAGACTGAGACTTCAAACTTGAGCCAAAAGCACAGGGCGGGGATAAATATTGCAATAAATAAAAAATTTGAAAATTGTATACGTTGCTGTCAGAGCACTGATGTAAAATGTGTCTGATCATCAAAATCAAACTGACAGCTAACTGTGCTCCGTGAAGTGGTACAATAGAGTTAGGATTCACCCTGTTGTACTCAGAATGCATTATATTGAGCAAATGTATACAGTAGATTTATACAGGTCATGGAACATCACAAAATACACCCAGCCCTTCAGAATGGCATCTCCTGTGCCTATTTTGCTTCTGCCCTCTGGTTTCCTTAAATGCATAGATATGCATCTAACAGACAGAAATAAATCATCCCAGTGCAATGAGACTTTATTAATTGCTCTAGGATCATTGACTGTGTAGCTTTAGTGGTTTTGAGTGTAGTTTTGATGGATTAATCTATCATATTTATCCCACCTGTCCACCAAGGAGCTCAGGGCTTCTGAGGTTTCAACGGGCATTACCACTCCTTTTTCAATAATGCCTTCTCAACCGTGAGTCTAGACACTTTGCCTTCTTTAAAAAAAAACATTCAAATATGTTACCCTCGTGAAGCTTATTTCGCACCCAGTGTCACATTCCGCGCTGTCCCTGAATAGTTAAGCTAGGACGTGAAAAACAGACCTCTAAAAAGGGCAGGGCGATGCTACAGCAGAATTACCTTGACATCGGGGTGGAGGGAAAGAGAATTTGCCCTTTTGCGTTCGGAAGGTAATAATTGCCTTGTTGTTGCTGAGTACTTGGAAGGAAAATAACTGCTTCCCCCCACCCCTTCTACCTTGTGTGCAAGGAACCGGTTTTTCTTCTCCGGGGTCTATTGTTTCCGCTAGATTGGTTACATCGCTCTGGGCCTCGCTCGCATTTCCTTTCTCACGCTTTCAAAAAATGTATCCTTGTGCCCGTCCCCCATCCCCGGTCGACAGCTCTCTTTGACGTGTTATGAAAAAAATCATAATGATAAAGGTGGTGGCAGCCCTCAAGGAGCCGGGGCTGAGGAGGCCAGTGGCTCCCCAGCAGTGATTTTCAAACTTTTGACCTCAGCATAGTCCATCTCATGTAATGTGCCTGCCATGGAACCCTTGTGCATGGGAGAGGATTCTGGGGGAGATTCTATCCCACCCCCAGACTCAAGCACACTCTAGAACAGGGGTGGCCAACCTATGGCGCACCAGATGTTCATGGACTACAATTCCCATCAGCCCCTCCCAGCATGGCCAACTGGCCGTGCTGGCAGAGGCTGATGGGAATTGTAGTCCATGAACATCTGGCGCGCCATAGGTTGGCCACCCTTGCTTTAGAACATGCCCTGTGGACTGCTTCTAGCAGGTACAGATCTGCCATGGTGGCCAAACTCACTTTCAGGAAAGGGTATCTGTAGATATTGATCTCATTGCAAAACTCTGATAAGCTTTCGAGGTTTCCCCCAGAATGCTGTTTGAAAACAGGTGCAGGGCTGCTTGAAAAGAAGAAGAGTAGAAGCAGAGCTTGGGTTTCTACCCCACCTTTCTCTCCTGCAAAGAGACTCAAGGTGGCTTACAAACTCCTTTCCCTTCCTCTCCCCACAACAGACACCTTGTGAGGCAGGTGGGCCTGAGAGAGTTCCAAAGAACTGTGACTAGCCCAAGGTCACCCAGCTGGAACATAGGAGTTTGGAAACACAGCTGGTTCACCGGATAAGCCTCTGCCACCCAGGTGGAATGGGGAATCAAACCCAGTTCTCCAGATTAGAATTCACGTGCTCTTAACCATTACACCACACTGGCTCTAAAAGTGCAGGGCTGGCCTAAAATATTTTGCTACCTCAGACAGAAAATCCGAAATGACGCTCTCCCTCCCTGCCTGATTACACGCTGCACAATTAGCTGGGAAAGTTGTCTGCACAGACCTATTGAACTGGAGCAGTACAAGCATACCACCTTGTTCTTGCACAGCTCCCCTTCGTTTTACTGGGGGTCGATGGGAGACTTTCCCAGTGGATTGTGCCCTGTGGGCCAAAGCCTTGTCTCTCTGTCCTTAATCTTCCTTTGGGTGCCCCAAATCTTCCTTGTAAGGCAACTCCTGTGTCTTATGGTTGGGCCACCTCTGATGGGTTTAGACTGATTTACATTGAGCCCTTTCGGGAGAGGGTGGGTTATAAAAATCATAAATACATTAAAATAAAATAAATAATAAATAATAAAAATAAATAAATAAATGTAACTTGGAATCCCTTCCACAGAACAAAACTCTGTGTGGCACTGGTCAAACATAATTTTCTGAGTTTTAGGAGCCTTATATTTTTAAAGTGGGAAGGAACTGGTTTGGCCTCCAGCATACCCTCCTTCCTTTATCCATCTCAGCCACTCTATCCTGGACAAGTTGAGGCCTAGGTTAAGGGCTCTTTAGTCGCCCCCTTCTCAACAACAGAGGCTTTAGCAGTATTTTCCCCTTATCTACGGCAGCTACTCACTTGCATTGGCCTGGACCTTGGCATCAACTTGGTGGCTTTGTAACTGGCTTGCTTTAGGGAGAACTCTGTTGTTGCTGGTGGTTTGTATGTGGGAGAGAGCCCTTTGTCAGTGTCTTGGAGCTGTAAAATGTTTGTTCCTCTTTGCTTTGAAGAGGAGGTGGTCAATGAGCACTTTCTTGTTAAAAAAACAAAAGCCTTAGCCCATTTGATAGGTAATGCACCATTAGGGAGAAGGGGGCAATATAACCTGTGTTGCTGTGACTAAGTTCCAGAGCCCTTTGTCTTTGACTCAGTAGGCAGCTGAAATGCATCCTATAGGAAGGGCTCTGTTGCTGTTAGTGCTTCTGGAAGAGCCCTTTGCTTTTATCTGGTCTCATGTGGAAAGGAGCAGAACCATTGCTGCTGGACCCCTGAACCTTGCATGCTTCTAAACGTAACCTAGTTAGCAACTGAGTGCAGACTAAAGGTATGTATATGGTACCAGAGGCAAGATTCAAAACCCACGGGCAAGTAGACCACTCTGTCTTTGGCATCTCCCTGTTAAGCAGCACAGCCTCCCACCCAGACCTGCATGGAAAAGCAGAAAGGGTTAAGCCCATGATGCAGCCTCCAGAGATGCAAGCATGGGCAAGAATGTAGCAGGGTGAGCTGGGGCCAGGTGTGGCAAGTACAGGTGTAGGGCACCCCAAGGTGTGGCAGGGATGGGAACTCAAAGCGGTCTGATTCTTTTTCTTTGCAACACGGAGAGAGGGGGAGGGACAGAGACCAAAACACTCAGGCAATCAGTCTTTGATTAACCGCAACTCCCTCACTCCACCCCAGATCTGTGCCTGCACTATTGCAGGTTCTTCTAAGAAACTGCAATTGAAACCTGGTGGCTACAGCCCTATAAGGCAGTGGATGTAGGTGGCAGTTTCGGACAGCTGCATTCAGGGGATTGCTGAGGACCTTTCAGGCATACAATGCTTGGGAGCTCTGGGTATAAGATGTTCAAACATCATTTATTGCTGTAACAGTTTCCAAATGACAGGGCCAGGGAGCAGGACTTCTAAACATAACTCAAAAGGGCTTCCAGACTGCTGTAAACCAGGATCAGAGGTGGGATCCAGCAGATTCTCACAGGTTCCCGAGAGTAGGTTACTAATTATTTGTGTGTGCCGAGAGGGGGTTACTCATTGGTGATTTTGCCACGTGATTTTTGCCTTAGTTACGCCCCTCCTCTCAGCAGTAGCGCGCAGAACTTGAAGCAGTCTAGCAGGAGGTGCACCGTCGTGCGTGGCAGCCTGCGCCTGCGTGCATTCATTTCCTGCCCGAGGACTGGCGCAGCGGCTGCGTCCTTGCCACAGCCCCGCCCCTGGAATGCCCAGCCATGCCCCCGTCGTGCCCCTCCCGGCCCCATTGGCGCTACGCCACAGTTTGAATCCCACCACCATGGGAACCTATTACTAAAATGTTTGGATCCCACCACTGACCGGGATATATGTTCTTGCAATACAGCTTGGGGATGAACAGGAAAATGTTCAGCTGTAAGAGCAAATACTGCTGTTCTTGTCATTTCAATCGTCTCTTTGAGCGGCTCCTCTGTCTCAGCCTAGTCTACATCGCAGACTTGTTGTGAGGGTAAAGAGGAAGCAAGCAGAGCCAGCGTGCTCCAAGTGCCTCGGAGGAAGAACTGAGTAAAAATGTGATGGATGGATAGATAATAGGTATTGCAGATGGGACTGAGAGTGCCTTGCCCCAAGGCCGCCAAGCAAGTTCATGGCCAAGGGATGCTCCAGCTGGGGATTTCCCCAGCTTTCCTTTCATTTGTTACACAACACCAACCTCATTAGAGCAGATCCTTTCCTGTGCTTCGCTGTTTAAATTGTTCAAAGGAAAGCAGGTCAATGTGGACAATAAAAATCAGCTTGTGTTGATTTGGACAGAGAATGGCTGTGAGAGTTCTCCAAGGCTTTGTTCCACGAAGCTGTACCTTTCTCCCATTTTGCTGACTGTTTTAGTCCTCGTCTAGGCACGCTGCAGAATGAAACGATAGTGAGGCAGCAGCAGAGTGTTGATGTAGGAAAATGGGCTTCGACACTTCAGACTGCAGGGGGGGGGAGGGGGATAAGTGTCTTCTAAGGTTGCCTACAGACAATTCCCTCCTTTTGAGAGTTGTTATTGTTTTTAACTTGCAGGTAATGTTTACATGGGGAAGCATGAAAATCATGGGTGTCCCCACCTGCAGTCTGAAAAGGAATAGCTCGCTCAACCACCTCATGATACTATCTTATTCTGCAGCATGTCTAGGCCAGGTGAGGGCTTATTTGACTGACTTATTTGACTCCATGTTAAAATAAATCCCCCTACTTGGAAAGTTAGCATGGCAGGGAGAAGACTGGCCTAGAACCCTCTTCCTGGACCTGTGTTTTTCTCTGTGGAGAGAATTTCTTCTTTCAGTTTTATTATCCCCTCATCTACCATCTAGGCACAAGTTGTCCGCATCAGCGTGAACTGAGGCTCAGTTTTGATGGGATCCATTGAAGCGTAATCTGAACCCTTGCCAGCCCCTGCCTTGCACAATATGAAAAACTGAGTACTCCTGAGTGTACACAGAATGCCGCTCCTTTGCGACAGAACCCCGGCCAGATCTTTCTCATACACACCTCTGGGGTTAGGCGGAAAGGCTGCTTGAGCCCCAGCCCATCCTTGCTAGCAATTCAGCCCCAGATGCCAACATGCCAGAACACCCCAGGCTGCAGGGTTTGCCAACATTAAATAAGGTTGCCATCTCCAGGTTGAGGAAAATTAGGAAGTTTTGCAGGCTGAAGTTAGGTTTTGGGAGAGGAGGTGCTGCACCAGCCGCCACCATTCTCTTCATGGAAACTGATCTCTGCCACCTGAAACTCAGTTGTAATTGTGGGGGATCTCCAGCCACCCCCTGGAAGCTGGCAACCGTAGCAGACAAACATATTGATACGCAAAGCAGTTAAAAAATAGAGAGGCAGCAAGTGATTCCAGGAAGAGGCCCTTCCGCCAGTATTTCTCAGCCAAGGTGAGGCATCTATCATGGAGATGGAGAAATAATGTGGGGAATTTAGAAGGGAGGAAATGAGGAAATGAGAGGTTTGTGGATGACTGGCAAGAAGGAAGCTTTAGCTGTCATAAGAAGAATTTTTCCCTATAACAGGACTGTAAGAGAAGATTTCCTACAGGTGATTTTCAAACTTCATTTGCCTGTCACTGTGTCATTAGACTTATGAGTTGTTTTTTACTGGTTTTAGGAGTTTCTTTTTTTAACTCTGGTTAGGGCACATTTTCGCATTTAGTATCAGAGGAAGTGAAACAGTTTCTTGCATCACATAAAATATCTCAGTTTTACACCCCAAACGGTCTGTTTGTACGGTCGCTTATTCTGGGAATGGCCATGCCAGTCAGAACAAATTTTAGCCAGTGTGGCCTCGGTAGTTAAGAATGTGAGCCAGGAAGCTCCTACTTCAGATTTCATCTCCCTGAGGAGCTCCTAAAGTGGCCTGGGGGGGGGTCGGCAACAGATTAACAGCAGTCACACCAGGTGGTGCACATACGTAGCAACTACCCTGTTTCCCCGAATATAAGACATCCCCTGAAAATAAGACGTAGTAGAGGTTTTGCTGAAGTGCGAAATATAAGGCATCCCCCAAAAATAAGACATAGCAAAGTTTTTGTTTGGAAGCAAGCCTGACGAACAGAACACAGAAAAATAAGACATCCCCTGAAAATAAGACATAGTGCAAAAAGCAAACATTAATATATATAAGACACTGTCTTATTTTCGGGGAAACACGGTAGCAGCTATATATAAGCTGCATGTATGTGCTTCTCCATTTAACCAATCATCACTCGTCTAATTTTAAGGAAATTACTGTAGAATATTTTATAAAACTGCAGAGGGGATTTAGGACAGAAATATGTTGACACTAATACAGGCACCAGCCAAGTGGAGCTGTCCACATCTAGGTTTTTCTCACCCACACAGAAATGATTTGGAAAAAAATTGCTGGCTGGGTTTTTCAAATAATGCCTTGAGGGAAAAGGGTACTGTGCTAGGATTTCAACAGGCAGTAAAATTAAAAGTTTCAACAACAAAAAAGGGAAAGTCTTGGTATTATTTCCAGACTCAAATAGAGAAGAAGAAGAAGAGTTTGGATTTATATCCCACCTTTCTGTCCTGTAAGGAGACTCAAGGTGGCTTACAAGCTCCTTTCCCTTCCTCTCCCCACAACAGACACCTTGTGAGGCAGGTGGGACTGAGAGAGTTCTGAAGAACTGTGACTAGCCCCAGGTCACCCAGCAGGAAGGTAGGAGTGCGGAAACACATCTGGTTCACCAGATAAGCCTCAGCCACTCCGGTGGAGGAGTGGGGAATCAAAGCCAGTTCTCCAGATTAGAATCCACCTGCTCTTAACCACTACACCACACTGGCTCCATGTGATGGAGGAGAGGTGGACATCTGTGGGTGACCCTGAAAATGGAATTCCATAGATCTGTGGCAGTTGTAGCTAATTAGTTTATGTGTGTTTCTAAAGTGCCATCAAGTCATAGCCAGCTTATAAATTGGAAAAACTAATGGTCTGATTCAGGGCATGTACATGATCCCAGGTACACAGTGCAATCCTGTTTAGTACAAAAAGAAACACTTGTTTATACACCAGGTAATTAAAGTTATGGCATTTGCTGCCAGTAGTGATGGCCACGGGCATAGAGGTTTTCTTCATGGAGGAGAGGTCTATCAGTAGCTACTAGACATGGTGGTTAAAGGAAACCTCCACATTTAGAAGCAGTAAAACTCTGAATACCAGTGCCAGGAGGCAGCACTGGGAAAGGTTTCTATGGCCTGTTGTTGGCCCTCCAATGTAACTGGTTCCCCACTGTGTGAGACAGGATGCTGGAATGGACGGACAACTGGTCTGATCTACCAGGGCTCTTCTTAGGTTTTTATGCTGTCAGTTCCTGAGACCACCAATCAAAGGAGCTCTAATAGGAGGTACTAAGGAAAGACCTTTCTATGCTTGCGATATCCTTGGTGATATCCTCACTGGCGATTAATCCTGGGATAGTCACCCGAAATATCCAGGTTCCCTCGAGATCACCTCACAGCCGAACCACAGAACACAGATCAGTCCCATTTCTGGCGCTCCTCCCCCACCCTTATAACGGGATTTTCCCGGACCCGCTTGTATATGCACCTTTTTGAAAAAACACTCCAATGGGAGCTAATAGGAGATGGGGGCTACACATTTGAGGGTCCATAAATTTGGCCCCCATGAACCAAACATCACCAAACCTGGGTGGCATCATCAGGAGGGACTCCTAAAGATACTCTGAAATTTTGGTGCTGCTAGCTTAACAATTGTACCCCTGACAGCAGGCACCCCCCCCCCCCGCCCCCCGGAGCAGGCCTAGACGTTTTCACTAGAAACATGCTGCAGTGAGGATGTTAGAACTTGGATGAAAAGGTGCCAATTCTTTTGAAACTTGGTTGTATCTAGATCAGGGGTAGGGAACCTGCGGCTCTCCAGATGTTCAGGAACTACAATTCCCATCAGCCCCTACCAGCATGGCCAATTGGCCATGCTGACAGAGGCTGATGGGAATTACCCTAACATCTGGAAAAAGCCATATTCCTGATCTAGATTAAATTTTCAGTGGGAATCCGGCCCTTAAGAACCACTGTTGCCAGTCAGAGGGGACAGCCCTGGCCTAGAGCTTCATAAATCTCAGTATCTTCATAAATTCATGAGTAGCAGTTTTATCATTAACAGCCTTGTATAGATAATTACTAATCTGTAACAATCCTCAGTGCATCCTCTATCAACCAAACGAATAACAAGAGTCTACACAGACATGTAACTTTGGTGCTGCCTTTGGCTTGGCATTGTCATGAAAATCACCCTTCTGGTTCTTTGCAACTGGTCATCAAAGCCCTTGTGAGTGCTGGACTAGATGGACTCTGGTCTGATCCAGCAGGCTCGTTCTTATGTTCTTAGATCAAGTGGTGATCAAAATGACAGAACAACATGTTTTAAAAAGCCAAACTTTCCCAAACGTTGGCATTAACAACACTATTGCAAGCCAGCAAGTGCTGTAAGAGAGAAAATGGAAAGGAAATCACAACTAGGGAACTACACATACCGTCTCCCCTACTCTGGCCAGCTTGGCATCCTCCAACCAGCCAGGTTGACCTCAAATTGTGTGGTACCTCTTCATGGAGCAAGCTAGGCAAGAGGAACAAGTTTGCTTCTTGTAGGAAATTTCTGTAGGAGGAGATTGTGATACGGAGTGTGGGTGTGCGCCAGGGTGAGAAGACAAAAGACAGGTGGGAAATGGATGCATCCCTTTCAGCAGCCTTGAGCCCATTCCTTAGAAACAGGGTGTTTTGGTTATCAGTAGACGTTAGGGTTTCCAGCTTCAAGTTAGGATACACCTGAAGACTTTGGGGGTGGAGCCTGAGGAGGGCAGGGTTTGAAGAGGGGAGGGCCTTCAGTGGAGCACAATGCCACAAAGCCCATCTTCCAAAACAGCCAGTGTCTCCAGGTGAAATAATTTCCGTAGGCTGTAGATCAGTTGTAATAGCAAGAGATCTCCAGCTACCTAGTATGCTTAAACCAAATTTACTGTGTCCCTGGATGCTTGGGTCAGGTTAGCAAAGAAACCAAGTTAAGGCTCCACCATCCTAGGTGGCTGAAAATCTGGCACGGTATGTGTAGTTCCCTACTTGTGATTTCCTTTCCATTTTCTCTCTTACTGCACTTGCTGGCTTGCAATAGTGTTGTTAATGCCAACGTTTGGGAAAGTTTGGCTTTTTAAAACATGTTCTGTCATTTTGATCACCACTTGATCTAAGAACATAAGAACTTGATCTAAGAACATAAGAACGAGCCTGCTGGATCAGACCAGAGTCCATCTAGTCCAGCACTCTGCTACTCGCAGTGGCCCACCAGATGCCTTTGGGAGCTCACATGCAGGAGATGAAAGCAATGGCCTGCTGCCGCCGCCGCCGCCGCCGCCGCCGAGCACCTGGTCTGCTAGAGCATCTGCAATCTCAGATCAAGGAGGATCAAGATTGGTAGCCGTAGAGTAAACTTAGCTCTCTCCTACGGACTATGAAAGCTTAGGAACAAGGCCACTTTCAGGCGAGATATGGGGGTATACTTGGGGTGGGGTGCCCCAGGTATACAGGGAAACATGACTGTATAAATTATCAAAACAAACAAGCAAACTAACAAAAGAGGAATAGACTGAATATGTTCCAGGAGGCATGGGATACTGTGAACCTCTGAATGTCAGGTAGAGGAAAAAAGGGGAGCGGTGGCAGGGGGAGTGAATCAGTCTATTCAAGCCCCTGTAAGTTTAGAGAATAATGGATGGGGGGAGGTATGAGGAGTGCCAGGGGATTTCATCATTGTTTCTCCTACCTGCGATTCCTCACAGGCTCTCAGCATATTATCGGTCATTACTGTTCATTTCTACATGGAGGAAAGGTCAGGGTGCTCAAAAAGTTATTAAACATAATCATTTGGATTGTAAACTCCTCCTTAGGCTCCTGTTTGGGTCAGATATTGAGCAGTTTTTTTCTCTTTTTTTGCTCACGTTACTCCCATTTACATTGATAGTACTTATTTAGCACTGTTACAAAGAACAAAGGTGGACTTTAATAATGTTAAAATCTTTTTATTTGTAAGACCCCAATGACCTAGTGAATTATATCAGGGAGAAAGAAAACGAGGATCTGATTCAATCTATTTTCCATTTGCTGTGTATACCCTGTCCTCCCACAAGTGTACTGACACATAGGGGTAATCTGCAGTGGGGCAGGGGTGGGGAAGGAAGGATACAGCCAGCATTTGGACTGTCCTTTATGTTTTGAAGTCTTGTTGGTATTAGCTGCCCCCCTTTTGAAGAGTTTAATACATCTATCTATGAATATTGTCATTCTGTTAGAGATGGCTGTAGAGTACAAAGCTTGAAATGGAAAGTATGTTTTAGAGATTTCATATAAATGGGTAGAGGGGCAGAAAACATGGAAGCTGTTTGCTGAGAAAGTATCACATTATGTTATTATAATTGACAACAACAACAACAACACTAGGGCAGCACTTGAAACATCTTCAAATCGACAAAATTAACAAAATAATAATAATGGTAATCATCATCATCATTTAACAAACATGAAGAACAAATCCCATTTTATGACTAAACTCTGGTGTTGTTTCTGCTGCACCTTCCAGCGGGGAGTTCATCCTCCCAGTACCACTGTCTCGGCAGCCAGGTATTTCAAGGGGTGATGCTATTCAACAAACTGTGCTTTTGAATTCCAATGTCTCAACAAACCACAGTTACTGCAGCCTGTGGTTAACCAACCAGCTACACACCCTAGTTTGAAATCCCAGTTCTGTGCCAACCAAACCCACTGTTTGTTAGACTGCGTCTGTTCAGATATCAGAACTAACTGGCACTGATCCAAGCCGTGGTTATAAACCATGGTACCCGAACACCACCTATAACTCATGGTACAATCTTGCTTCTCTAAAAATCCTTTCTCAGGCGAACTCAGATTTTGCATCCATATGATGCAAAATATAGCGTCATATTAATGTAGCCCCTCTCCACGATCGCTTCAACTCTCCTTCTCAATCAGACTAGGGCTGCATGCCGCTGTGGAAGGCACCCCATATCCCGCCATAGCTGCCACCTGTGTTATTGTCTGATCTGGGGAAGATTTGTTCCTGTCCCCACACAATAGGATCAGTCCACTCCAAGTCACAAGCAGATTGCCAGACAAAAATATGTTTGGGATATAATTCCATATCACTGTAAAAAGACAGATTCATGGAGATGGGTCTATTATTTGTCCTGTGAGCTGTCCTGGGCACTGGGGTATAGTTGTAACTTCATGGAACAGGAGTTTGCTATTTCCCTCCTCACTGCAATCCACCAAGCCCCTATTAGTTCCTGGGGGTCCATTAGACCCTCAAAACCACTGCTGGGGATCTATAGTTAGAGGTGGTAATAAGTGGATATGGGCAGAGGCGTAGCAAGGGGAAAGAGCGCCTGGTGCACTGGCGCGTCCTCCACCCCTGCCATGCCCCGGAACGCCCTCGCCACACCTTTGTCACCTCCTTGAAGCTCCGCCTCTGGATGTGGGTGCTCCCTTTTCCAAACACTTGAATGCCATAAAGTCTTTGGAATTGCATGGCTGGAAATGTAATCGGTGTAGTTCTGATTAACAATAACTGGGGGGGGGGGGCAGCAACAGGTGAGGACTTTTGCCTTCATGCTCTGCTTACAGTGCTTCTGGGAACATTTGACTGGCTGTTGTTGGTAACAGGATACGGGACTCACTGAACCTTTGGTCTGGTCCAGCTGGACAGTTTTTATGTTCTTATCTATCAAAATTAGACATGATAACTAAATGGAATCTCCAAATCCTGAAGCAGTATACCTTAGAACACCACAATGCCTCCGGCTTGCTGCTGTTGGAAACATGATACTGGGCCATATGGTCCTTTTTTAAATTCAACAAAGCTGTTGTGATATTACCCAGCATTTCTGCCTCAATATGGCAGCCTCTGCCACCCCAGAGAAATGTGAAAGGGTAGAAGGGGAATTCCAAAACTGAAAGAATGAAATGGAGACCATTGTTCTGAAGGATGGGGACAGGATTCCTGAACAGGACGGCTGGGCAAAGGAAGTAAGCCAGGCTAATAGTAAGCAGCTCAGGTAAGCATAACCCAGAAGAGGAAGGAGCTGCCTGCAGTTCCCACGCTGGGGCAAACCTCGCCAGCTCACCCTTAGTCATTGCCAAATCCCAGACGGGCTTTGCATTGCCTCCTGAGAAGCGGAACTTGGCTGCCGCTCTCCTGAAGCAGCCTGTGATGGAGCTCAGGAGTCACGGCTGGTGTGTGTTCCCACGGCACCATGTTCAGATACCCTGGAGCAAGGAGCCGTATCTGCTCAGGATTCTCCAACATTTCACAGCTGACAACAGGAACATCTATGCAACACCCCGTTTCTCATACCAAGAACTACTGGCCTGAAGAATTCTCAACTTCAATTGATAAAAGGCTCTGCCCTGCCCATTGCACGCTTTATTTCACCACTGTCATTGCTTGACCTGCGCTGTTTTGAATGCTAGCAGGTTGTTTGTTCTATAGGCCAAGTGCCGGAAAAAAATGTAACTGTCCCATGATGTGTTATCAGCGGTTCAAAATGAACCTTGCCAGTAAGTGGAAATGGCAGATTGATCACCGCTTGGTGCCTTAATGCTCACATGTGAATATTTTATGTTGTATGTTCATTAGGCATAAGAGGCACTCCCTCCCTCTCTGCCTCCCAGAAATTTAATTTCTACAGACCCTGATAAGAGAACTGAGTGCTGAGGAATGACAATTTCAGCAACTCACCAAAAGGCATGGTCAGTGGCGTAGCCCCAACAGTGTGTGTGTGTGTGATGCCCCGGGCGCGCACCAGTGCTGGGAGCATGGCCAGGGAGTGGGGCGGGCGTTCTGGGGCGGGCATAGGCGTGGCAGGGGCACAGGGTGTACACATTCCCCAGGCACAGTTCCCCCTCGCTCTGCCCCTGGGCATGGTATTGGGACAAAATAGTTACAGTAATTTAGTAAAGATGTGAACTGGATGACAGCAGGGATGAATCTCTGGGTTGGAGCACAATACTTGCCCTGTGGATCAGAACCAAGTTCCCTTTAGTCCAAGTATCTGTCTCAAATATCCAGTTTCTGGAAGCTCATAAGCAGCGGATTTAGGGGGAAAACCCCTCTGAGCCTACAGTTCCCCTTCCTGAGAATAACAATCAAGTTGCTAGCTCTCATGGTTGCAAAAGTATGTTGAAAACTGTGTGAGTGTGCCTTAGGAAATATCAGGAGTGGCTTCGTAAGATTCCCAGTGATCAGAGGGCGGGGCTTCACTTTTTCCGGATCTCATAACCCATCCCCGTGACAAGCAAAACTAGAATCAATTGTGCAAAACCAAAGTCGTTATGTATATGTGTTCAATTGGGCATGAGTTATGCAGCATACAATTCAGGTTACCCTGTTCACGGGTAAGTTTTATAGAGGAGCAATAGTTGGAATCTTTATTGTTCTTCTTGTGAATTTGTAGCGTGTGTCGGCACCTCCAGCAAAGATCTTGCAAAAGTTTCTTTGAGGCAGCAGCTTTGGTTTAGCAAGGGTTTCAAAAAAAAAAAATTAAGAAAACAGAAGGTTCTCACCACCCTGACAGACAGCAAAACAATCAAATAGAGATTGCAAGATATTTTTCATAAGTGTATCTTGTAATGTCTGGGGTGGGATGGGGGTTGAATGTTCCAAGAATCTACAATAGCTGTTTTACTTATAGCAACCAAAAACAGTATGTGCATCAATTTAGCAAAAACTTGCTATTTTGGGATTTCTCTCCAGATATTGCGTGTGTTTTCTGTTCTGTGTAGCAGCTTGCATCTACTGCCAACCCCTGCCCCCCCCCCCCCGCTTTTGCCCTCTTTATTCATCTACAGGCTTGAGCAGGTGTCCCTCCACTGCTTCAGGAAATCCTTGGTTCACCTGCCTGCCCCTCAAAGACAGCATGCTTTTCCCAGCAGTGAGGCTGTTCTGACAGCTGTGATTGACAGGTTGTCCTGGGCCTGTTACAGCCACACCTGACACACTGCCTTTGAAATGCAGGGAACCCTCCCCCCCTCCCCGCAGCCTGGCTCCCTGGCCCATTGGCTGTGGCACGGTCACGCCTCTGGTGTCCGCCTGCTTTCAGCTGGGCCCAACCCCTTTGAGAGATTTTCTCACAGGAACTGCAAGGGCTGTGTCATCCTCATTACATGCGCTACAAAACATTCCCAGGGATTTTGGCTCCTGTCGATCCTGCACCACCTCTCCTGGGTGCGGTTTTTCTCCTATAATCCAAGCATGACGGGTTCACCAAAGAGACAAACCCAGTCTCTTGCCTTTGGACTGATTCTCATGCTTTCCTCTCCTAGGGACCTCTGTTGCTATTATTATTATTATTATTATTTTAAGTGCATCTAAACCCGTTAGCAAATTTGCAAAGGGTGCTTCAGGATGCGTAGCCTGTGTACTCTTTGGCCTGACTCAGCAGAAAAACTGACTGTCAGTAGAAGCAGTCGGAGTCCTGAGTCTGGCTGGGTCTGCACTGCAGCCTGTTTACAGCATCAGAGGTTGTGAGCAAGTGGCAAGTTTGGGACTTCTGTGTGTTTTTGAAGCCAGCAGCCGATGCACGGCTCTTTCATGTCTTTACCATGGCTGACAAGATGGTGACTGTTCTCAGGGTTGGGTCACCAAGTCTGGACTGGGAAATTCCAGGAGATTTGGAGATGCATCCTGGAAAGGCTGGGGTTTGGGGAGGGAAGGGATCTCTATGGCAACCTGTGGCTCTCCAATTGGCCATGCTGTCAGGGGCTGATGGGAATTGTAGTCCATGAACATCTGGAGAGCCACAGGTTGCAGACCCCTGCTCTATCGGATATAATGCCATAGAGCTCATGTTCCAAAGCAGAAATTTTCCCCAGATAAGTGATTTTAGTAGTCTGCAAATCAGTTGTAATCCTGGGAGGTCTCCAGGCCCCACCTGTAAGTTGGCAACCAAATCTCAAGGGTAGCTTGGTAGACAAGGTAACCTGGTACAGTACATAGTCTGAACTATGAGCCGAGGAGATGCCCAGTTCGAAATGTATCTCTGCCATAAATTCACTGTATAAATGCTTTCGCTATTCCCTCTTCTTTTCCCGGCTCTTCCCCTTCAGTCGCACCAGCTGGCCTTCTCCAGAGAAGCTCTTCCGATCAGTTTTCTGTTAAGGGCTTTAAGGATGGGCTGAAACTGATTTTAGGAGGAAGGATAGCAGTCTTACAAATGTCTGGATCTTGCTCTTCAAGGGGAATCTTTCTTGAGCTGAAAATACTGTGAGTTCAGGATAGAGCAGGCCCACATTCTCCGTGATGTGCTTGCTCTGTTTTAATTATTTGCATACCCTCCAACGGTTCCTGTTCACCAAGCACAGCCCCTGTTTTCTGGTGGCCCTGGTGAACCACTGTCCCTATTTTGTCCTTATTTTTACCTTCTAAAGGTAAAGGTAGGACCTGTGGAAGCACTGGTGACCCATGGATGACATCACATCACCCTCCCCTCCCTTCCCCCTTGCATGCCACCCCTCCCCCACCCTCCGCTAGGGTGGGTAGGCCATGTCCGGATGCTGGGGCCCCCTCCCCTCCCCCTTGCATGCCACCCCTCCCTCCCCTTCCCTTGCATGCCACCCCCCCTCTCCCTCCATTAGGGTGTGTGGGCCATGTCCATAAGTAGACTATGTTTATGGAGTAATTTGCCATTGCTTTCCCCAGTCGTCTACACTTCACCTCCAGCAAGCTGGGTACTCATTTTACCAACCTGGGAAGGATAGACGGCTGAGCCAATATTGAGCCGTCTACCTGAAACCAACATCTGTCGGAATCATATTTAGGTCATGAGCAAAGCTTTGACTGAAGTATCGCAACTTACCACTCTGTGCCACAGGGCTCCTTTTTTACCTTCTGGGAATGCCTTATTAAAAAGTCTCTAATGTCACCTGCAGGGTTTTGTTCTCTTCCCAGTATACATTAAGTCTCAGAGGTGATGTGAATGTGTCTCTGATGCCCATGCATATATATAAATGTATTTGCATGAACAGCAAATTACAATGCCTGTGAAGTTCATTTTCGTTTATTGTTAGGAGTAGAAGACAATTGGATTTTTCATTAGAAAACAATCCTAGCAATCCAAAAGAGGAAACACTGTTGTGGTCAATGTATTGTCGAAGGCTGTCACAACCGGACTCAACTGGTTGTTGTGGGTTTTCCAGGCTGTGTGGCCGTGGTCTGGTGGATCTTGTTCCTAACGTTTCACCTGCATCTGTGGCTGGCATCTTCAGAGGTGTATCACAGAGGGAAGTCTGTTACACACTGTGTCCAGTTGTGGTCCTTCAAACTGCAGGTTAAGCAGTGGCACAGAGAAGCAGCAGAGCAGGCAGACGGAAGTCTTCAGCAATACAATGATTCTCAGCATGAAAACAGGGTTTCATTGGCATACCCATATTGGTATCTGAGAAGTGTTGGTAGAAATGCATATGTGTTATAGGGATAGCTGGGACGTGCAGGTTTGAATGACAACTGAAGTTACTGGTTTTCACTGTACTCTATTCAGCAACAGGAAATTGCCTGTGGTTGAGGGACGTGGATAATGGTTATGGAAACTGAAATAGTGGCAA
The DNA here is from genome assembly GCF_021028975.2 of Sphaerodactylus townsendi. Taxonomy (NCBI): domain Eukaryota; kingdom Metazoa; phylum Chordata; class Lepidosauria; order Squamata; family Sphaerodactylidae; genus Sphaerodactylus; species Sphaerodactylus townsendi. Next base: position 35,155,189 of record NC_059436.1, on the reverse strand, counting down.
GATGGCCTCAGTGCAGAAAGTGGGAGGGCCGCTTGGCTGACAAATAGAGTTACCAGATCCAGGTTGGGAAACACCTGGAAATTTTAGGATTGGAGCCTGAGGAGGGGGGATTTGGGGAGGGGAGGGACTTTAATGCCATAAGCATAGGTGTCAAACTCGCGGCCCTCCAGATGTTATGGACTACAGTTCCCATCATCCCCTGCCAGCATCATGCTGGGATGATGGGAACTGTAGTCCATAACATCTAGAGGGCCGCGAGTTTGACACCTATGCCATAGAGACTTCAATGCCGGAGTCCACCTTCCAAAGCAGCCATTTTCTCCAGGTGAACTGGAAATCATTTGTAATAGTGGAAGAGCTCCAGCCACCACCTGGAGTTTGACAACCCAACGGACAAGGAAGGATACCCTTTATTCCTCTTTGCTGCTGTACCATAAACTTTACAGTGCTTGGGGCAGAAGGGCCACTTGCAAGCTTTTCGTGAAAAGGATAGAGACAGCTAAAAGTCAGCTGCTGCTAAGCTCCGTTAAACATACCATATCAATAGCTAATTATAAAAAGTTTGGGAAAAGCCAGTCCTGTTTGGGTCCATAAATGCTACTGTAAAAGAAATTGCACATGGCAAAATGTTCCTTTGCAGTAACTTGGCGACTGCCAGCTGCATTTTGGGCTGAGGTGGAAAAGTGCCTCTCCATCCCACATCAGATTTAGCAGAAAATCAGGGCTCAGTTTGATCCTGGGTTTTGTCCTAGAACACCAGGCCCAGGTGAAGAAAGGAAGAATAATGGCCCTGAGCATATGCAGAATATATTTCTGTTATCAATGCGTGAGACATCTGTACACACACCATGCCTTTGGGGGTTAGAAGAGATCAATAGGTCAGAACCCCAGAACATATCTCGTGTGTGTGTGTGTGTGTGTGTGTGTGGTGTGTGTATGTTTTAAGTCATATCTGCCATTAACAATCAGAAGTGCCTTGCCGTGCAAAAGAGAAGAGTCAAGAAGGAGAGCCTCATCCCTGTTTGCTCAAGACAGCTAAGGCCTTGAGAAGATCACGCGCTGTAACCTTCTTGAGTTATAATTTAACTCAGCCTTTTTCTTTATGTTTGCGAAATCTGAAGTTTTTGACGCCATTCTTCGTAATTAACAGAGTTCAGCTGAGATTTCTGGGGAGCATGCCAGGTTCTTCTGGCTGGGTATTCCCGCTTCTTTTCTTATCTGGGCTGGAAGGAGAAGGACCATGCTGATGGTGCTTTTTGATTTGTTGTAATTCAGACCACTAAAGCATGTTGCGTTATACCAATTAAATGGCTGAAATGTCCAAGAGCTGTATCAGTGTTCCGTCAATGCACCTGTTCGCTATTTCCCAGCTAGCCTTCTCTCGCTCTTGTGGCAAAGTTTTTAATACCTTCAGTTCCTTCACCTCTCTCTGTCTGTTCTCCAAGGGGAATGTGTGTTTAAGTGGTCAGAGGGGACGGACCTTGAGACAAAGAATGTGTCATATGTGCAATTATATTGTTAAGGCAGCACATATACTGTCATTCCATGCCAGTGTAACAGGAGCCTGGTATTGAGTGTAGAAATCAGCTTCCTAAACATCCTACCTTTCCTTCAAAAGGCCCACAAATGTGTAGCCTTCACGTTTGAAAGATACAGAGTCCCAAGTGGGTCATTAAACCTCCCGCTTTTGAAAGGTAGTTCCAATAGAAGGCAAAAGCCAGAGTTGGCGTTGAGGAGGATTCCGCCCAGGGCAAATATAATGGGTGTAGGGCGCAATACAGTCTGTTTTGGGGGGAGGACTTTGCGCAGGTCCTGTCCCCAAAATGAGTTTGCCTCGTTTTATGGCCCTCAACCTGGGATTTTCAGAAATCGCTACGCCAGTGTTCCTTTTGCAAAATCACAGGTTGGAGTTGCTCCCATGTGAACAGCCAGGCAGGAGGCACTTAAGTTTCCTCCCGTCCATCAAGCCGACCGCAGTCAGGGAGAAACTACCTGCTTCGGCAATACTTTCATTATTGCCCTGCCGTTGCAGGGAGATCCCGTTTTCTTTCTTCATTTTTCTTTTGCGTGTTGCACATGCACAGCGAAGCAGGTGCAGCCGATTGGATTGTGAGACGATTAGCCCGGCTGTGGGGGTTCATTTGTGTATTCCTGCACAGCTACGCATGGGCTCCAATCACTGCCTCCACAGCATACATGTGAACAGGACAAAGGAAAACAGGTTCCTTTATAACAGTGGTTCTGAAGCTTCCTAATGCCACGCCCCTTTAATACAGTTCCTCATGTTGTGGTGACCCCCAACCCTAACATTTATCCATTTTACAGATGGAGAACACTGATGCAGAGAGTCTTAGGCTAGGCTGACCAGCCATCCCGCTTTTGGTGGGACCGTCCCGCCTTTAGACAATTTGTCCCGCGGGTTCTACAAATTGTCCCGATTGTGGCAGGGCGGCAAACGGCAAGCCCCAAAAGCCCGTGCGCTCCTGAGGCCACGCGCACCGGCTTCTGGGGCTCGCTGTTTGCCGCCCTGTCACAGGGCGGCAAACGGCGAGCCCCAGAAACCCGTGCGCTGCTGCGGCCGCATGCACCAGCTTCTGGGGCTCGCCGTTTGCCGCCCTGTCACGGAGCGGCAAACAGCGAGCCCCAAAAAGCCCGTGCGCTCCTGAGGCTGCGCACACGCGGCCACCTCCCCGTCCTGGATCACAAAGGTGACCATCTGGTCACCTTATCTTAGGCGACCCCTGTGAAAGGGTCGTTCGATCCCCAAAGGGGTCCCGACCCCCAGATTGAGAACCACTGCTTTATAATGACTGCAATCCTATTATACATTTGCTGTGTAGAATCCACCAGAGAGTACACAGCTGATGCATCTGTGGAGTCTGAAGGACTGGGCCCTCTAAGAGTCTTGCTGGGTGATCTCAAGACTGAAGCTTTTGGTGGCGGGAGGATGGCAGGCATTTCGTACAGAACCGTCTTTGCAAATTGGTTGTCTTTTTCTCTGGGCAGGCTTGCAACTGCGATCAGTACCTGAAGATCTCCAAGGAGAAAATGATGCAGCTGGTGAAGCAGAGAGGCCTTTTGACAAATACAGAAGAAGAAGAAGAAGAAGAAGAAGCTGCAGGTAATCGAAGGTTTCAGACAAAGGCCTTGGGGATTTGCTCAAGGCTGTGTGTATTGTGTGACTGCACTGCTGAAGTATAATCTGTGCAATTCAACTGTGCAATGTTAAGCCTTTTCAAGAGGGCAGTCTTATAGTCCTCATGTTGCACAGGAGGGCTTGAAAGTGTGTAAGCCATTCCTGGCTTAAGGGACTGAGAATTGAGAGCACTTTTTAGTGGTGATGATAGTAATAATAATAATGGTTAAGCATGTGCACAGTGCTTTTAACGTTCAAAACGTTTCACATACATTTTTTTGCAATGCTTAAAACAGCTGTATAAGTTAGCCAAGTGTTATTATTATTGTGGTAAGGGAGTAAGGCTCTACTGCTTGCTCTCCCAGCTGTCTCCTGCCTTCCTGAGAATAGCAGCAGCAGCAGATAAAGTAATGCATGCATTCGCCTGTTAGCTTCTGGCCAATGAGAATCTCCTCCTGTCGATCGGGCAGGGGAAAAAGTTCACCTCTGTTTGTGTGGGGCCACCAAGAAGTGTGATGGTATGCTGTATTCTTCCCACACTGTCCTGACGGAACTGAATTAGTGAAACCGTGGGTGGGTGCCCTTGTGGGATTGGGTCTTCTAGAGCCTGTTCAGTTAAACATGTGCCAGGTGGCTTTTTTTGAATGGGGATTTTGGAATATTTTGAATACTATAAATCCTCATCCTCTGGCAAATTCAAGACTAGAGCTGTGGGATTAAGAAAATGGGTTTGGGGGGCCCTAGTTCCTGTCAGGAGTGTCACTGTAATAAGGAGTATTCTGAGCTTCTCCACAAATGTTCTGCTTTCATTTCTGAAAAAAGAATTAAAAAATGGAGGTGCATTCCACCTCAAGTGCACAGAAGCCACCCATAGGTACCAAAACATCAATTTTTAAAATGACATAAAAGACCTAAATGTATTTATCCTTAATAAATTGGATTTTCTAAAAAGAAACAAGCTTTATTTGACAGTGTACATATTTGTACTACCCCTTAAATTTTAAAAAGTAAATTTCTCTAGTCTTTTTACTAAGCATGCGGGCATGTACCTGTTCTCACCAGTTACACTGTAAAGTCGGCTTTCTTCCGTCTTTCAAGTGCTCTGCCCGATGAATGCAGAGGCACCAACATGACTGATTAACTCTCAGACCTTTTTCCTAAATAGTATATGATTATTTTTGTTCATAATACCATTAAATAATTATCAGTGTATGTGGCTATCCATATGTAGTCTCTGGCTAGTTTTGCAGTGATGATTTTGGCTCCCTTCCCACAGTTAATTCATTTGTGGCCACACGTTTCAAGCCACGGCTTTTAACAAGCTGATCACAGTGTGCGGAGAAGGTTTTTCCATTCTCTTTCAAAATTGGTGAATCTGTAGCAGGCAGGGAGAGAGAAGCTATTTTTCCTCAGTCTGTTGCCATACCCAACCAAGCCAGTTTGACGGGTTTCTCGCAGAAGGAGACTGGGAACAGAGAAGCATTGCTTTCTATGTTTCTTTCTGCTTCTGTCCCCTTCCAGAAACATTTAGTCTGTCTTGTCTGTCTCTCTCTTGAACAAGAGAAGAAGCAAAGAACTTCGTGGAATGGGAGGGACTGAAGGCAAACACTGGCAAACTTTTGCTGAGTGGTAACAAGCTGTCCTGGGTAGCCCCGGGGCTAGCCTGATTTTGTCATATCTGAGAAGCTAACCAGGGTCAGCTCTGGTTAGTATTTGGATGGGCAACATCCAAGGAACACTCAGAGCTTCACACAGAGGCAGGCAATGGCAAAGCTCCTCAGAACATCTCTTGCCTTGAAAACCCTACAAAGCCAACTAAAGAGCAAATAAATAAATAAACTGAGCACGATAGACTGGCATTCAGTTTGTCCTCTGCACCGCTGTGTCAGGGTGAGTCAGGTGCTCTTTAGACATTACAGCATTGCCACTTTTCCATAGGATTGTCCACGATGGAGGTCCAATTTCACTACCCAGTCATTGTCCTTGCTCTTACATGGGCAATCAAAACTTGCATTGTAAGGCCCGCCTGCTGGTCAAACCCACATGTTAAAGGGCCTTTGAACATTACTGCAGCACTGCAGGGACGGAGCGAGGGGGAAGTGCGCCTGGTGCACATGCACACCCTGCGCCCTCCCAAGCCCTCAGAACGCCCTGCCCCTGGAACGCCCCACCCCGCCCCAGAACACCTCCACAGGGGCATGCGCCCGGTACATCCCCCCGTCCCCTTGGTGCTACGCCTCTGCAGCACTGTGGGATAATTCATGAAAAATAGATCCCATGCCACATCCAAACATCTAAAAGACTGTCGAGTCATCCTACACAGGTGGTGACTATATTTTTACCATGTATTGGTACCTGATATGCCCATTCAGAGGACCAGATATCCTGGGCTGAGCTCTTTCTCTCAGCCTGAGATAGCTTGATCACCCGTATCATTCTATCAAATAGCAATGAAACGTTTGCCATAAATCAAATGTCTAGTAGAAGGGATGGTAAAGTAGTGGTTTTAATATTCTTCAATAATACTGGGAAGCAAGATAATGATAAGATCAGTGCAGTAATGAAGGCCTTTCCAAATAGTTACTTGGTGTTCCCTAACAGTTTGCCACTCAGTCATTGGTTGTCTGGGAACCTCCACTGATAAGCAAACTACCCTGAGGTGAGCTCTTGTGCCATTTTTACAGCGACTCACTGTAGGTCAGGATGTATGATAAAGCGCTCGACTTGTATCCACTTAATGTAAATCCGGGTCTGCATTCCCCGAGGCGAGTGTTTAATGAAGAATAGGTATGCATTATTATCACAAGCTTCTTCCAGTTTTGATTCTCACAGCAACCAAGGGAAGAGAGAGTCACTAGCCCAAGGCCACCCAGTAAAGTTTACAGCTGTGTCAGGATTTGAATCCAAATCCAGAACAATCCTTTCTGCCACAATGGCTCTGGTAACGCAATTGCTCTTGCTGGAATCCATCCTGATCCAGCATTTTCCCGCTCTCATTCTTTCCTTTGCCTTTAAAAAAAAAACAGCTCAGCTTGCATGTTACTAAAGGACAATTAATCGTCATATAATTACTCATTTGAATTTTTTACCGGAGGCTTTCTGCAGAATTCCCAGGGTTCGAGAACTCTTCCCGCCCTCTCTTTCCTTTTTGGGACCCAGCGTGTTGTCTGTTTTTTTGGCCAGAAATTACTGACAAGCCTCAACGGGTCTACCTGAGGCTGGAATTCCCACCTTGGTGGTCCTGAAGCTTTGGAGGAATGGGGAGAGGAAACCAGGCTGGAAAATGAGGGAGGGGATTGTTGAATCATTCGTTCATCCTTCAACCTCATCCCTGCTTCAGACTTCTTTTCTGGGCTTCACCACAGAATTAACCCAGCTTGGCTGGCAAGTCCAAATACATGAATCGCCCACAATTTACATATATGTGTAATTTGTGACCACTTGAGAGCTGGCAAAGTCTACGTATCAGTGCTAAGATGCAAGGAGAAAGACTTGGCCACCATGTCCAGTTTGTTGGCCCTCCAGGGCAACTGATTGACCATTAGGTGAAACAGGATGTTGGTCAAGGACAGGGGTAGGGAACCTGCGGCTCTCCAGATGTTCAGGAACTACAATTCCCATCAGCCTCTGTCAGCATGGCCAATTGGCCATGCTGGTAGGGGCTGATGGGAATTGTAGTTCCTGAACATCTGGAGAGCCGCAGGTTCCCTACCCCTGGTCAAGGAGGACACTGATCTGATTCAGCATAGCTCTTCCCATTTTCTTCTGTAGAACTACAATCAAACTAGATAAAATATCAGGAGGTTTTTTGAAAATAGCCAAGTGAGGCAGGGTGCAATTAATCCTTTTGCCTCTGTTCCATTTTTCTGACCTGTATCTCTGTGGGGCAAACAGCAGCTTTTGGGGGGAAAGACATACAAGCTGTATGTCTTTTTCCCCCAAAGCTGCTGATTGCCCTATAGAGGGAAAACATAATAGCTGTATGGTGGTTGTCTCTTTCACTCATGGGGCAAACAGGAGCTCCTGGAAGACCAGCTGAGATCAGCAAAATAGTGGGGAAGAGTTTTCCCCCTCACTCTGCAGGCTCCAATCCAAGTCAGGGAGCCCCCCCCCCCCCAAACTTGCTATTTAGAAAACCAAGGGAGATCCACTCACAGACCTCCTGTGAATTGGAAGTACCCAGTTCAAATCTTGCCCATGTTGTCTATACCTTAGGTCAGTGGTGGCGGACCTTTGGCACTCCAGATGTTATGGACTACAATTCCCATCAGCCCCTGCCAGCATGGCCAATTGGCAGGGGCTGATAGGAATTGTAGTCCATAACATCTGGAGTGCCAAAGGTTCGCCACCACAGCCTTAGGTGATTTTAGTGAAGCCATTCTCATTCATCATAAGCCCTCACATCTGCAGTGTTGGGTTTTGTAATGAAACCAGTAAAACAGTGCAGAAGCAACTCTCGGAATATCCAGAAGTGCTATATAAATGACAAAGATTATTTTTATTTGTTTGTTTGTTTATTATCGGGCTTTTATACTGCCCCTCCCCCAAAGGGCTCTGGGCGGTGTACAGCAGAGTTAAAACGACATTAATGGATCATATAAACAACACAATTACATAGAATATCAGCTTTGCGGAATATAACATTTAAACCCCATAAAACACCTTATCATACAAAATAAATAAATTGGTGTCCAGCTTAAAATCTTATAAAACCCTCCCAAGAAAAAAGGAAAGAGAGTGGGGCCCCGTAGATGTTAAGGGGCCCAAAGGAGAACAGAAGGTGGCGTGCATCAGTGGCCGCCCCCCCCCCCCCAACCAAAAGCCCGGTGGAACAACTCGGAACAACTCAGTTATTATGCATATTATTGTAATAAGCAGACAAAATGTCATCATTAAAATGGACAGTGCGGAGAAGGAGGTTGTATATTGGAAGGACCTGCAGGGGAAAGGGCAGTTTGCTCTCAGCACAGCTACAGGCTGATCCCTGGGGCACTCAGCAATGTTCCTCAAGCACGACTCTCCTTTTCCCCATGAACATGATAGAAAGGGCTGGTGAGCAGGACCCCAATGGGTTGATTCTGGGCTCCTGGGTGTCCTGGATTCATCCAGCTAAGTTGCCAGGAGGTAGTGGACCCTGGTCTGATCTAGAAGGGAAATTAGCCATCAACCCTGAGTGTAATTGTTATGCACATAGGCAGTATACATCTGCATGCCAATTGCTTGCAGACCAGAAGAAGAGAAGAAGAGAAGAAGAGTTTGGATTTATATCCCCCCTTTCTCTCCTGTAGGAGACTCAAAGGGGCTGACAATCTCCTTGCCCTTCCCCCCTCACAACAAACACCCTGTGAGGTGGGTGGGGCTGAGAGAGCTCCGAAAAGCTGTGACTAGCCCAAGGTCACCCAGCTGGCGTGTGTGGGAGTGCTCAGGCTAATCTGAATTCCCCAGATAAGCCTCCACAGCTCAGGCGGCAGAGCTGGGAATCAAACCCGGTTCCTCCAGATCAGTGTGCACCTGCTCTTAGCCACTACGCCACTGCTGCTCCCTTAGCCACTACGCCACTGTTAAGCAGGAAAGAGCTTTCCCGAGTGCCATGGGGGCTTCCTGGAACCATCTGACTGGCACCGTGGGAAGTGGAAGGCTGAACATAACGGATCTTCAGCCTTATCCTGCAGGGATCTTCTCAGGTACTTGCAACAGAATAAAATCAAGGGGGTGTCACAGGGCTAGGGGAGAAAGCTGCTCCATGTCCCTGGACCATCCCTGAGTTGAAAAGCAGATTCAGCCATTGCTTGTTTGTGCCTCGGATTGCATGTCTTGGTCATGCTAGTGTATGACAGGATAATGAGGCTTTTATGCAGGGAAATTATGAGGAGGGCAAGGGAGCTTTTGCAATATTTTCTAGCCTGGTTTGCATGTGAGAATGGCCTGGATGAACTGTTAATTTGTTCTGGCTTTGCATGCTCCAATTCTGGCAAGGGGTTATAAAATCCAGGTCCGGCCAGTCAGTTGTGAGCAGTGGCCACGCCACGCAAGTGGATGCTGAGGCATCGCATAAAAGGGGCTAGAGTTCTCTGGGGTGGATGGCCTGACGCTGTAGCTGTTGCTTTGAGATAGGGGTGGCCCACGTCACGTGGAGACCCTTGTCCTGTGCTGCTCACCCTTATCTGGTAGCAAAAGATAACCAGGCATCTTGGGTTTGCCTGCAATCCTTGAGCTGAGGACTTTTTCTCAGGCTCATAACTTCTCTTATCAGTTGTGATCTCTCGCCAAGGAAAAGGTTCTCAGGGACCTTTGTACTCCCAAGAATGCTCCCAGGGTGTGTTTTTAAAACTTGGACAAAGATTTTACTACCCACCAGCACTCTCTCTTAAGTACAGTCACTGATACTGGAACAGGAATTCAGCATCTAGTAATCCTCAGTTTTCATTGGGGTGGGGGTGGAGAGAGCAAGAAGAGACAAGTTCCAATCCCTCACGGTTGCAAAGGTGGCTTCAAACGTCTGGCGGAAGTGCTCGAAGTCTTGGAAATGGGAGAGGGAGGAGAATTCGCAGTAGCCAATGAAAAAAGTATCCCTAAGACCCAGATTTGCTCATTGGTGGTCCCCAGAAACTAGGGCTGTCAATTTCCAAGTGAGGCCTGGAGAACTCCCAGAATTACAACTGACCTCCAAACTACAGAGGTCAAATCTCCTGGAGAATGGCCACTTTGAAGGGTACACTGTGTAACATTATACCCTGCAGTGGCGTAGGAGGTTAAGAGCTCATGTATCTAATCTGGAGGAACTGCGTTTGATTCCCTGCTCTGCTGCCTGAGTTGTGGAGGCTTATCTGGGGAATTCAGATTAGCCTGTACACTCCCACACACGCCAGCTGGGTGACCTTGGGCTAGTTACAGCTTCTCGGAGCTCTCTCAGCGCCACCTACCTCACAGGGTGTTTGTTGTGAGGGGGGAAGGGCAAGGAAATTGTAAGCCCCTTTGAGTCTCCTGCAGGAGAGAAAGGGGGGATATAAATCCAAACTCTTCTTCTTCTCTTCTGAGGTTCCCTCCCCTCGCCAAAACCTGCCTTCCCCAGTCTTCACCCGCCCCCCCCCCCATCTCCAAAAATTTCCAAACTCCGTGTTGGAATCCCTACCAGAAGCAGAATTAATTATCAGAGTTACGCAGATATATGCAAATAGGTCTCATTGGTATACTTTGTCCAGATTAGATAATTCAGTTTTCCTGGACTGATAAATTCAACTACTCCTGCTGAGACGTTTTCCCCCTTGAGACAAAACCTATCTATTTAATCCATATAACAAAATAAAACCAACCCAAATCGTTATTCCAACAAAAGATAATTTATTCATCTCCCGATCCTTGTGGGAAAGGGAGTGCAAGGTGCTGCATGTCTTTGCAAACTGAGCCCTATAGCCACACAGGGGCTAGAACCTTGCGCTGGTTGTATTTTTTTTTTTAAATGAAAGCTGATGTAAGTATGCTAAATTGCATGCACAATCCTAAACATCACACTGGAGTGATTTTTTAAATTGTAAAATGGAATGCACAAATAGAGTATTAAAAGCAGTGAAGAATTAGTATTTTGGGGACGGGGGAAGGGGAGGAAAAGATTTATAAAAAGGAAAAAGACAAGTCACGATGGCCGCAAAGGATGTGGCCTCTCTGGACTGTGTCACTTCAAAGAATCAAAAACGCGAAATCACTTCAAAGTAACTGTTTTTCAATGGCGAGCTTGTAAAGCTTTCTCTCCTCCTCCTCCTCCTCCTCCTCCTCCCCCCCCCAACTTTGGAGGGAGTTCTTTTCAAAGGCCTTTCAAGATGCCCGTCTCCCTTCGCCACAGCCCATTTGAAAAGGCCACCGGGGGCCAGTCCACAGAGTGCCAGCAAGGCAAACAATCTTAGCAGGGCACAGGGGTCTCTGCAAAAAGGTCATCTCCTCGCTGCCTCCTGAGAAACAAAGGGTTTTCTTTAGGAAGGGGCACCAAGTTTGGGAAAGGGGGTGTGGGAGAAGGAACTGCTCTTTAAGGGAGCGGTCATTTCTCTGTGTCTCAATGTGCAGTAAATGTAAGCATGTCAGCTTGGGAAGAGACAGATGATGAAGAAGAGGAGGAGTTTGGATCTGCATCCCCCTTTTCTCTCCTGTAGGAGACTCAAAGGGGCTTACAATCTCCTTTCTCTCCCCCCCCCCACCCACAACAAACACCCTGTGAGGTGGGTGAGGCTGAGAGAGCTCCAAAGAGCTGTGACTAGCCCAAGGTGTGCACACCTCTGAAGATGCCAGCCACAGATGCAGGCGAGACGTTAGGAACAAGATCTACCAAACCACTGCCACACAGCCTGGAAAACCCACAACAACTACCTGACAGAGTTGTTGTGAAAATAACACGGAGGAGAGGAGAATGATATAAACCACTTTAGATGCCTGGTAGAGAGAAATGTAGGGTGTAAATGAAGTAAAATAAATGTACAAATATAGAACAAAATAATCTGTCTGAGCCAATACTCTGTGCAATGGGCGGCCTCCTTTGTGAGTAACAGTCCATAGCGAATGTCAGAGAGCAGCAGTTGCCTATCTGTTACTTTCTCTTTCCTCAGGGGAATCTTTGGAAAATCGCAATGCAAATCTTGAGGCCGAAACTCTCACACTCAACTCTCAGCAGCCAGCTTATAGTCCAAACTGCCGGTGGTTGGAGGAGTCTGGCCTGGACACCGAGTCAGCGCTGCTGCCCAATGGAACATCCCTGAAGATCGAGGCTATCCCCATTGGGGTGCTAACCAAGGAGAACTTGGCTTACTTCTACTGCTGCAGCCAATGTGGCAAGGTTTTCTGGGAAGGATCCCACTTTAGACGCGTGGTCTCCCAATTCAAAGAAGTCCTGGACCTCTCAGAAGACAGCCAGAGTTTCTGTGATCAGAAATGAGCTGGTGTAAGCAGTGTGGTGGAAAGGGAAAGACCTGCAGAATTTTGCCATGAACAGTTACCACAAGTGGTATTTTATTTTTGAACAGTGCTAATTTGAGGGCACACAGATTATTGTGGCGTTCACTCCGCTGAGACGTTCACGTTGTCAAAAACGGTAAACTGTGTTTGATTTGTAAAAAATGCATTCAATGAAGTGTGTCTTGTTCGTTTCTGGTGGTGTCCTGACATTCTGTGAAAGGGCTCCAAAGTAATGCTTTACATCTGAACGAGGAGACACGAACCACTGTTTCCAACTAGATTTGAGTCCAGCAGCACCTTCCAGTCAAACCAGAGTTTCAGGAGATGAGCTTTTGAGAGTTAAAGCTCATATTCCAAAAATCTTGTTGGTGTCTAAGGTGCTACTGGACTCGAACCTGCTTGTTGTACTGCAGACCAGCGTGGCCACTCTCTGGAACTACCGAATGTTTCCAGATGTGGACAGGGAATCGCAGGGGCTACCCTTGTCAGTATGGAAGAATGTCAGGTTTATTTCAGATTATTCTTCCTGTCTGGGTGTCCTGTTTCGATGTTCTTGGAAGGATCTCCTATGCAAAATTATCTCTTCATCAGAGTAATTTTGTCAAAGAACACAAGAAGTATTTACACGTGATGCTACTATACCCATGGTGGCGAACCTTTGGCACTCCAGATGTTATGGACTACAATTCCTATCAGCCCCTGCCAATTGGCCATGCTGGCAGGGGCTGATGGAAATTGTAGTCCATAACATCTGGAGTGCCAAAGGTTCGCCACCACTGTACTATACCTTTGGTCATTGGCCCATTCAGACCATTATAGCCCATCCTGTTTCCTGGGCTCTGCTAACTATAGATTGAATCTGAGATCTCCCACATACATGGCAGGTGCTGCTGACATCTTCCCATAAGAAGCTGCCCTGTACTGAATCAGAGCGCTGCTTCTTTTAGCTCAGCATTGTCTGCTCTCTTTAGCATCAGCTCTTTGAAGTCTCGGCCTTCCTCAACTGTACTCCTGGAGGTCCTGTAACTGGAGATGCCAGGGATGCAACCTTCTGTAGGCAAAGCATGTCCTCTTCCACTGAGCTGTGAGCCCTTCCTGGGAAGGCTCCTGTCCCCAGGAGTACTCAGAACCAGAGCTGCTTAACGTAGAAGATATTGCCTGGATCATGGTGTGCTTTTGGGGGGGCCATCATAATTCCTGTGGAAGCCAAACAACTCAAAAACCCGGGCTTTGGTTTTCTTTCGTAATTATGCCTGAACGTGCAACGAGTCTCAAACTTGTTCACCTCAGTACATGCACATCTCTCTCTCTCTCTCTCTCTCGTTCTCTCTCTCTCGTTCGTGCAGAAGAGCCCCCACTGTTTCTCCGGAGATTTGGAACGAAGACGAGAAATGTTTCCCTCACCTCCCAGCCAGTGTATCTCCAGCTCACCCCTTCTTGTGGACTCTGGTTCATTGCGGGGCTTGTTCACTTATCCTTCTCTGTGTGAGCTTTCTGGCAAGGAACTACTAATATGACCTTTCAACAGCAACGCTCCAGACTACTAGCCTGTCTCTCTCTCTCTCTCTCTCTGTTTGAGAAGGAGCAAACTTCCATTGGGATATTCTATCTCTTTGAGATCCTTGCAATATAAAATGTCACCTTAGTCAGTCTTTTTGCAGGGGCCGTGGTCTCCAGAGGTATCCATGTTTGCATGCAAATCAGGAAAGGGGAAGGTGCCTGTCCCCCCTTCCAACATGCAACACCTTGCCTTGTCTTGCCCCACATTATCCTGTGACTGTCTAACTCTATATACTGTCTTTTCCCTTGTCTGGGATGCTGACTGGGGATTAATTTGCAGCCTCAAAATAAAACAAGTAAGGGGAAACATGATAAGAGATTTATATACAATTTTGAAGAGGTTTTTTCCTCCCTCATCCATGGCCTACCCAGTGAAACTGATTGGTTGGCAGCTGGCCTAGAACAGTTTTACTTTTTCACATGATGCAACTGTGGCATTTACTGCCACAAAATGTGGCAATAGCCACTAGCTTAACATGGCTTCAAAAATGATGACCCACAGATCGTCTATCAGTGGCTTATCAGTCCTGTTATCCAAATGGAACCTCCATGTACGGTGATCATATCACTCTGAATACAAGAGGCTAAGGCCCCGTGGGCTTGCGCTGTCTCTGAGGTTTCCAAAGGATCTGGCCAGCCGCGGTTGAAAACTGACCATCCAGGCAGTTTCTATTTCTATACTGTGATTAAAATGGCCTGTCTTGCTGCATTTACTAGTGAGCTGAAGTTTACCATGTAGATTTAGCTAAGTGGCTTGTAAAACCAGTTAAAATCTTGCAAGGGGTCGTGGCTTTATCTGACAGCTCACACTCCGCCAACCTCATTTTAAGCCCGCTTCCAGCTATGCCACCCCCCATAATGAAAGGTAAGCTGACTGAAGACTGTGAGCTGACCATACATCATGGCCTTTAAAGGCTGTTCCTTTAAAACTTTGCCTGAATCCCCAGGTTTCCTAAAAACCTGCCAAACATATTCCTCTGACTGATATGTTAATTTTACCTCCAAGAGAATAAGTTAACCATCCCAACAACACAGCTGGCTATCCCCCACCCCACTCCTACCCCCCAGTCACACACACATTTCATTGGGGTGCAGCTGTTGGACTCTGGCTAGGTACAGTCAATAGCCATTTCACTCAAATCCCGGAGACTGAAGTGAGTTTTCTAAGGCCATGAGGAGGCCTGGACCTGCTGAAACAAGCAGCTGGCTGTCCTGGAGTCAGCCAAGAGGGGAAGGAAGCCGGGAAGAGCTGGCCAGGTCTCTTGGCAAGGGAACTTGGTAATTCCGGAAGGAAGTTCCGTTCACCTTCCTCATCCCCTTCCCATAAGGCAGCAGGCCAAAGCTTTGGAAAGCGGATCCTGCTTTCGTCTCCGTGGGTTTAAAAGGACACAGGACAATCCCGATGGATGCCTGCCCTCCTCATGTTTTGTCCAATTAAGAACAGATGAAGACAGAATTGAATGAGAAAATTATAGGGCCGCAGTGGCAGACTGAGAAAGTAGAGTCAGAGCTGGTTGCCACCTGACCCTACCCTCTGGGAGACAAGAGCAGCCTCGGCATGCCGTCACCACACAAAGAAAGCAGGGACCATGGGAAATAAACCATGGGAAATAAACAGGAACACATGAAACCTGGCTTATACTGAGTCAGACAATTGATCTATAAAAGTCAGTAGGTTATTCTGACGGGCAGAAGTTTTTTAAGGGCTTGAGTAGACATCTTCCACATCATGTGCTGCATGATTTTTTAAACTGGAGATGCTCAAAATTAGAACAGCAATCACACTCCTAATAGTAAATCAGAAGCCTGGCTGGGCAAAAGCCGGACCTGACCCCAATCACTTCCTAAAAACATTTGGCAGGTGCCAGAAAAGGTGCCATGGTACCTACAGGTACCACATTGGAGACCCCTACTACAACCTATTCGGGATTTTAGCACACTAATTCTTTGCTTTCTTTTCCTTCTTTCAAGAGATGTTCAGCTGCCCTCAGTGCCTCCTGGAGGGCAAAGAGCATGCTCAGTCTTCATCAGATTGACTGTGAGGGGTTTTTTTTCTTGTGGTTTACAAATGAATGTCCTTGTGCATACTTGGGGAATCGTCCAAATACTCCAGAGCTCTTGTCTGTGTGTGGTTTCATCTTGCTGTAGTGCTTAGCTATGATGTTCAACTTTTACTATCTGAGGCAGTGAAAGCCATGCTCTAAATACCCTTGCTGCTTCTTTGACTCCTCTGTTGTATTGCTCCTCCCAAGCCACCCGTTTTGATTATAAACACCCAGGGCAGGGATTCATACTTTACTTAGGGTACTATGTACATTCCTGGCACTACTGAAATAACTTGCAGAGACATCGCTTAGGTGTTGCGGGATGGAGTTCCAAGCACAAGTCGCAAAAAAGAGAAAAGGTGGGCAGATAGCTAGTGTGAGACAACTTGTTATGAGACAATTTGTGCAACACCACTTAATAAGTATGGTTTAACAAGGACTAGGAACCTGGCTGTCCCAAATTAGGATGTAAACACTTGACCCACAATATCAAATCAGTTTGAGCCCATGTGGGATTTTGACTCCATCAGATTTTGCCAAAAGTCTGTTACCAGACTTCCCTCTGTGACACACCTCTGAAGATGCCAGCCACAGATGCAGGCGAAATGTTAGGAACAAGATCCACCAGACCACGGCCACACAGCCCGGAAAACCCACCACAACCAGTTGAATCTGGCCGTGAAAGCCTTCGACAGTAAAGGAAATTATTAATCCTCTTAGTTTGAGCAGTGGGTAAACATCAAAGGCTCATTCGGTCTGGTAATTTTCTTTATCAGGGGGACATTTTCTGATTAGGTGCAGGCAGTGCCCAGGTTCATTGAGGAACACTTGTAACTGCTTCTATCAACACTACCATAATTAGGTCCTTCTGTATTTTTATGGTAGCGTTCAGTTTTTTCCCTGTGTCTTCAGCTCCAATTGGAAAATTGGCTGTGAATGACATGATGCAGGAAACTGAAGGAATCAGAATGAAATTCCAGGCTTTGTGCTGAAGATCCATTGGTTTACTGATGCCTGTTTGGAGTTTAGCACTGGAGGGTAATATGATTAGGTTTACTGGTTTGATAATTTTTATTTTGTATTTTATTTGTATTTTGACACTATGGACTGCTTTGAAAACTGTCTAATGAGAGAGTATACAGATTTAGTAAGTTCTGAAGATAAAGATATATGATATACTGAACTAGACCTTTGGTCCATCTAGCCCAGTACTGCCTGCTCTAAACCACACTGATCCCACCAAGTGGGTTTTTGCTCATGAAAGAAGTTATGCCACAATAAATGTAGCCATCTTTAAGGTATCACAAGGCACTTTGTTATCATGGAAGACATATTCCAGTGTAGTGTTGTGTTTAGTGTCTAATCAGGACCTATGTTTAAATCCCCACTCTCCCATGAAGCTTGCTAGGTGACCTTGGGCCAGTCTTTCTATCTCAGTCTAATCAACCTTACAGGGCTGTTGTGAGGATAAAGTGGAAGAGGAAGAAATAGCAATGTTGTAAGTTGCTTTGTTCTAATCTCCCCACCCCCTGTCAGGAGAAAAAACACATATAAATACATACATGCACACTTATTGGGGAAAGTAGAAACTGCGAAGAACACTATTATAACCACACCAAGTGAGATAAATCTCCCCATGCCTTGAAGGCCTTTCCAATATACAGCCTTTCCCTACGAACAAACCCACTTACTGTGAGTGTCAGGCATTTTTGTCTGCTTATGACAGTGATAATAATAATCCTTACAATTTATTCCAGAATTTTGAAAATTCCAACTATTTACCATCCATTATCTAATTGGCCTCATTACAACAACCCCATAGAGCAAGGCTGCGCTGCAGTGCGTTCCTTCGCACAGAAAAACACCAAATAGGAAAAGTAGCACCTACAGGAGGGCAAATGGTTCTTCCCCACCCTTTGTTCACTGTGCACGTTTTTCTGGGTTCCCCCCACACAGGACAGTATTGTAACGTGTGATTCTCTGTGATCTTCCACCTGCAGTCTGAAAGAGGGGCCATCCATTCCGTCTCCTTGGGCCTGGGTACCCTCATGTGTGTGAACCAGGCATTTGCCACTCTTGACTTGTATTATATTACAAATGTTAAAAATGTAGAGCTGTCCCACAAAATGAGCCAGTCTATCCAACCAATGAACCAATTGAGTGTTGCATCCCCCCAATGCACACCTTTGAACAACTGCATTATTCAAACCTGCATTTGCTTAATGGTTTGCTTCCATGTATATCCTATTATAACATTTTATCCTGGTTAAACAAAAGTGATTGAAGAGTTGGCCTAAGGCCTAAAAAGATTTGAATGTAAATTCCCTGTCAGCCATGAAGCTCTCTTTCTGACCAACATCACAGAATCGGTGGGAAGATAAAATGTACATATATAAAGTATTTTTATATACATAAATAAAGAGGGACTTGCTCAAGATCACCGGGTTTGTTTCACAACAGAGCAAGAAACTCCGTCCAAAATTTGAAACTCCCCGCCCCCCTTTTATCTTAATGACTTGGAGCAAAATCGGTAATTTCTTATCATATATGCAATCCACATCCCTTAACGAACGCACAGATCACGTAAATATATCTATGGTAGGGGAAGGAAGAGGAAATCAACAAATAACAGAATCCCTCAAATTTTGAAAAAAAAAAGTTGTTTAAAAGGAAACGAAAAAAAAAGTATTTTGCATCTCCCGTGCCTCTGTGTCTTTTTCGCTTGTTCCATGTGTTTATTGGAAGTCCGTCTCTCACATTCCCTTCTGCTGATTTTACAGACCAATTATAGTCTATTTCGAATTTTTAATTGGAGGAGCATGTCGTCCATCCCCCATGGCGTTTGGCAGTTTGTTTACCGGTCTCTCTCCCCGTTCCTAATTTTTAATTTTCTTTTGGAATAAAAAGAGAACAGTTTCTCATTTCACCGTCTTTGGCAACAAAAATGTTACGAAAAGCTTCGTTATGCAATAATTTAAGAAGTTTGCAGCTTCCTCAAGTTTCTACCTCCCCGACCGTCTAGGCAAGCCCCGCCCCCCGCCCAGCTCCGCCCTCTCCGCTCCCTCCTCGCTGTTCTCAACGCTGGGAAGAAAAGCCCGAGACTTTCCCACGCTCCCCGACACATGTTAATGAAGACGCCGCCGGCCACGCCTCCTGGGCCTCCTGGCCACGCCCCTGGCTTTTCTTAAGGAGGCCTCTGGAGATGAATGGGTGAAGTGGATGAATGAATGCGGACGATAATGGAGGATTCGGAATTTTTTAAAATATATATTTATTTATATATATACACACACACACGCATACATAAATTTGAAAAGAATTGCATTCTGCAATTTCTCCCAGAAGCGAATTAAAGGGAGCTCATGAATGAACACCAGCCAATAATGTCACCCGAATTAATATAATTACCCGAGATAAGCACATGAAAAAAAAAATCATATGTCATCGTGTTAAATAGGCGGCAGCGGAAGAAAAATAGTACACTGAGACGTAAAGCAGGAGTATGTGCTGAGAGATTGCGAACAAAGTGGTTTAGCTCAAATTATTATTTTGCTTGTTCTTTTAATTAAAAAAAGCCCATCCCCATGTACAGGGCATGGTTGAGGAGAAATGTAGCTAGTGCAAAATTGAGACTCTGCATTAATAATAAACATTTAAGGAATGTAACCATTTAAGAAACTTTAACTGGAAACTGTGCCAGAGAGGGAGACAATGGGGGTGGGGGGAGGGAGAGCATGGACGGGTGTGAAATCCCAGAGAATGAGGCAGCAGTGAAGCTAGAGCTGGCTTGTGTGATTCAGAAATCCCATTTTTGACATGGGGGAACACTGCACTCCAGCAGGGCCAAGCCCTTGGCATTGCTTCCTTGCAGAAATCGGTACTGGGATGAAGAGAGGAATTTGTAGGAAGGGGGAAAGGATAAGAAGTCTTTTACCTGTACTCTCACGTACTGCTAAAACATGAGAGCAGAGGCCTGTCTGTATCGTAATTGTGAAGTGCTAGGATAGATGCCACCATATTACCTTTATCCATCACATTTCATCCCACCTTCCCTCTGTCCTTTTGGGCAGCTCCTGCATCTCCATGTTGCCTTCACAATAACCCTGAGGAGTAGGCTAAATAGAGAGAGGCTAACTGGCTTAAGGTCACCCACTGAATTTAGGGGGGGGGGGGGTTGAACTCTCTGGTCCTAGTCCAGTGCTCCTCTGATCGTTATCCCATAGTGGCTGCTATTATTATAATTATTATATAATGCCAATAATAACAAAGGGCATGCCGGCAGGACTTAAGGTATTATGGATGTACAGATTTTTCCCTTCTTGCCTTCCTTCATGTGGCTCTGTGCTTCACTTTACACTTCCTTTCTCCTTGCTGCTGTACAAGACCCCTCTTCTTCACACAGGCTGGAGACAGAAAGAGCTTCCCTGGGTGGGACTACTGGTTTTGCAAGGAAGGAGAAGGTGGAGGATGCCTTTGGGTACTTCTCAGAAGAGGCTGATTGTCACCAGGCTGTCTGCAAAATGCAGCCTTCTCTTTCCCAACCCAGGCTGTCTCACCACAGAAACCTTGATGGGGTGGGGGGCGCCCCATACAAAATGTAGACCTGAGCTAGGATGAGATCAGGAATACTGAGAACCCTTTTGAATGTGTGAAGGTCTCCCTTTATACCAAGCCAGACCATCAGCCCAGGTTGCTCAATACGGTCTCCTCTGATTGGCAGCAACTCTCCGAAGACAGATTTTCACATCCAGGTCTGCTAGAAGGTGCTAGGTGAGTTCTCTGACGTTTTGGGATGTGATGGTCTCTGTTAAAGGTCTAATCAGCTGAAGACAAGGGCTATTGTGTAGAGAACAGTTCAGGAGAATATGGTCTATTGTGTCTAGTATGCATCATCACAGGTGCATAGTCAGCCTTAAAGGGAGATATGCTGGAATATTCCTGTGGTTATCAATGAAAGGAAAGAATTTACCCTAACATAAAGGCTCTTCACTCCCCAAAGAGAAGAAATCGGTTTCTTTTCATTACCATTGAGGAAGTAAGCTCTGACTCACAAACACTGGTGGTGAGACAGAGATCTGTACATTTATCTAGGTTTACATCCCATTTTAAACCAGATTCATGTGGATATTAGTAGAATTCAAATCTGTCGACATAGTGGCACTTCCTTGGCAGAATTCAGGGTAGGAATATTCTTAATGCTGGTTGTGGAATATCACTCCAAAAGGGCATGTGCTGTGTAGTGATGGATTACTAAAAAGTTTGATGGTTAACAAATTAGGATAGGGGAAATCAAGGTTCAAACCTTCAGTCAAGAAGCTCTCAGGGCTAAGATGAGCTGTTTGCTCTTCAGTCTAAACTGAGGATAAAATGGGGAGGGAAATAATGCCCGCTGCTCTGAGGTCCTTGGAGAAAGGATGGAGTTGGTTTAAGAGTTGAGATGGGGGAAGCTGCTGTGTTCTCAGTTTCTTAAAGCCACAGGGTTGAAAGTCAGGCAGTACAGGCTGATAACAGCATCCAGGGAAGAAAGTGACTTAGATGGAACCTCCACTCCACCCTCACCCACAGAGAGGACCAGCAGAAAATCCCAGTTAGTTCCAGAGATAATGTTAAAAGAATTACCTTCCCCCCCACCCCCCCATCCTGGCCAAACACTGGCTCTGTTGGGTGCCTGCCCCAAAGCAGAGTCCTTTGCAAAAGCAGCACATGAAACGTTCAGCCCATCACACCAAACGTGCCTTACCCGGGTCTTGCCTTTTGTACCTCCTGTTGGTCACACTTCTTGACACCCTTTTCCAGCAAATGGCATGCTGGAAGTAAAAACGGGAGGGGGGGGGATTTGGCTGTCCACAGTTTGTTGTGGACGTAGCCATTTGGAAGAACAGAAGGCAAATGGGATTCCGCTGAGAACTGCAACCATCAAAAGGCAGACTGCAAGGTTTTAGGCACCTTTTGAATTTGTTTTCCTTTTTGGAGCCGACATGAGAGGGAAAGAGGGAAATGGAGCAGACTTGGAGAAAAATCTGTTCAGGGGAGGTGTGGAACAGCTTTGCAGTCGTGGGAGCATTCAAAGACCATTATTCCTTTTGGCTCCCTGTCATAAGATGCCCCCTAAACTTAAGGACTCCATGCTCAGAATTGTCAGGTGTTAGGTACAGACTGTGGGGAAGGCCTAAGAACTGTCATATTGTGCTTGCAAAATTTCCAGAAGCACCTGGCTGACTGAGTGGTTTGGTCCAGCAGATTTCTGGGGTACCTTCTTGTATTATCTACAACCAGGCTGACGTCATAATACATGCTTGGGCTTTAGGTTTTAGTGCTCACGTCTTGTGTTTTATTGTTAAGTGATGCCACAATACATAATTTGAATATCTGTGGACATTCTGTGACGTCAGTTAAACTCAGCCAGTAGCAAGAGAGGGGTGGGACTTGGAGAGGCAGCCCTCAGTTTAAAAATCAACAAGATGAGCTATAATAATTGCCACTGGATGCCGCTTCCGCATCTCTGGATTGCCACTGGATGCTGCTTCCGCATCTCTGCTAATGAGTATCTCTTGTGATCGAATACCCTTCAAGAAGCCAAGATGGGTTTTCTTTCCCTTTCTTTGAACAAAAGAAATACTGCTTTTTCAGGTTGGGAAGGATCACACAGAGGCCTCGTGTTCAGGTGCTCCAAAAGCATTCCTGACCCAGAACTCGAGTGGTGAAGCCTTCACAGGTCTCTTTGGTGGTTGTTTCTTTGAGCCTAATTCCAGCTTGGATAATATAACTGAGCGTAACTGAGCATTTACCCCTGCTATTTGCGGTGTTCAAACTGCTTTATACATATTTCTTGTTACAATCTTTAAGTCACCCCTGAAAGGCCAGTGTGATTACTTCGATTGTGTTGTGGCTAAGGGACTGAAGCTGAGAGAGAAGCTTCCGGGGTGGTCTTCGTGATCCTGGGGTCCTGGACAAAAGATCAAGGATCACTCCGGCAGCGAGAGGAATGCAGACAATCAGCTAGAGTAGAGTGACTGGAGGGGGCAATCGGCCTATCGTTGAATTTGCACTCCCCACCCGTGTTGCCTGAGTCAGGATATCAGTTGTAGGGCATCAGTTGTAGGGAGGCGAGGGGGCCCCATCCTGCAGCTCATTCTTCCCACACTTCTTGAGTCTCAGGAAGGGTGGGGGATCATTTGTAGGGTGGTGGCTGGGAAGCTGGCTGCAAAGCAAAAGGAGCTTCCGGTAGGCCCTCCAGGTGGAACATGGGGATCCTCTGTAATCACAGCTGATCTCCAGACTACAGAGACCAGCTCCCCTGGAAAAAATGGATGCTTTGGAGGGCAGATGCTACAGCGTTGTACCCATCCGAGGACCTTGCCCTCCCCAGGTTCCACCCCCAAATCTCCAGGAATTTCCCAGCCTGGAGCTGGCAACCCTACCAGTGGCTGGGGGTGGGGCTGGCAACCGTTCTTGGAAGGCTCAGGTTGGGCAGGGCTGATACTGGAGGAAAACACAGATGGAGGCCCATGGGTTCAGAAACTGGGACTGAGCCAGGCCCCACCCTTAACTGAAGGTAGAGCCCAGGGTGGCCCCTTCTCCAGGCAGGTCTTTTATTAGGCACAAATGCAAGGCACTCTGGGAAGACAGACTCAGTCGCATTCAAGCAGTTAAGAGGGTGGGGTGGGGGATGGGAAGAGAAGGCCAAGGGTTTTGTACCCTCCCCTCCCCGCAGAGACATGTATGGGGTGTGCCAGAAAAGGAAGGAGGCTGGAAGGTACACCCACCCTTGGGTCTGACTCCCAGGAGGTGAAGTCTGACGCTCAGCTAGTTAGTCTTGAATAGAATAGGAGGCTCAGATAGATGCAGACTCAGATTCCAGCAGTGTGAGAATCACAGCCCTGGTTTATCTGGGGGGTGGGGGGGGGGGGTTGGCACGTCTGCCCAGGAAAACTCACCCCCCCTCTTCTAATTTCTGCTACTCATATGCTTGTTCAGTAGCAGGACTCTGTTCATGCTCAGGGCCACTCTTTGATGCTTTGTTTGGCACCTCTGCAGTGTATCAGTTTCTTGGCTGTGACCGCCAGCTGAAATTCAGCAGGGTGAAATTACTACATGCAGGAAGGAGGAAAAGGGGTATTGATCTCACCTGTTGAACTGTTGCCTGTTACTTGGCTTTTTCAAAGGCTTCAGAAACCTTCTGCGTTTAGTTGTTTACCTTTATAGTTCAATACTGTTGAGTAAGTAGTTAAAAAGCACAATATTGATATTATTGGAGCATCCCAGATCGAATTTCCTGCAAATAGAAACATCAGAGGGGTGAGGAGATTCACAGAAAAGTTGATTGTTTTATGTGGTTGTCTGAGAATGTGTCTGTGTGTGATGAACTTGAGAAAAATCCTGTAAGGACAGAATGCCCCTTCTGGCGCCCCTTATTTCTGAGCTGGGGACACCCCCCCCCAAAAAAAATCACAGTTCTGTCCATTAGCACCCCCTTTCTGTAGTCGGCACAAAAGCTCCCGCAAAAAAAAAATATTTTGTCCAAGTAGATCTGATCAGGAGAGCATTTTTCAGTACGACAAAATCCACCGGTATGGCTAGGAGAAGGGGGCCGATTCAGTGTATATATAGGCATGCATACCCCAAAGAGTACACGGTTTCACATGCAGCTGATCTGAATGGGAGAAAAATGTAACTGAAAGCAACCGAACTTAGAAAACAATTCACTCTGCGGCAGGCTTTGGATGAAGCATTAATCGTGTACGCATTAATTTGCCTTCGATTTCGTTCCTGATCAGCATATATAGAAAAAACCGCCCCATTAAGTTTTGCTTCAAATAAACAAAGCTAAATGAACTGAAATAAAAGCAATCCTGCTAATTGCCCCCAAGCGATTAAAAGCATTAATGTGTACTTAAAAAAAATCCCCGCTCTACGCTCCTAGAAACTGGAAATGGGATAGTCCAAATTTATGCACTGCAAGTCGCAAGCGTTTTGGAAACAGCCCTCCTTGCAAGCAGCGAGTCTTACTTCCGAGTAAACCTATTAGATCGGGACAAACGAGCGCAATCTCCAAAGCAACTCAGACGTGTTCGAGGATTGGGATCGCCCCCTCCGCCGTCTTCTTGTTCCCCTCCCAATTATTTAAATAAAGGAACCCTGGAAGAAAAAGGGCTCCGCATTCCAACACACAAACGGGGCCCGACGGGAAGGAGGGGGACGGGAGCCCCCCCCGAAAGGGCTGCCTCAACGTTCCATCGCGGCCTCTGCTACTTTCCCCCGTTGGGCGGCAGCCAATCAGCGCCTTCCGCCCTCCTCCTTTCGAGCGGCGGGGCAGCGTCACGGCCCGGCCATTGTTATGCAAATCCAGAGGGCCGCCTAAAAGGCGCCCCCCCTGGGCATTCCCTGCTCAGTCCGACGACGCCGCGGTTTGGCAGCGCGCTCGAGCCGCCCCGCAAGCGCCGCCGCCTCCTCCGGAGAGGGGCGCACGCACGGCCCCGACAGACGGGCTGCGCGGCCAGTGCTCGCCCGGCCAGCTCGTGGAGTCGCACGCCCCTCGTGGGGGTCCCGTCTCGGATGCAGCAGGGCGGCCGGGGAGCGGCGCGCCGTCGGGGGTCCTGCTCGCCCGGCGCTTTCCTCCCGCGGCGCTCGGCCCGTGAGCCCGCGGCCCCCTGCCGGCGCCGCCGCCACCGCCGCTGCAGCAGCACGGTCGCCCTGGCCGCCGGCTCTTCCATGCGGGTGCCCGTCCTGGGCCGGCCATGAGCCAGACGGAGCTGTCCACCTGCGCGGCGCCTGCCCCGCCGAGCCAGCGCGTCTTCCAGGAGGCGGTGCGCAAAGGCAACACGCAGGAGCTGCAGTCGCTGCTGCAGAACATGACCAACTGCGAGTTCAACGTCAACTCCTTCGGGCCCGAGGGCCAGACGGCGCTGCACCAGTCGGTCATCGACGGTAACCTGGAGCTGGTCAAGCTGCTGGTCAAGTTCGGCGCCGACATTCGGCTGGCCAACCGCGACGGCTGGAGCGCCCTCCACATCGCCGCCTTCGGAGGCCATCAGGACATCGTCCTCTACTTGATCACCAAGGCCAAATACTCATCGGGCAGCCGGTGATGCCCGCCCGCCGGGCGAGGGATGGTGCGGAGGGGTCTGCGGAACTCCAGAAGACGGGGCCGGGGAGCCCATCTAGTCGTGCCCTCGAAGCACTTCGGCCGCCGAAGAACCTGGAACGGCTTGGCTGGGCGCGATTCGCACTCGAGGCGTCTCGGCTCTGCCTTCCCAGCGGCGGACAGAATATGCGCCGCGACTCTTGGCTTCGGCTCTCCCGCCGCGGGCCTCCCTGGCTGGGCGGGGGGGCTGAGTTCTTTGGGCGTCTCCATGCAAGAAGGCAGGGGTCCGAGGCGAAGACCCCGGGTGTGGGGGCTGTTGGCTGGAGGCAGCCGCGGGGGGGGGGGGGAGTTGGAGGGTCGCTTGCAAGATCCAATCCGGTCGGTCCAATTCCAGCACAAAAAAGACATGAGAGGCGCAGGTTTTGTGGGCATCAACCAACAGGAGTCGGAGGGTGGGGGGGAAGAAAGCGAGGGGCCGCCCCCCTGGCACCAGCCCACATTCCCCCCCCCCTCCGCTTCCCCCTTGCTCCAGGACTCCTAGGCTGCAGCTGGACGCCCCTTCCCCCATCGTCGATGCCTTAATGTTGCAGAGGGTTGGTTCTTAAAGGAAATTTCAAAGCTGCTTGGAATCGTTTATTTTTAATTTTTATTTTTTTGCAAAAGAGATGTGGGGACTCGCAAAGATCTCTTGGGGAACGTTTACTTGCTTTTGGGGGAGGGGAAGGTTTTCCTGTCTCGTGAGGTTTTGTTCTACTGTAAAAAAGAAAAAAAACAGTCCTCCCTCCTTTGTTTTTTTGTTTTATTTCCATCTACCTCGATTGTTCTGCAGTATTTGCTTTGTTTTGGTCGAGGAACTGGTCAGGTGCTTTAAGACATGTTCCTGCACACACACACACACACACAGAGTGTTTTTTTTAATCTTGATTTCCCCCCACCCCCCAAATGGCCTGGCTCCCCAATCTCAGTGTTGACTACTTAACACTCCTCTGTCCAGCAGAATGACTGACATCTGTTTGACTTTTCCCCCCAGGGGGGGTGGGTGGAAAACCTTCCCAATACTTTCTCACAGTGTGTATCAATAATTCTTGAATTTTGGCTGGCTTCTGGACTGGGTGGGTGGGTGATTTCCCCCTCCACCCAGTTGTACTTAATTGTTGGTCTCTTGTCAGATCACCTTAAGATTTCAAGAATTTCATTTTTAAAAAATAGTGAATTTTGGCAAGGCTCTTTCAAAAGGGGGGGGGGAAGAGTCAGGAAATCTAAATAAGATGAAAGAACACAAATGCCCCCTGCTGTCCAGAAGAAAAACCTCAAGGGAGAAAACAAAAACTACTGAAAGATCTAGAATTTAACTTTTTTAATGCACAATCCAGCTTCCAGACCATTCTACAGAGTGAAAGAGGAAGAAGAAAAAGAGGAAACTTGGTTTAAGTGACTGGCCTGTGTTAATTTCGATGCTGCTTTGATTCTGGTGTGGCGCACGCACACAGACAACCCCACGAACGCAGAGGCATTTGACCGCCTTCTTGCAGTGGCTCTCCCACTGGAATTTGTTTCTGCAGTTGGTGTCTCTGACTTCCATTTTTTTGTATGCACTAAAGATATATATATATTATATATATATATTTTACCACTGCCATATGTCCTGCATTCCCCCCTCCTCTGCCATTTGCCCCACCTTAAATAGCCATTAAACCTTTGAAAAGAACAGTGGCCCTCTGAGTTCGGGTTGTGTGTTTTTTAACTATTTATCTTGTACGTGTGTGCGCGAATGTGTAAATATATATTTGTGAACATGGTGGTTTTTTTGTCTGAGAGGATTCTTGAGTGGTTTGGAAATGCAGTCGGGAGGATCTGAATTATGCATTTTTAACTAAAATTGTAATTTCTACGATTAAAAAATATTTCCCGTTGCACTGATCTTTCCCCCTGCTGTTTCACTTGCAACACCCCCCTGTCATATCTGAGATCCTGCTTGTTTTTCCATCATTTCCTTGTTTTGTTTAATGTTGTCAACTTTACAATGTGTCGTGTGCGCTTCTGCAAGGCTTCTTTTGATGACTCTGTAGTGTGATCTCGAGCACTTGTGGAGAGTGCGTCTGTATTTTAGCATCTTAGGCAGGGGAGAAATAATCTTTTTTCTGGTTCCTTATGATAGTTGCACATAATTTTTTTTTTTACTATTAAATGGATTTGCCACAAATGTCATAACATTTATGACATATTTTTTTAAAAGATAGTTCTTAGAAATCCAAGATCTGAGGATAGGTCCTTGGCAAAAGATCTTGGTTCGAAAACCCAATTTTCGAAAAGAAGCTCCCCCAGGAGTGTTTTGTAAAGATGTTAACACATATTTATATTTTTATAAAGAAAAAAAAATATGAAAACTGTGAAACCTTTGGGGTGAAAGGAAATAGAGAATAATAATTGTTTGCTTTTTCTGTGAGAAAAGGGCTCCCCTACCCTGGCTGTTTGGAGTTTTTAATGCCCCTCCATGATAATTGGGTGGGGAATTCACAGCTGAGAAAGGGAGTCTTGCTCGGAAACTGGGCAAGTCTGGTGGTTTTTTGGTTTGGTTTTTTGCCTTAATTGATCCCCACGCCTTCCCAAGCTGCTGCCTTACATAATATGATCTTGGGTATATTTACTTGTGTGCAAAACCCACTCAATTCAGTGGCACTGCTCATTAGTAAGTGTGCTTAGGTTGGCAGCCTTAGCCCATAAGGTTTATATTTTTCTATGCAACTCCACAAGACCTCCGTAGGTGGCTGGATGCTCCATTTGCTCTCCCCCCACCCCATCTTGAGAAAAGAAATTAGGTTTCACTCTTTAATTGTTTGGCTTGGGGTACTGCTGTGACCGGTCAGAGTGCCTCTGAGTGACACAGAAGGTGTCTTCTGTCTTTCCCCTTTGCCCGACAGGTCTGTGTTCAGCAGTTCCTTGAAAGAGTATTTTTCTCCAAGAATATATTTGATGTCATTGAAATAAGCAGACATTGGAAGCTGGTTTATGGATTGCTCCAGAGGAGTCTCTCTGTAGATGATTCCCTCCCCCATCCTTCCTTCTAGATGGCAAATACGTTTTTTAATTATGTTAATTAATTTGTTAAGAATGTTAGGCTTATATTGAAGCTGTATGTGGGTCACTGTATGATCACTTTTTAACTGGATAAAGTCTGTACAGATGGCATTCTTCCTGAGTATATGATAGCATTGCGTAGCCCCAAGGTGAGAAATTTATAAATAAATTTTTCATTGATCTTTTTATATTAAAAAAGTTGCCTTGTGTTTCTTCTTTTTCCTTTTTTATTTTTCAGAAGATACAACTGTGCACCCACTTCGGTGAGAATAAAGCACGTGTAGCACATGGACTTATTCTGAGTAGACCTGTAGCGGATTGTGCTGTAAATTTTCCAAACAGACTTGGGGTTGCTTCTTTGCCTATCTAATTGAAAGTCTGCCCCAATGTGTTTGGTTGTGGCTTGCTCCCAAGTAGATGCATATAGGATTTCAGGCTGTCAATTTGGCAAGCGGTTTGGTGTGAGTGGGGCGTTGCTCAAGAAAAGACAAAGAGTTCTGTTTTTTTTAAAAACTAAAAAGCCCTAAAAGGGGACATAGTAGTGGCTTAGCCAGCTATGAATAGTATAGATAGGAGATTCCCCCTTAATATTAGAAGCTGCACACCAGATATTGTTCAAAGAAAGAAAAAACAATCCATACAGTGTGCAGATAACATGAACTCGCTGTGACAAGTGGTGGTGAAAGCATAACACAGGTTTTTAAAAAAACACTCTGGCTAATGTTTACTGATGGTTCTGGTCCTTAATAGTTAAATGAAACCTGAAAACTGGACACACTGAAGAATCAGGTTCACTGTTTGGAATAGCCTTGGCCTGATCAAGCTAGGCGACTAATGTTTCTTTGTTGAGTGAGACTGTTTACACCACCGTGAGTGGTTTGGGGACTCAGAATTCTGAGTTTAAGGCACAGTTGTCAAGAGCCTTGTAATGATCACGTGGGAAGAAATGGAGGGCTCAGAATGACCTAGGGCACCCATCCGTTATTTAACCTTGAGGTTTCACCCCCAACGGGAATTTTCTGCCTTGCAGCTGCATAGTCAAGGAGGTTCTGATCAAAGCTCCATCTAGACCAGTACCTTGTTTCACACTAGCCAGCCAGCTGCCCTCCAACTGTCTTAATGCAGGGTACCAAGGCCAAAGTTTCCCATTGCTCTCTAGCAATTGGTATCTGGATGTGTGCTTTCTCTGGGAGGTTCAGTTTAGTCATTGGTGGGAACCATGTATGGATTAGGGTGGCAAAACCATACATCCATTAAAAACCACAGCAGGAGCCATGATCAGAAAGGGAAGAAGAGTTTGGATTTATACCCTGCCTTTCCTATAAGGAGACTTAAGGCAGCTTACAACGCCATTCCCTTTCTTTCCCCACAACACACACCTTGTGAGGTAGGTGGGGCTGAGGAAGTTCTGAAGAACTGTGACTATCCCAAGGCACTCAGCTGGAATGTAGGAGTGGGGAAACAGAGTGGGGAAACTTATCTGGTTCATTAGATAAGACTCCACTGTTCATGTAGAATCAAACCCGGTTCTCCATTTGAGCTTGAGGACATCTTGGGGAATCAAACCTGGTTCTCTTATCTAGAGTTCAGCAGCTCTTAACCACTACACCATGCTGGGTAACTCTTTTGAGGAAAAAAACTTGGCCTTAATGTCCATCTGAAATATTGTTTGTTTTGCTTTTTTGTTAAGCAAAACTTGAGGCTTGAAGAGGCAAGGAACCAAAGATGAGACACACAAACCTGAATCTTACAACAGTAGTGATCTGACCTAGTTCCCAATTGAATGCTGCCATGCACAAAGAAGCCAGTATCAAACAAATAGGGAAAGATGTCATAGAGATGGGGAAGTGGCTGAGCAGAGTGGCTGTTTTCATCTACTCTGCTTCTTGTCTGACAATGGAAGCTTCAAACTAGCACCTGGAAGGTGTGGCTTCTTACTCTGTCTGATGGGCACAAACAATATACTTTGGGACTTCCTTCAACAATGGCCTCCCTTGACTACAGGGGTTGCTGAGCATCTTGATCCTGCTGCGTTCAACACAGCCACTCTTTGATCCTTGCTGGGTGCAAGACTATTGGCTTCTCCCATTTTTTGATTGGCCTGACCTGGATAAGTCCATCTTTTCCTGATTGGTGTGTTTCCCCCCAAGGGTTGTAGCAGAACATCTGCTTGGCAGGAGGAAGGTTTCAGGTTCAATCCCTGGCATCTCAAATTAACAGGATCAGGTAGTACCGTAGGTGAAAGACTTCAACCTGAGACCTTGGACAGCTACTGCCAGCCTGGATAGACAGTACTGTCCATGATGTTCTACTGGTCTGATGCAGTATAAGGTAACTTCATATGTGTGAACTCTTGAAATGGACAGCTGAAATCCCCACCCCACCCTTACTGACTTGTGATGGCTTCCTAGAGGGATTTTGCAGAGAAACCAAATGGACTTCGGGCAAAACCACAACCTAAACTGTATTCTGTTGACCTCCTGTCCATTCTTGTATGTTCTTCTCTAACAGAATGAAATGTTTGGTTCTGAAATACCTCCGGTAATTCTGGCTGTATTTCTTGGTCATTACAATTAGTAGACATTACAAGCATAATGCAGTGAGATTCAAACTTACCCTTCATCCTTGAAGTAGGGCAAGTCGTTTTTAACATTTGCTGCCTGTCAACATTAAGGTAAGTTCCTCCCTACTGCATCTCAAAGTTGAAGAGTGGATTTGCACCTCATTGTGTTATACTTGCAGAACTCGAGTTGCTGGTGCTGTGTGAACTAGTACAGAATATTCATGAACAGTCCAACTTACCAGTGGACTGCCATCAAGTTTTGCTGTTCATTTACCCTGATCCATCAATGTCTGCCATCCAGCTGTCTGTCAGGAAAGAGGTTTTGTGTTTGGAATGAACATCATGCAAGCCCTGCTTTTTTGTGTGTGTCGTGGGGGAGGGGAGTCAGAGAAGGAGTGGAAAAAGGCACCAGGGAGAGGGAAGCTAAGGAAGTTGGGAGGGGGTCAGAGGCCAAAAGGAAGTGATGTTCTGAGGAATGGGCAGATGAAGGCAGCTTGAAGAAAAGGGCAGGGCAGAGGAACTGATGATCTTTTTAACAATCAGCTTTATACTTTCATGGAGGGGCTTCCGGTCAAGATGGCAACTTTAGGGCTATGCATGAAACTCCTGAGTTAACTTGTTTTTTAAACAATCAGCTTTGAAAAGTCAATCCTGTTCCATTCCCAAATACCTCACTGTAAACCTAATGGGGATCTGAATTATCCCCTCCCTTATAGGACCCAACAAACCTCCAGTCATAACTGCCCTGTTGCTCCTTCCCTTCCCCTGAACCTTAGAATGGGCTTCCTGGAGCACCTTGAGCCTGGCAGTCCCGGCAGGAGCTCTGGAGGAAAGACATTTCCCAGACTTCCTGGCAACTGGGCTGATGTTATTGTAAATTTGGAAGTGCCCTGGAGAAAGTGAGCAAAACCTTGCCTCTGCCAGGCGCTGGGAAGAAAGGGGATGGCTTTTGTGTGGGAATCTCCAAGTGATGGTGCTGGCATGCTCCTTATGAGATGGCTCCAAAATATGTATGAGGTTTTGCTTAGCTTGTAATCAAATAGGCTGAGGAAATTCCCCCCCCCCCAACACACATTTCAGTGCCATGATTCTAATCACCTTGTTCAGCTGGTGGCAAAGGTGTGTTATCAGGAAAACCTGTGTTGCCCAGATCTTTAAACATTTTTTTTCTGGTTGACTTGCAAAGGAGCCAAAGCACTTTGTACTAAGTTAGCAGCTCAGGTTTAGCACGGCTGTTGGCTTGCGGAACAGCTGTCTGGCCAGTATAAAAACTGGGAAGTAAGGCACTGGGAACTGTCTGCTCTGGAACAAAGAGTATCTTGCTCAGTCTTGAAAGCAGAGCAGTTACTGAATGGAATCCAGTTTGCAACCCAGCTGGGAAAATCTGGTAACTGGTCTTGGAAGCATATTGTCAGAAGCTTTGCAAAGGAGATAGTGTGTCTTTGCGAAATGGGCGTGCAAAATAATATGCCAGGTGAGTCTTATTTCTCTGCTAAATTGGAATTAGTATAGTATTTGGAACATTCTTTGACAGGCCAACTTGCTCGGAAGTTGTACGTATAATGATTTGCTTTGTTGGCATTCTACAAATGTTTTGTTCACTCAAGCTATCAATTCACTGGCATCAAATTTTGGAATACATTACTAGGGATAATGTGGTCTGGTGAAGAGTGTTATAATACAGTTGGAAAGAGTGGCATTTGAAACCCTGTTCATCCCTGAATCTGATTTGGTAAGGTTGAGCCGTTTGCCATTGCAGGTGTATTATATGTGAAGATAAAATGGGGGTTGGGAAAAGCCATCTGTGTGTGGCTCTGAAATCTCATAATAGTTAGCAAGAACTTTGGTATAGGTATGACGAAGCATGAAAGGAGGCGTTTTTTCAGACTATTGAATGCAACATGGAATTCAGTGCTGCAAATATATGATCACAACCCACTCAAGTGAGTTGAAAACACAAAGGATGTTGGGTCAATGCATTGAAGATGGGTCAGCGAATTAGCCATGATAGCTAAGTGGAACCTTATTGTTCAGAGGCAGTCTATCTCTGGGGGTAAGGGTTCTGTGACACCTTGCTGATCGCCACTGGAAACAGAAGTCTGATCCAGCAAGGCCTGTCTTGCTTTCTAGCCTCCTTGCTGTCAGATGGGATCATGCATGTTTCCTGTGACATTGGCCCCTTCCGCACACGCAAAATAATGCATTTTCAAACCACTTTCACAACAGTTTGCAAGTGGATTTTGCTATTCTGCACAGCTTCAAAGAGCACTGAAAGCCGTTTGGAAGTGCATTATTCTGCATGTGCGGAATGAGCCATTGAGAGGACAAACTTCTCAGGCCCTCAAGGTTCAAAGGCAGAAAAAGCTTCATCCCCAATTTTCAGACTGATTTAGGGAGGCTAGTGAAAGACAGCTTTCCTACCCTAACAATGTCAAATTAATAAGGAAGTTTAAACCTTGTTTTACTCCAAAAATAACTAAATCCCAAACAGATTAGAGGCTACAATTCTTTCTCGTAAAAGAAAAAAAATGTTTGGGTTATTTTCGTCACCAAAATCTTGGCTTTCTGCTGTACACTCAAGGCAGTTATGCGTTTTTCTGCCTCTTGGGCTGTGTCTCATTGTCTGCTGGCCGACTCGCGCCGGCTAATGTCGCCACAGCCGAAACCCATGGAAGAATTTGGAACTTCTCAAGTGTTTCCTTCAATTGTCTCAGGGTTTTGTTTGCGCAACTGACTCCAAAACAGATGGATCAGTCACCTTTCGGGCCCTGGGGAGGGGGGAGATGGTAAAGCAAAAGGGAACAGCTTATTTTCATGTTGGGTGCGCCTTCGTTTGTCAAGAACTTGAATTAAAAAAAAACAGATGGATGGGCTGGGGTGGAACTCAAGGAAGGTAGGTGGAATTTGAATTTCTGGGGTTTTTAAATTCTGTAACCAATGAGTGTTAAAGGCAGACTCTTGAAGAGGCCACAGGCTGGCAGACTGTTGGAAGAGCCAACGATGACCCCCTTTTTAATGCTCAGGGAACTGTAAATAGATTGTTGTGGATTTTGTAACATTTTTTAAAACTCATCAAGCTGTTGTTTTTGGAAATATATATATATTGAGCACAGGTCAAGCCAAATCTGGCCCTTGAAGTAAATGCATTTTGGCTTCTTTCCATGTTACCCTGACACTTTCACCAAATTTGAATTGTGGTGTAGCAACAGCTTTGTCTGCAGGTTCACTTGGAAGACAAAACTGAGCTGAGAGAGAGTAGAGGAAAATCTCTCTTCTGGCTGATGGTGGATGGAAAGCCCTGGGTGGTCTTTAAGATTCTTCTAATTCTCCAGGTTGGTGTCCATCTGGAAGCAGTCACCCTTCTGTCTTCCACCTTCCTGCTTATCAGCTAAATCTGGCTTTCAATTCCTGGTTGCCTGTGTACCACCTCCAAGCAGGGAAGCTGGGAAACTTGGCTGGTTTGTCCTTTTGGGCACAAATATTGCCTAGTGGCTACTGCAGGGACAATGAATGAGGCCTTCTGGGATCATCTGGGAGAATG
Organism: Sphaerodactylus townsendi; assembly: GCF_021028975.2. Classification (NCBI taxonomy): domain Eukaryota; kingdom Metazoa; phylum Chordata; class Lepidosauria; order Squamata; family Sphaerodactylidae; genus Sphaerodactylus; species Sphaerodactylus townsendi. The sequence continues at coordinate 35,120,242 of NC_059436.1, read as the reverse complement.
CAGGCAAGCCCTCTTCTCTCAGCCGTGGCTCACCTTCATCTGCAGAAAGGAGACCGTGAAATACTGGCCTACCTTTAAGGCCTGTTGCAAGAATGGGTGAGTAAATGCTTGTAAAGCAATATTCTCAAGCACTACCAAACTATGTCAGCAGCATAAGGCATTGGTTAGGAGCGGTGGACTCTTATCTGGAAAACCAGGTTTGATTCCCCACTCCTCCACATGAGCGGTGGACTTTTATCTGGTGAACTGGATCTGTTTCCCCTGCTGGGGGACCTTGGGCTAGTCACAGTTCTCTCAGAACTCTCTCGGCCTCACCTAGAAGAAGAAGAAGAAGAGGAGTTTGGATTTATATCCCCCCTTTCTCTCCTGCAGGAGACTCAAAGGGGCTTACAATCTCCTTTCCCTTCCCCCCTCACAACAAACACCCTGTGAGGTGGGTGAGGCTGAGAGAGCTCCGAAAAGCTGTGACTAGCCCAAGGTCACCCAGCTGGCATGTGTGGGAGTGCACAGGCTAATCTGAATTCCCCAGATAAGCCTCCACAACTCAAGCGGCAGAGCGGGGAATCAAACCCGGTTCCTCCAGATCTGAATGCACCTGCTCTTAGCCACTGCTCTTAGCCACCATGCCACTGCTGCTCCCTACCTACCTCGCAAGGTGTCTGTTGCAGGAAGAGAAAGAGCTTGTCAGCTGCTTTGAGACTCTTTATGGTTGAGACTCTTTATGGTTGAGAAACGCGGAATATAAATCGCAACCCTTCTTCTTCTCATTTGTTTTGTAGAAGCTGCGTACGTAGACATGTCCAAAGGTTAGTGGACTTTATTGACAAAGGCCCTTTTAAAGGATGGCTTCAGGGACCTTTCATGAGGTTCATGGTGGGGAGGCAAAGACCCCTAGGTTGACCTACTCTAGGATCCTCTTTCGGTGTGCAAGGCAGTGGAGGGGAGACTCTTCACTTTACACTTCCATATGCGTTTCCTAATGTCAAATTTCCTTCGCCTGCTTCTCTCTCCGCCTTCCCTGACATTTCTCCTTCGATCTGCTTTTTCTCCCCTGAGGTCGGCCTGCCCTGTCCCTGCACCCATTGGGAGCCCCCTCTTGTTTCATTCAGAACTGCAGTGACATCTTTTCAGCTTCCCTTCCCCTCCCATTCACTGCCTCTGCCCCCCTTTCTTTAAAGCTCCCCCCATTCATTCCCAGGACGCCTCTGTTCTCCCCCACCCTCGTCCCTTGACTACCCACCCTCTCTCAAGAAGCAGCTGGTATGCTAATGAACGCCAGGCAGAAAGGGACAGACCATGAGGGGGGATAGAAAAAGAGGGGCCCGTGCCCTCCACATGCTAAATAAATCTATGCCAGGAGTAGCAGCTCCGAACAAAGAGCCGTCCCCCTCCCCCGCCTTTCCCTCTCCAACCCAGCACCCAAATCCCACCACCTTTTCACATTTAAATCTATTAAACAGGGGACCAAAGGAGCTCCCCGGTATTCATAGCGTTGCATTAAAATGGAGAAGAGAGCCCAACCCAACTCTTTCCGTCCATCTCCCACTCAAAAAAAGGCACTAGGAAGGCGCTGCGACTGTAAGACTCCCCTGGCCTTTCACACGGCGCAGGAGGAGGCATTAGGACTGTGCGGAATTTGCACAGTGTTACGGTTGTAGGACTGCCTCTTTGGGCAGCAGGGCGGACAAAAGCCCCTGCCGGGAGATTGTCTGACTTTGCTTGGACTGCTTAATTCATTTTCTCGTTGATGCTAGTTTACTAGCGACGCTACCTGTTTTTTTTGGCATCTGGGGCCCTTTCAACTGAGGGGTGCCTGGAGGGCTTCCATGAGAGCATCTGTACCGCTGAATGAGCTTCCCTGAAAGAAAGTTGGTTTTGGATGCTACCAATTTTACTTAGACCCCTTCCGCACATGCAGAATAAAGCATTTTCAACCCACTTTCAATGCACTTTGCAGCTGGGTTTTGCTGTGCGGAATTGCAAAATCCACTTGCAAACAAAGTGCATTATTCTGGAAACAAATCTATGGCTCATTCCGCACATGCAGAATAATGCACTTTCAAACTGCTTTCAGTGATCTTTGAAGCTGTGTGGAATAGCAAAATCCACTTGCAAACAGTTGTGAAAGTGGTTTGAAAACGCATTATTTTGCGTATGCGGAAGGGGCCTATGTGTGGAAGGGGCCTTAGAGTTGGGGGAATTCTTTGTCAGGGTGGAGTGGGACAAGCCCTCACCAGTGTCCATGGTGAACTGGATGTGGCCTCTGAAGCCCACCCCTCAATGGTTTTCTAGGTTCAGCATTTCCATGGCGGGAGCTCAGGCCACCCTCCACAGGCCTGCCCACAGTACAGAGGTCACGAAACTCTTTTGTGCAATGTGGCCTCTGTGGCTGTACTGTGATAAAAATGCCTTGTGCTTCTTGGCTATTTCACTACTGGTTACAGGCTGATGGATTTATCCAGCTGGTGATTAATGCTGGAGATTTACCAGCAAAAGCCATTCACAACTGACAGAAATGGAGTTCACCAAATGTGGGCGCTGATGTGAATTTGTAGTATCCTCACCTTGTGAAATATCTGAGACATTTCAAGGGAATCTGAAGCAGTCTTCATGGACCTGGGAGATCTCAGAGAAGGACTTTGTGTAGCCCTGGGCTCCTGGACCGAAAATGGAATCTTGAACTTGTTGCAATTTGCCTTTAGAAAATTCAAAACCTGTGTGTGTGTGTGTGTGTGTGTGTGTGTGTGTGTGAGAGAGAGAGAGAGAGAGAGAGAGAGAGAGAGTGATTGTTACCTGTGATCACATGTCTTTGTCTATTATTATCTCTGGCCCAACAAAGCCATGAATCAATTCTCATCCGTTTTGGTGAGGTTAGGTGGGATCAGGAGGTGCTTGAGAAAAACCAGGGATGCATCTCCTCATTGGGTCTGTAGGGAACCCAAGTTCATGCCTCTGCCATAGGAGTATGTTTGGCTTGTGTCTCCCAACATTTTGAGATTGTCCTTCCTTCATGGCAGCCATTTTGGGGTAGTCCCCACTCGTCATTCTCAACATTCCTGAAGTGCTTACAGGCTTGACAAAGCTGGGAACTAGAATTAGACAGTTTCATAAAGGATGGAGCTATCCAAGACTCCATCCAAGCTAGCCTGGCACCAAATTAGGAGGACAACAAAGAGTCTTGTTAGTGCCTTGCAGAGGGGTCAGTGGCTAGCACCCCCCCCCCCCCCCACCCACCCACACACACTACAGTTCCCCAACCTGGACAGTTTTAGGTACCAAGTTAAAGCTGCCTGATTGTACAGGCCTTTTGATGAGCTGATTTGCATATTTTCCATGAAGCGCTTTGTTGAATGTGAAGCAGAAAACTTTATTCCATGTATGAAAACGTCTCGCTTTTTGTCTATATAAGTCCCTAAGATGCATTTGTCACACAAGCAACCCTACTGAAATTGCTGATTTAATCCAAGAGAATCTTTTTATTAGACACTTTTGTGTCTAGACATGGAGCTTCTTGGATAAAAGGCAGAATAAAAACATATAGATAGAGTCTCAATCTTACACTATCCTGGCATTTTTCTGTTAATGCATTGTCGAAGGCCATCACATCCAAAATCAACTGGCTGTTGTGGATTTTCTGGGCTGTGTGGCTATGGTCTGGTAGTTTTTGCTCCTAACGTTTCACCCACATGTATGAAGAAGAAGAATTTGGATTTATACTCCCCTTTCTTTCCTGTAAGGAGACTCTAAGGGGACTTACAAACTCCTTTTCCTTCCTTTCCCCACAAGAGACACCTTGTGAGGTAGGTGGGTGGGGCTGAGAGAGTTCCGAAGAACTGTGATTAGCCCAAGGTCACTCAGCAGGCTTTGTGTATAGGAGTGGGGAAACTAATTCAGTTCACCGGTCCATTGCTCAGGTGAAGGAGTGGTGAATCAAATCCAGTTCTCCAGATTAGAGTCCACCTGCTCTTTACTACTACACCACACTGGCTCTCGCATACTATCTTCACAGAGAGAAATTCATCTCACTGTGACATGCCTCTGAAGATGCCAGTCATAAATGCAGGCAAAACATTAGGCACAAAAACCAACAGACCATGGCTATACAGCCCAGAAAACCACAACAGTAATTTGTCTGTCACTTTAATTATCTTTAAAAAGTCCTGTCAACAGGTGGCAAATGTTAAAACCATAATAATACCAACAGAAATAAAAGCAAAAATAGCCAGTATTTCAAAACCATCAGTTTAAAGCTTTCAGTTAAAATCTCACAGACATCAGTCACCTTCTAAATTTGGCAGTATTCATGAATGTTCTACTCAGGGCCTGTATGAACACAGCAGTGGGGCCAATATAGCAAAGAAATGGGATGAATGGTTTGCCTTTTAGCCAACAAATCAATTGATTTGGTTAAATACATTTGCATGTTAGACAAACTCTAAACAGAAGTTTCTTATTGTGATCCAGAAGGCAGCTTTAATAACAGGAGTCTTGTCAAATCTTAAAGAAGGACCACTGTTCATTTTTTTCTGCAACACCTTAACTCTGAGGATAAATTTTAACTCATTAAACTCCTTGCAGCATGCCCTCAAATTGCATATATATATTTGCATGCCCTCAAATTGCATATATATATTTTTGCTTAACTGATTTAAATCATGCATTCTAAGAGGACTGCCAGCTGCGATGTTGGCCAGTCCATACACTAATATCATTTGAAGAAGTCCTGCTGTGTGAACCATCAATGGTTTGATGGGTGGCCATGTCTGTTACGGCCTCCTATGTTGTGGCACTAAGACTGTGGAACTGCCTTCCCCATGAAACACATATGACAACATCCCTCCTATTAGACAGCCAAAACTTCCCTTTTGGGGTTTAGATTTCATTGTTGTGAGTCAGGCTCCTGTTATCATTGGTCTTGCTGGTTTTCCTAATTTGTTTTAAGATGGAGGCTGGCCTTTTGGATTTGGCTTTTAGCTGTGGTTCTTTCTATTCTCCTTTGGCTCCTGGGTCTTAATTTGCTGGTTGAATGTGTAGGGTTATTGACCCCCCTCCCCCCGCCCCCCCAATTTAACCTTGTGAAATGTGTTTTGTAATTTCAGTTTTTAATTGCAGGCCACATGAGACGCTTTGACCTGAAAAATGGGTACGTTTAAAATAAAACTAATAACATTAAATAAAATGCGCAGAGGAGACCAAGGTGGCATCTCTGAAGCAGGGTCTCACTAAAGAAGATATGCAGGGTGAACCCCCAAATGCCACTCACAGACTCCAATGCATCGATGCCTGAGCAACTGCCCCCCCGATCTTGGTTGGTACCTGCAGTGGCAGGTGCCTTGCAAAAGGAGGCACTGGGGGTTCTGTGGGCCCTTTGCCTAAAGAAAAGCTCTGTTTAGGAATGCAACTTGGATGTGGGGGAGGTGGAGGCGGGTCTGCTCCGATGCCCCACTGAGACCCCATTCTTTCCCAGCTGGAGCATCTTGTATTCACTAGGCCTCTTACCAACCCAGTGCTCCTTTTAATCCTCCCCCTGTCTCCTCGGTTCCCTTTCAGGCCTCCTGGCCAATGGGAGTGGGAGATGAGCTCTCCTTTCCAGGAAGGAAATTGAAAAGCGAGCGCTAAAGGGTGGGAAGGAAGAGGGGGGTGGGCTGTGGGGAGAGACAGTCCCCGGGTGGAGGTGCCAGTCATCAGGTTCTCAATGGCCCCATTCACCCTGCCCAGCCACACAGAAAATCGGGGTCACCAGCATCTCTGGCCTGCCTCGAGACAACTGTTGCTTTATTCTTTTTAATTGCTGGAAAGTACAGAGCCGGCCCCCTTTTGGTTGGGTGTGTGTGTGTGTGGGGAGAGGTTGTTTCATTGGGAAGGGGCGGGGGGGGGGGCAGGGGCAAGACCTATGCACACCAAGGAAACCGGAGTGAGTGTCAGGGATGGTGGAGCAGGCCACAGGGCAGTAGAAGAGCCATCTGTGGGACCTGAATGATATTTGGCAGAGGGGCACATCCTGCCAGCTGTGGACTTTGGGACCTCTGCAAGAGACCCCCTCCCCCACACATATACTGCTTTAAAAAAGAGAGTCTAAATTATTGAGCAAAGGTGGCCTGTTCAATGTATTGTTGAACAGTGAAATAAAGGTGCGCATAAGGAGACACAGGTACATTAATGCTCGAGCACGCACAGAAACTTGGTACTTGTTAGAGGCCTTCTGCACATAAGAACCCTTGCCTGGTGAAGTGCACAGAGATATTATCTTATGTACAGATCAGAATGGTACATGTGAAAAAGACACATGATTCATTTGACAAAGAACATGCTAATCTGTTTATCTATAAAACGCATTAATGTAATGTAATGTAGTTTTATTTAAATGAGTAATTTTGTACTTGATTGCCTTGCAATCAATATGATTCAAATGTATTTGCATATGCCCAAAAGTGTTGATTGTTGGTGCTGATCATCAATTAAAATCTGCCCTCTGCCAGTTAATCAGTGAAAGTTTTAATCAGAAATCTGTTGCTTAAAAATGTGTCCAGCTATGGAAGGAAGTTTTATGGGTTTGGTAGCCGAATGGATGAAGAGTTCTGAACAAGCTGAAACCTTTCACCATTTGTGTCATTTAGGTTGGTCCTAATAAAATGACTTTTGTGTTTGGGACTTTTGTGTTTGGGATTGTCTTGGATCAATACAATCTAAACTTTAAAATGATGTTTGCAGCTCCCATCCCCCCTTCAGATAATACAGTCAGTGTGCATGGCTCTGTTCAATATGAGCTGAAAAATCCTGCTCATGGTACAAATAGGGGCAAAAACAATTTTGTGCATACAGCTTGTGGAAGGGTACACACACTGCACCTCTAAGATCCATCTTGAATATAAAAGGATCGTGCGTGGGTAATAGGTGCTGAGAAAGACTTTTCTCTGCCTGAGACACTAGAGAGCCGTTGCCAATCAGTCTAGACAATGTTAAGCTAAATCAACTACTGGGAATTGTTTGACTCAGTATAAGGCAGTTTCATTTGGGGGGTGTATGGAAAATGCTCCCCTTCAATATTTTTTGGCTTAGAATGTTATTATGGGTGACACTGTTCATTTCACCCATTTGCACTACATTCCACATTCATTTGTGGGTTTTAATGCCATTTCTGAGCCAGAACCGTGTTTAAAAATGTATGAGTTAATGGGGGAAACTTCAATTCACAGAAACAGAAAATGGCATGTAAATAAAGGCTCACAGCTTCATTTTGTACAAAGGAGAACAAAACCAAAATGGGGCTTTTCAAACGAGCAGAAACGAGATTTTGAAATTGCCCTCCTTTCAATGTGATGCACACACCACGACCACAGGAATCTCTGGGTGAGAAGACAGTCTGGGTACAACCCAGAAGCAAGTTTGAGCTTGGCATGTTCATTGCCGGAGGGCTGCCACATCAAGGGGATTTCCTGGGGTAGATTCAGATAAGAAAACCCTGCTTACTTTTTTTTAACCTTTAAATATATATGGTTATAAAAACGTATAAAATCATATAAAACTGAATATATATGGTTATAAAAACCATGACAGACACCAACAAGGGAAAAATATAAAATTCCCAATCACATGGGGATGGAAGGGTGAAATACAAATCCCATGCATTATAAAATCTGGAATTTTTGGCCCATAGTTGGAGTGGTTTATGGGAGGGGGGGGGGGAATAACCTTTGTATCTCAGGACACATGTAAGTTGCAGTCCCAGAACCAAACTTACAAGCTGTCTTTTTATGAAAATACATTTATATCCAGCTTACTTTGTCCCTTTGGAAAGAGGCTCTAAACAAGCAGAAATAAGTTGTTTATAGATGTGTTGTCCCAGAAGTAAAATCCAGAAACACAGTCCACATAATACCTTTTTATAAAATATCAGCCCAGTGAAACATACCAGCCCTTGGTAACCAAGCACAGTGATCCGATCTGCTGGTCTCTTGCGCCCTCTCCTGATACTTATAAGTAAGGGAAGAATATCAGGATGGTGGGATTTTAAACGGTGGAAGATTAGTTCTGCATGGTTTTCTCTTTTCCCTGCCAAGGTACCTGCCCATTGAGGATACGCTTCATGTATCCAGCAAAGTAGGCTCTATTCCATGAAAGCTTCTGCCATGATTATCAGTTAAGCCGTGAAAAATAATTTCCTTTTTTGCCTCATGAAATTTCTTTTCCTCCTCACTGGAAAAGATCCAAGGCTGGCAATGATTATGCAATTGGCAAAATACTTTGTGCTCTAATCTTTATTCATGTGATCTTCATGCAAAATGGATCTTGGCGGAATGTTGATACCCTTTTGACCCGGGCCTCAAGGACCCCTTCAGATCCAGTTTGGGCTGTTTTTGTTTGTTTAGCTTTAGCATCTTGTGCAATATTTGGGTTCAGCTACCCCTGGAGTTTCTCATCATGCAATATGGGTGTCAGTGGTGGGGTTGTGTTTTAACTGGAGAGAAACTGAGTTGGTTGAAAGTGAAGCACCTCTAGGTCACAAGATCTGTCTCTTGTTCTTTTTCTTTACTCTGCTGCTATATAAGAGCCCTTTTTGCCTCCACCTGTGGTGATATAATTATAAATAAAGCACATATTTCAACAATGCCATAAACCTTCAGTATTCCCAAGTTGGAATTGTTTCTCATGTAATGTTTTGCCAATGGGGAAGCAAGGAAGATTGGTTTCAAGAATGGGTGTGCCTTTAAATTGAATGGTCTGAAGGGTTATAGGGCATCCCTCTCTCTCTGAAGCGCTTTTGTTTTGTAGGAGCATCTTTCCCTAGACCTGTGTTTCTACTTGCATATGTGTAAATAAGGCAGAGGGTACAAAACAAAATCAGTTTCCCAGAAAATCTTTCCCAAAGGAAATTAAGACTCCAGAAATATTGCCTCTTGAACTCCTCATCTCTTGGGGCAGTGAGGACGCAAACAAACCAAAAGCACACTGTGTGGCTCAGTGTAGAAGCCCCTGTTTATTTGAGTTCTTGGTTCATACACAGAAGACTGAATGAAAAATGGATGTTTCTTTTCCATTGGCTGTCTTCACACTTGCTTGGTCTGCGATGGTGACAGGTGGAGAAATTCATCATCCCCTAAGAGAAAGGAAATAAATCAATAACTGAGGCTGGATTGAATACAGAGACTGCGGGGAAGGTGTGTGTGTGTGTGTGGGGGGGGGGGCTTTCCATTCCTTCCTCTGGCTTCGCTGTTCATTTAGACATGCCCCCACCATATGTAGATGCTCTGGATGGGAGTTCCGGATAACAATGCCTTTCAGGAGCTCTTAAAGTCAAGTTAGCTATTATTCTGCTGGAGTGCAGAAAAAGTGCATAATGCTCTATTAGGCACAGAGTTCAACTTATTGGAAAAATCAGCTTATGGGGTGCTGTGGGGTTTCCAGGCTGTATGGCCGTGTTCTAGCAGCATTCTCTCCTGATGTTTCGCCTGCATCTGTGGCTGGCATCTTCAGAGGATCTGATAGAATCTTCAGAGAATGCTGCTAGAACACAGCTGTACAGCCCGGAGACCACACAGCACCCCAGTGATTCCGGCCATGAAAGCCTTCAACAATAAATCAGCTTATCTTTTTCTCAAGAATCAAGTTGGTAACCACTTTGTGTTGCAAACATTGGCTTGATTGTGTGTGCGCCTATAGATGCTGAGGTATCTGAAGATGGTTTGCTGGGGGGTGGGGGGGCTGCTTCAGTATCATGCTCTGTGATGGTCCCTACCCCACCTCATAACTGAATTATGCAGCATAAGGAAAACCATGTCCATTTGCATAGTATAAAGGGATTGGAGAAAATGTAGTTTAAATGCTTTTAAAACCACAAACGGAACATAAGGAACCTCTGTGCTCAGAGACAGTATACCTCTAAGAATTATTGGCACACACACATCCTTGTTATAAATACACCCAACCTTCCTTAAGTCTTTCTTCAGTATCGGTTGAAAGAGGTTGACCATACCGTCAGAGAGGACCCCACAATATTCTTTGCATTCTTTCTCATGGTAAAACTTGTTTCCGTTGCTCCCACACCCTTCAAAGGTCACACATTTGCCCAGGTTTGCATCAAAGGCCCAGTACGTCACTTTACAAGGGTCTCCAGGGCTGATGGGGAGCCGGCAAGATGCTGCAGGGGAGAAAAGAGAGCGTTGCACAAGACTGGTTATTTCTAGTGAAACTCAAACCTAGAACCTTTTGCTCTTCTGCATGGGCTCTGGTTGTGTTTTGCATCTTTCCTTGACAGCTGATTGGCTGGCAAAGTGCTGAGCTCATCTAGGCCCAACACAGCCATGTGTGATGGGAATGCCCGTAGAAACAGATTTGCTTAAGTCTTTGAAGGCCCCTTCCGCACATGCAGAATAGTGCACTTTCAATCCACTTTCACACTTGTTTGAAAGCAGATTTTGCTATTCTGCACAGTAAAATCCAGCTGCAAAGTGCATTTAAAGTGGATTGAAAGTGCATTATTCTGCATGTATGGGCCTAGGTCTGGAAACCTGCCCCTGTGTGACTATAAAGAAAGCAAGTGTTCTCCTTTCTTTGAAAAATGAAATCAACCACAGTTTCCAAGCAAAGTTGACTCCCCACCCCCAGTTTCAGCAGCTGGGCCAAACAACAGGAGACATCTGTAGCCTCTGGTGGGCTTACTGGCTAGCTGATAACTAAAATCTGAATGAGATTGACCTTTTGGCTTTATCTGGCAGGAGAAGTTCTGTCTTTCTCCTCCTGGCTTCATTTCTGTTTATCTTAACACTGAAAGTTCTTCGTAGGACCAACTTTGCTTTCTAGCTTCATCCAGCCCATAGTTTCCTTACCCTCGGTCCTGCATGTTTGAAGACAGGCCTTCTCTGTGTGGAAATTGTTGCCATTTCCAAGGCAGCCCCCGTAGAGGAAGGTTTCGCATGTCTGAGAAGAGGAATTGTAGAAATAACGAGACGACATGCCCAGGCAAGGACCAGCATCCACCTTCTGTCGACAATAATCTGGAAGCATCAAAAGGGGTTTGAGATGGAACAGAGCAGTGGTGTTTGTTGTGGGGGGGGGGGGGAAGGGCAAGGAGATTGTAAGCCCCTTTGAGTCTCCTATAGGAGAGAAAGGTGGGATATAAATCCAAACTTCTTCTTCTGTCCACAGGTGGCTGCCACAGTCTTGTCCCCTTAGCCTGTATGATGTCCTTGTCCCCAAAATCCTGCAGAGGAAGTTTTCTGTTTTGGAAACTGACCTTCTTTATTGGCTGTCAACTTGTTGAGTGACCCATCGGCAGAGCCTTCTTCCTCAAACAATGTTGTTCTTCGAACTCTTGCCTGATGAAAGAAGGAGAACATTCTGTAAGTGGTTACTGTAGTGCAGGAGTCTGCAACCTGTGGCTCTCCAGGGGCTGATGGGAATTGTCGTCCATGAACATCTGGAGAGCCATAGGTTGCAGACCCCTGCTGTAGTGGAAGCACAAGGTTTGGGCAGCCAACCTTGGCTGTTTTCTGCTTGGTCCACCTTCTTGCGGTTTTTAATCTGAGCGAGGAAGGTGGAAAAAGCTTCAGAGGTTTGCCTTCTGGAAGGCAGCTGGAGATGCATACAAGTGGGGCCAAGCTCCCCTTCTCTTGTAGAGAAGAATCCCCAGCGAATAGCAAGACTCTAACAGAGAGGTTTCCACCTACCTGTGGTTCAGTTTCAACTGGAGGAGGAACACACTCCCCTGAGGAAAGAGGTCAGTTTGAGAGGTGTTACTGGAGGGCAAAGATTGACATTATCTAGTAAGAGTCAGCAATTAGAACTCTTTCGGTCAAATCTGCCCCCCAAAGCATATAATATGACCCCCTCCAGTTATTCCCTTCCAAAAATGTGAAGGGATGGCATCTATAACAGGATGTCATGCCAGCAGAACATGGGGGGGGGGGATCAATGTGGAGTCTTGGCCATTACTGTTCTTCCCCTCCTCTGAAAGGATATCCAGCAAAGATACCATAAGGAACTTTATTGAGTAATCTTGTGAAAGCATCCTCATGCAGTACGTTGTCTGCTTTGGGGACATATTCAAAAAGTAGGGATATTTTTTTCCTGGATGGGTTGAGCCCAAGTTAATAGTTCAAACCGTATGATTATACAGTGGGGGTACAAAGGTGTCTAGCTGTACGCTATTAATTATGTATGTCACGTGTTAAGTGTGTATGTCAAAAAAAATTTCTGTGTTGGTTAAAATTTGTATTGATAATGATCTTACATCAATACATCTAATTCTCAGCATAGTCCATTTGTGGATGCTTAAAATTGGAGGATGGAGCCATGAACAGAGGCTACAGATGTTTCTGCAAATCTGAGAAAAGCCCTAGGTTTGCACAAAAGCATGAAATCTGTTTTAAAAGAATGATTTAAACTGCTTCCCCACCCCCAAACAATTGAAGAAGCACATGTACTTTTAAGAAGGAAATCTCTCTCAGTGGCAATGGTGAGTGTTGCTAAGCAACCACAACAATATTGCCAGCTTTCAAACCCAGGGTTCTATCTATAAAAAGAAGGGGGAGAGTCCCCTCCAGGACTATTTGGGCTTTTCAGTCTACCCTTTCCCCCTTCCTCTTGTCCTGGAGAGAGGACTCATCAGGGCCATAGCTAGCAATAACCACTAGGCAACTTGCTGCCATGCAGTTTGCACAAGTCTCCCAGGTGTTGTGTTGGCTACCAGATGATGCCACACAACTTTTCTGGGTTCAGTAGCTCTTCCTGTACAGTTTGTGGGACTTGACTGGGTCATGCAGCAGCCACCAGAGGAACCACCTGTGCAACATGCTATTGCTCACCTGTTGTTGCTTGACCAGACTTTTTCCAGGGAGGGGCCGCCAGGAGGAGGGAAGGAGGGAAATCTGAGAGGCCATGTGGTGTAGTGGTTATAGTGTCAGAATAAAATCTGGAAGACCCAGGTTCAGTTCCCAGCTTTGTTGAGGGAACTTCCTGAGAGGCCCTGGGCCAGTCCCGTACTCAGCCTAATCTATCTCTTAGGGTTGTTGTGAGGATAAAATAAAAGAGAGGAGATTAATATAAGTTGCTTTGGATCCCCGTTGGGAGACAAGCGGGCTATGAATGAAGTAAATAAACAATGAGGCTGAGGACTAGGGGAGCAGATAGAAGAAAGGTTGGCTAGAGGGTGGAAAGAAGACAAAGACGTAAGTAGAAGGGAGACGATGTGGGGGCTGCCAGGAGAAGATACGGGGGCAATAAAGTGATTGCCAGAACTCCACACTCTGAAAATGTTCGCTTTTGAATAACTAAAATGGTAAAGTTTCCCCTTCAGTCGTGTCCAACCCTGGGGTACCACTGCAAGCAGTGATTTCATAGGCAAGCCATTTTGGTGGGGTAATTTGCCATTGCTTTCCCTGGCTATTCTTTACCCCCTAGCTATGAGCTAGGTACTCATTTACCGACCAAGGAATGGGTGGATGGCTGAGTTGACCATGAGCCAGCTGCCAGGATATCTGACCCACAGGGGGCTCGAACTTCTGACTGTGTGAGTGGCAGTGCAAGCACTTAACCACTACGCCATGCGGCTCCTCATGAATAACTAGTCATTACTAATTGAATGACATTTCTTATCAATGACTAGTCTATCTGGCATTCAGTCTAACTTACTGGACAATTAAGTCATAACAGGTGATCTTCAAATAAACTGTTTTGTTGTTTTCTTTGTGGAATTTAACCTTGGATACATCTAGTATTCTGTACCTAGCTGAAATGCCCCCCCCTCCCTTCAACTGAAATGCCCTCCGCCCAACTCACGAGCTTGCACCCCTCCCTTAACCCAAGTTTGCCTTTATTAATCAGAGTGCTGATAGAGTCTTCAGGGATTCCCAAATCCAGAGCAAACTGTCTGAACTCAGCCATGAGATCCTCTCTCAACTCCGAGCTTCTTCCTGAAAGAGAATGAAATATGTGAAATATGGTTTGCCTTATATGCGTCTTTGGGGCTAGGGAATGTTAGGGACATCTGAGTTTAAATCTCTGTGAAGCTCGCTGGGTGACTTTGAACTAGTTACTCTCTTACAGTCACGAAATCCCACTGGGGTTTATGACATAAAATTTTTTTTGGGGGGGGGCAGAATACAGAGGTTAGTTTCCTTGGAGAAAATAGCTGCTTCGGAGGGTAGGCTCTATGGCACAGGTGTCCAACTCTGGCACCAATTGGCCATGCCAGCAGAGGCTGATGGGAATTGTAGTCCATGAACATCTTAAGCACCAGAGTTGACCACCCCTGCTCTATGGCATTATACTCTGCTGAGGTTCCTCCCATCTCCAAACCCTGCCCTCCCCCAAATCTACTGGAATTTCCCAATTCCAAGTTGGCAGCCTTAGGAGGAGAGATTTCACTTTTATGATATACCATAGAGTTTGCCCTCTGAAGCCAGCCACCATTTCCTCTGAAGTTTGTCCTCTGAAGCCACCAGGGCCAGGCGAATTGATCGCTATAGTTTGGAGATCAGTTGTAATGATGAACTTCAAGCCCCATCTGGAGATTACATAACTAGGCAGCTGGTTGAACAGCACAAATGCTAATGACATTTTAAAAAGGCTTCCCCGTAAGGCAAAAAGAGAGATATAATGGGGACCATGTTTTCCTCGGGAGGAGGAACTGGCAACAGGGGACAATTTATATGCTATTGCTAGCAGAGTGAACCAGAGCGAATGTGAATACACTTGGTGACAGGATGCTAAGATGAAAGGAGAGAGACTGTGGTTCAGTGCAAAACACCAGCTTTATATGCAGGAGGTCTCAGCCGGATGGACTACTGGTCTGACTCTGTATAAGACAGCTTCACGTCTTCACTTAGCTGGCAATCAGGATCGGGTGAACCTTGACCTCATCTCATAAGCTAGATGCTGTACTGCCATTTGGGGTTTCCATACCATAAATCTTGGCTGTGGTGGTCAATCCACGGGTGCTGCTCTTCTTCGACACGATGATAGCATATTCATTGTAGTTGGTGCGAACCACAAAGCTCTCAATATTTGCATCCCATTCTAGAACAGAAGACAACATTGGGTGCTCTTGTAAGGAAACACTCTGGAAGAGGCTAAATTGGTAGAGCAATGCTACTTGTTATTCTGAGCTTCCATTCTTCTCCTGAGCTTCCATTACAGAAAATGGAACTTGATCTCAAACTCAACTTCCTGAGCATCCATTTCATTTGAAAAAAATGAAAAAACAAAACAGGTTTCGAGGTCTATTAATCACTAGCATAAACTAGAACATTTGTGGTGTAATTTCAAACGGTAGAGAGAGCTCCAAGCAAGTGCTCTAGTAGTAGAAGAAGAAGAGTTTGGATTTATATCCCCCCTTTCTCTTCCATAAGGAGTCTCAAAGGGGCTTAAAATCTCCTTTCCCTTCTCCACCCCAACAAACACCCTGTGAGGTGGGTGGAGCTGAGAGAGCTCCAAAGAGCTGTGACTAGCCCAAGGTCACCCAGCTAGCATGTGTTGGAGTGCACAGGCTAATCTTAGTTCCCCAGATATTCCTCCACAGCTCAAGTGGCAAAGCGGGGAATCAAACCAGGTTCTCCAGATCACAGTACGCCTGCTCTTAACCACTACACCACTGGAGAGGGGTGAATGGGTGTCATTCTTGCCCCTCCTAGTGAGATTAGAATTATGTCAAAATTAGGAAGAACCCTTCTCGGCACTCAGAAAAAATTAGTAACCACTTCTAGAAAAGTGGTGAGAACTGGTTGGATCCCACCTCTGGGAAGACCCCAGAATTCTCCACCCTTTAAAAGACTAAAATGTAGAAGCCAGGATTGCCAAGAGGCTCTCAGGGGGGAAAAAATCCTGTAGTGAAGAAGACTTAATGAGATGCTGTTTGCTTCCATGACAAAAGACTCCACCACATTTCTAATCATTGTTTTCTATTAAAGGGACAGGACATTTTTCTCCAGATCAGCTGAGAAGGAGAAGAATGTGAACATTGAATGTCAAACAGTTGAAGAGCACATGGAAGAGTCTTGGTTGTCCTAAACTTACTGGGGTTATAGTAGGTGAGTTTTCCTGGAATGTCAGTCTTCTGGTATTGCCCAGTGACCTGAGAGCAGATCCCGTGCCTGGAAAGGAAGGAAGGAGGGCAGATCAGAATTCTCCTTGCATCCTTAGAAAATGTCACACTTAACTGTTATTATTGTTTTGCAATTGATCTCATCCCAAAATACAGCAGATATGCAGCCTATATCTTATGTGATATTTCAGCCTTCCTGGACCAAACCCAAGATCTGTCTAGGGCACCATCTCATTTTGCACATTGACCATTCAGGTGCCTTCAAGAAGCTCACAGGCAAGGCATGAATGCAATACCCGACATTGTTTTCCAGATGCAACTGATTTTCAGAAGTGCACTGCCTTTGAATGAGAAAGGTTCCATTGAGAGATGTACCCAAATACGTGTGGGTGAACTCGTCCTCCATGAATTTGCCTCATCTGCTTTTAAATCTGCTTGAGCCAGTAGCATCTTGTGGCAGTGGGTTCCACCAGTTAATAATGCATTGTATAAAGAAATACTTCCTTTTGTCTGTCCTGAATCTACAAGATAGCCATTTCATTTGGTGAATCAATCTCTCTGAGTGCTTTCTCCATACCAGTCGTAATTATAAACCTTCATCCATTCCCTAGTGTGCTTTTTTCCCAATCCAAAGGCCCCAGACTCTCAAACCTTTTTTTCCTAAAGAAAGTCCTTGACTTCTTGACTTATGGTTGCCCTCTTCTGCCCCTTTCCCAGCTTTGCAATCCAGTTTTGGAGATGCCATGACCAGAACTGCAAACAGTATGCCATAGGCAGCTGAACCCTAGATCTGTACAACACCATTTCAATATTTATTTCTCACCAGCAATCTGTTCTTTTGGCTTAAAATGTTTTTGTTAGTACGAACCTCAGGACCTTGGAAATTAGCTACCATCTTCCAGATGAAAGCTCTCTATTTGTAGGGGAAACTATTTCAAAACTCCCTTATCTCTTCCCCTGTCCTGTATCCATAGCGGTTTGCATCTGCCCAAGTACATTTCAGCATTTGAAAAGAAACCCTTTGCCCAACCTGCAACATGCTTCTAGCCCTGTAGGAAAAGAAGGATGAAGGAAAAGTAATCCTTCATGGAGTGTAAAATGAAATCTCCAGGCTCAGAGGCAGCATACCTCTGAATAGAAGATCCTGGGGAACAGCTAACAGGAGCGAAGGCTATTGCCTTCAAGCCTTCCTCGTTGGCTTGTCACAGGCCCACTCCGCACGGGCCAATAAACACTAGTTTAGAACAGGGAAAAAAACATTGGGGGGGGGGGCACTTCACACAGATCTTACCCCTAAAGCAAGTCTGCCCCGTGTTATTTCCCTCAAACTGTTTTTTTTTTTGAGAATCGTGCTATTCACGAGTCTTTTGAAAAATCCAGGGTTGCGGCTGCTAGTGGGCGAACGGCCAGGCAGAAGGCAATTTATTCACCTCTGTTTTCCTGTTTTTTAAATTTCGCAGCTTACAACTGAGTAGCCATGCAGGTGCAGCTAGTCGTGTTGTGGTATCGTGAGACGTAGGCATGGCTGTGGGGGTTCATTTGTGCATGCCTGCATAGCTATGCATTGGTGGGAGGTAAATAAAAAAATAGACAGCAACCCGCATTGTTTCTGTGGGCTCCAGTTGTTGACTGCAAGAATGCATGTGAATGCGAAAACAGGAACACAGGTTGCTTTATCCTGACTGCAACTCGCTATGCTGGCAGGGGCTGATGGGAATCGTAGTTCATGAACATCTGAGGCACCAGAGTTGGACACCCCTGCGCACAGGTGGGATCCAATCAGTTCTCACCACTTCTCTAGAAGTGGTTACTAATTTTTTTCTGAGTGCCGAGAAGGGGTGACTAAAGCAACCGCCCTGCCCAATAGGGACTGGAGGTGCGTGTGTGCGGCGGCGCCACTGTTTGAATCCCACCACCATCGGAACCTGTTATTAAAATTTTTGGATCCCACCACTACCCTTGCGCTATACATTTGCTGTGTGGAGTGGCCCCTAGACTGGTGCAGTATACTGGTTAGAGTGTTACACCAGGATCTTCTGGAAGACCTGAGTTCAGACCCTTTGCTCTACCATGAAACATGCTGGATGATCTTGGTCACTCTCAGTCTAACCTCCCTCAAAGGATTGTTGTGAGGGCAAAATAGAGGAAGGGAAGCCTGAACTCTTTGGGGAACGGGAAGGATAAAAATGTATTAAATCAATAGCAACAAAGGGATGTTCTCTTGCGTTTTTGGCAAGAAGATAAGAAGAGCTTACCTGAGCCTTGTGGTGGTCATGCTGATCTCCCTGTCCGACTGACCCGGCCCCACAACCATCGTCCCCATGGTGTATCGGTCCTTATATTTTTTCAGCCAGGGGCAGGTTGAGCCAACAACAATATCATACCATTTCCCATAGAACTAGGAGGGGGGAAAAGAGAGTGTTTCGCCAGACCTTCAGAAAAAGGTTGAAACAAACAAACTAGAAGCAACAGGCATTGAACTCATGGGCCTGTGACTGATCAACAAAGCAGGTGCTTTTCCACTGAGCTATAGAAAAACAGCAACACCCGCCTGCATATGCGAGAGGCTCAGGGAAGTTAATGCACGAACGGCTCACAAAATCGAGCTGTGAGCCTACAGGAGTTCTAGCAGGTATATTTTAAACCTGGATCTTCTGTAAGTGTAATTTTAAAGATGTATAATGTTTTATGTACTGTTTTATTGGACATTGTTTTATTGGATGGATTGTTTCATTAGATGGTGAAAATCGCCCTAAGCCTCTGGGGAAAAGCAGTGAATAATACCAATTATGAATAAATAAATTTAATAGGCCAACAGCAGCCCAAAAATCTTGATTGGCTCTTTTTCTAAACCAAACTCCTTTTCCCCAATACATTTATAAAGACGTATGTGCATAGCCAGCATGGAGTAGTGGTGACAGCGGTAGACTGCGATCTGGGGGCTCCTGGTTGAAATCCTTACTCTGCCATGGAATTTAACCTAGGATGAGTCATTCTCTAACCTACCTCGCAGGTGGCTGTGAGGTTCCAGGTTATTATTACAATTATTATTAATTTCATTTCTATGCTGGCCTTCCCCTCGTGGGCTTAGGGTGGCTTCCAACACATTAATACATAATAATTCATTTAGTGAGTAGCTAAAGGAAAGAGACATTTTATTGCAGGTTTAATTCACTCTTCAGCATCTCCAGTTATAAGATTACAGGGGCCGGGGTCTGGAAAAGACCTCTCTGTACCTGAAATACCAGGTAACTGGTAAGCACCATTGCGTCAAATGGACCAATGGTGGGAATTAGGTTAAGGCCTTTTCGTGTACCTGTGTGGTCTGGGTCTCTACTTTTTCTGGCAATTGCTTTGGATGCATACACACTGTCTCTGGAATCTCTAGCTAAGGGATCTGGTGTAGCAGAAGCATTGGGAAAGACTTTTGCCTGCACGGAGGACAGAGGAGACTGAACTGGATATTGTCCGAGAGACTAGGCAGCTTCTGAGGTTCCTGGTTCATGCAAACTACAACAGGCCATAGCAGTAGAGGAGTTGATAGAGCTGGGAGATTCTTGGTTCAAATCATACCGCTTCCCTGATCCCACAAGCCTTCGATTTTTAGCTAGTAGGTTTTGTAACTTCAGAAGTTTTCCAGCAGCACCATGGACTACAATTCCCTTCAGCCCTTGCCAGCATGACCAATTGGCCATGCTGGCAGGGGCTGATGGGATCTGTAGTCCATGAACAACTGGAGAGCCGCAGGTTGCAGACCCCTGTTTCATTGTCTCGGGGCCTCAATACATCTGTCCTGTTTGCAATATGGAAATAGCTTTTAGGGAGAAGATCATGCAAGCTCCATGCCTTGTAAGCCGAAGTTCCCCAGATTCAGTCACTGGCATCTCCAGTGACAAGGATCTCAGGCAGCAATGGCTGGGAAATACCTAGGGTCTGTCTTGGACCCTAGAAAGATGCTGCCAGTCAGAGTCGGCAATGCTAAGCTTGAAGGATCAAAAGTATGGTTCTATATAAGGCAGCTTCATGGGTTTGCATTCCTTGTTCTAACGTCCTAACACAAAGCAGTTGCCCCTGCCCCTGCCCCTGGAACCCTTACCCTCTCTTCATCAAAATTCTCCTGGACTTGAATATCCTCAGTGGTCAAGACAGGGTTCCCGCTGGATGGGGCAAAAGCTGCCGTGGAGATCAAGAAGAGAAACACCTGGAACTTCATAGCTCTGGGGTTTGTTCTCCTAATGGGCTCCTGAGAAGTAGACCTGGCTCTGGATCACAGTTGTGGTAGTGTTTGCTTGACTGAAGAAATGTGAACTTTGGCCTTCTAAGCGGACAGGGAGGAAGGGGAACGGTTTTGCCTCGGGCTGGTTTGTTTGAGTGTTGCTTGAATATTGAGCAGCCACTAGCAAAAACCCTGTAGTGCATTAAGGAGTGAGGGGATTTAACTGCCTCCCCCCCCCAATCAAATTTAACCAGAGGCAGAAGTGGGGGCAGTTTTACCCCAATTACCCCCTGGCCTTGATCAGCAATGTTTTCTCTTCCTTTTAACATCAGTTTTCGGAGGCAGACCTGCTTCTACATCACCTGCTCCATTGGGTTAAAAGGGGAGGTGATTACCAGAGTGGGGAGTCATGTTGTTTTACATTGCCCACTTCCTTCCCATCTGAACAAAGTTCATGGGGAGCTTTTCAAGGTCACTTTAGTGGTAAGGAGAAAGTTCACCAGGTGCATGTTGTGGGTAGCAAATTTTCCTGTTTCCTACCTGCACCATCATAAATCAAATGTACAGGCTAAGCAGGTGGGGAGCAAGAAGAGATGGGAGCAGAAAACTGAACCCTCATGAAATAGCACTTCAGTCCCTCAGTATCTTAGAAGCTGCTACTGCCAGCCAAAAACCTTTCTTAGCAACCTTCTGCAGCTAACTTCCAACTTAAAACCAGTATCTCCCTGCTTATTTCTAAGAGTGGTATTCCTTTTCAGCTACTTCCCCAGCAGGGTGTGTGTAATTCACATTTCAGAGGCTTGCAGTGACCACCGGCCCCCAAAGGCTGTTTAGCAGTATTCTGTGGCCCACCATCAAATGCCTGAAGGGTTATTCCACAGAAATAAAAGTTATAATTAAGACAGGGGCATTTATCAGATTCTTGCGTGCAATACTAGAATAGGCACCCTTTTGTTCCTCGGTACAAAAAAGGTCTTCTCTGAGCACCTGAAGAATGCATTCTACCTTGTTCCCCTCTGAAAATTAGACCAGATTACTTTGGAGATGCAAAACCTTAAGAATGTTTGCACGGTTCCTGCTTGGCAGTGCTTCCTTCAATTCTGTTTGGAACTTCTTGAAACAACAGGATCATCATGTTCCCAACCAAAGGTATTGTGGTATGTGATTTCCACAGAGACTTTTGGCCAAACTGGCCCTGCCTGGAAGACCTCTCTGCCCCATTTTTGATGTGTTTACTCCCAAGCAATGATTAACTAAAGTAAACAGGAGGAAACATCAGCAAACACTGATTGTTGTAAACTCATCAAGGTTCTTAACCTCTGCTTTGAGGTATAAATTGCAACAACAGGTCTGTTGTCCAATATCTAGCATTGACTAGAATCAGCATGTGAAATCTAGTCTTCTTTCTTGCTTCTCCATGCCCTCTTCAGGCAACAAAACCACCACTTTATTCTCCCCCAAAGAGCATTATGGGACAGTTGTTCTCCAGGCGTCCCCTGCTACACCAGGGGGAGGGGCTCCAGGCACCCCCACCCCCAGGCCGAGCCCCCCAGGCTTCCAGCCGGCAGTCCCTTCTGCCCTCCCCTCTGAGGAGAGCAGAAGCAACAGAAAAGCTCTGTCCTCGGCTCCTTTGCTTTTATAAGCATAAGAGCAGGGCTTGGGGACAGGTGGGAGCCGGGGAGCGAGGCTGGGGGGGTGGGGTGTCCTCAGGCTTTCTTGGCCCCACCCATGTTGATAATGACATGAGCGGGGCCGAGGGCGCCCAAAGACGACATGGCAGCAGGACTTCCTGTTGCCTTGCCATCTTCCTGGTCACATGGGGGGGGGCGATTTTGTGACCAGATTAGTGGCGCCCGGGGACAGAGGGTACCCCCCATCCCTAGGCAGATATGCCACTAATGCTCTGCATGTAACAACTTACTGCCCCCAAAGTATCTGGCTGTCCTCAACCAGAGCTGGAGCCTTCTTTGGCTCTGGTGTTGGCCCAGTGGAATGCTGTGTCAAATGAGACCAGGGCCGTGTGGATCTGTTGCAGTTCCACAGGGTCTGCAAAACAGAGTTGTTTCACCAGGCCTGTGGTTGAGGGCAGCAACAATGTAATTAATCTATCTGACCTCTTCCTTCTCCTTCTTTTTCTGTATTATTATTGGTATCACCTAATGAGGAATGTATGGGGGTATTGAAATTAAATTGTTCCTTCTTCATGAGTTAATATTTAGGCACTAGTTTTTAATCGTATTTATTGTATGTTATTACTATTCATTTTTAAAACTGAAACATAATACTGTTGTTTGACGTTCTGAGCCTGCCGTGGCAGGGGAGAGTGGACTAGAAATCGAAACAATCAAGCAGAAGCAGAAGAAGAGTTTGGATTTATATCCCCCCTTTCTTTCCTGCAGGAGACTCAAAGGGGCTTACAATCTCCTTTCCCTTCCCCCCTCACAACAAACACCCTGTGAGGTAGGTGGGGCTGAGAGAGCTCAGAAGAACTGCGACTAGCCCAAGGTCACCCAGCTGGCATGTGTGGGAGTGCACAGGCTAATCTGAATTGTCCAGATAAGCCTCCACACTCAGGCGGCAGAGCTGGGAATCAAACCCGGTTCCTCCAGATTAGAATGCACCTGCTCTTAACCACTATGCCACTGCTGCTGCAATCAAATAAATAATCCTAAAAGGGTGGTGCAGTAATCAAGCCTGGAAATTTCAGAGTGTGGTGGGATTCCTGCTTGAACCAGCCCTATGCAAGAGAATAGCCTGGGGAAAGGACCTGCTATTCTAACTGGGATTCCATTTGTTACATTGCAGTGCTGGAGTTCTAACTCAGCAGGCATTCCAAGTGAGTTATAATTGCATCACAGTCTCCTGTCTGATGTCACAGAGCCAAGTCAAAGTCCTGTCTGATACCCAGACAAGCTGGTGGCAGGTGACAAAAGAGATCCATGCTTTCAAGACAGTAGTCTTAGTACATTGTTTTAGTGCTTAACAATATTTAGCTTTATTGGAGTTTCATTTGGTATTCCTCCAGGGTTAAGGTAACTATTAAGCTTTGTACTTGGTTGGATTTACTTCTGTCGGCTGGCATCTGTTCAGCTGTGCCTGGAGCTTTGTGGATGTTGTTGGGGATGTCATTTCTAATCTCCTCTACTGTTTTCGACTATCAGGGGAGCCCAGAGAATTCCACTGCTTCCCTAGCCTAGTGTGTTTGACAGTCAGTTTCCCCCCTTTGGGGACGATTGCACTAACGAAGTACCAATTTCAATGTGACACCTAGGTCTTCATCTGCCACCTTGTGGATTGAGGACACTTGGGCTGCTAGCTGGACTTTGAAGACAGCTCATCAGAATTATTTTTTTAAAGGGAAAACTATATATTGCCAGAAACGGCAGAATGAGCTGAGTACAACCATGTACTTTTGGGGCTGGGAGGAGCCTACCGGGCAAATGTCCTGAGAAGACCTTCAACAAGGTTTCAGTCGGACTGAAAGTCTCTGCAGCACCATAAAATGTTGGATGGAGGAAACTGACAAAAGCTTTAATGGCCGGGTGAGAAAAATAAGACATCTCCTCAGCCCCTGAGCTCTGCAGAGCAACAGAAGATGACTTGCAGACAGCTTGGGGTAAAAAAATGTTGGTAGTTTTGCACCCACAAAATAGGACGTCTCAAGCTGAAATAAGGTGTTCTGAGGACATCTTGGGAGAAAAGCTGTGTGGAGTTCCTCCCCAAGATGCCTTTTTAAAAGCATCCTCAGAACATCTTGTTTGTGCTGTGCATAATTGGCCATTGCTCAGAATCCATCAGTCAGCCTGGCCACGGGACAGAGGCTGTGCTGGTCACCCTGATGGACGACCTCCATATGCAGCTGAATTGAGGTGAGCCAACATGGCACAAGTCACGAATCTTTCAGTGAGCATTTGACAGGGATCAGACCATGAGCAGTTGGTCCACGGCTTCATGCAGGTTATTGATTTTGCTGGACTTGTGAGACCGGCCTCCAATGATTTATCTCTCCAAGGTTGGGGACAGAGAGTGGCATTCAGGGAGACGATCTCAAAGCGTTACCTTTTGGTATGTGGAGTCCTGCAAGGAGTGATCCTCTTCCCAATGCTGGTTAACATTTATATACGCCCCCTCACCCAAAATAAACAGGAGTTCAATGGCTGGGTTGCTCACCCAGGCATATGCTGATGACAACAAGCTCCATTATCTTCACGCAATGGGTGGCTTTCAGTGGGATCAAACTGTCCTGGGCAACCTAAGCCACCGTACGTAGCCTTTGAGAGGCCAGGATGAGGTGGTTAAAACAGACCCAACTGAAATTAAATCCTTCAAAGATAGATGTCCTGTGGCTTGGTCAAGGGGTTAATCTAAGGCTTAGATCAGGGGGTTCATCTTCTATTTCACCTTTTCATCCCTGGCTGCAACGGGGTGGAACTCTTTGTGGAGTGAAACCTGTGTCCTGTGAGATCTTGCATAATTCTGCAGGGCCTGCAGGACTTAGATATTGTACCAGGTTTGAACCAGGACAGCGATGGTGAAAATCACAGCCTGGTCTCCCCCCACCCGCTCTGCTTCCTTCTTCCCTCTTATATTCTTTGGTGGTGTATTTTTCTAGTTTACTGTATGATACTGGACTGGACCGTCTCCCCAAAAGAATATCTTCAGGACTAGCAGCAATCTGGAAATGTTTTAATATTACTGACATGTAACGTTAGACAGTGGATTTAAATTTAAATGTTCATTTGTATGTATGTTTTATTCACTGTTGTAAGCCACCCTGAGCCCAGCTTTGCTGGAGAATAAATAAAATGTATTATTATGATGACATATCTTACTCTCTTCTTCTTCACAGGTTTCCAGGCATCAGCTGGAGGCATTCAAACATGATCACCATGAATCTCCACAGACAAAAAGACATTAAGGAGCAGATTGAACAAATGCAGAAAATTTTTGCTGTGCAAGGTAATCCTGCCTGCTTTTGTGACTTTCTGGATTAATGCACTTAAAAAAATAAGATTCTCTGTAGAAATGGTAACACCTTTTGCATGGTTCTGTAAGCAGACAGCCTCGTTTAATTGGCCACAGAGACACCAGTGGTCTCCTTTAAAAGAAACAGACTTGGTGAAGGTTGTCAATTCTGTGTTGGGAAATATTTTGAGATTTTGGGGATGGAACTTGAGGAAGGTGGAGTTTGGGGAGAGACTTCAATAGGGCATAATGCTGTCGAATCCACCTTCCAAGGTGGCCAGGTGAACTGGTTTCTGTCACCTGGAGATCAGCTGTAGTCTCAGGAGATCTCTAGCTACCACCTGGAGGTTGGCATGTATGCATGTATGCATGTATGCATGTATGCATGAATGTATTTGGTTTCTATACCGCCCCATCCCTGAAGTGCTCTGGCCAGTGTACAGCATAAAAATTCATACAATTCATACAATGTTAATAATCGTTAAAATACACTAAAAGGCTTGGTAGAGGAGAAATAATTTCTGAGGCTTGGTAGAGGAGAAATAATCAGAGATATAGAATACACAGAAATTTCCCAGGATGCTAGAGATGCTGTGCTTTGAATGGGCCCCTGCTCATTTAAGACTTTCATAGCAGTAAGCAAACTGTTTGCTAGTGTGACCCAGTAGCCAAAGGCCAAAGTTTCTCCTGCTTCTACAGTGGTTGCTTAGGACTTTGGAGAACAGCTAGATTCCAGTCTGGTACCACCTAAGAGACCAGCAAGATTTTCAGGGTATGAGCCTTTCAGAGTCATTGCTCTCTTCATCGGAGATACCCAGTTCTCAAGAGTCAAAGGTAGCTTTGACTGTGAAAAACTTACCCCCAAAACTCTTGTTGACCTCAAAGGGGCTACTGGACTTAAAACTAGGTGTTCCACTGCAAACCAACACAGGCCCTCTGAAACTATCTTCATGGAGGACTCTGTAGAAGTCATTCTGAACTTCAGTGATGTGTTGGCTGTGCATGTGACAGTTTCCCCTGGTGTCACCTCTGTCTGATTCTGCTGTGTCATTTGTTTTCCACCTCTTTATTCTTCTTTGTTATTTACTTCATTTGTACTTCACGTCTCCCCAGTGGGGTCCCCAGGTGGCTTAAATCATTCTCCCCTCCAAGTGATTTTCACAATAATCATGTCAGGTAGGTTAGTCTGTGTGTGTGTGACAGACCCAAGGTCACCCAGCAAGCTCCAATGGCAGAGTGTGGGGTTGAATCTGGGTGTCCCAAATCCTGGTCTGACATCCACGACCCCTTTCTTTCTTATTGGTTACACATTTTGGCATTGTCGGTGAAGAGATATTCATAAGTTCCAGAGTCCCTCTAATTGCTGTGCCCATTTGGTCTTAATTTCCACCACTTTCTTTTGTGTCAGAGCAAGGGAAGAAACTGTTCGCTGTGTCAGTGCAGGAGGCTATCAATAAGAACAGGGACATCATCAGATTTCTGACTGTGACTGCACGGGATGGCAAGCACGACCTGAACCTCGCAGTCAAGGTGATCTTGTTAAGCTGACTTGCTTGTCTTGAAAAATCCTCTTGCTGGGGGGTCCATAAGTTGGTTACAACTTGATGACACTTATGTCCATAAACAGACACACATTTAGTAGGTGCAGAGTTCCTGGTGTGGAGGTGCTGAGCTCTGGAAAAGTGTGCTCCTGGAGTTTTGCATGTCCCCAAGCATTTAAAAGCATGGGGTGCGTGTCTCACCCAACACTTTGTCCTTTACTCAGTTTAAGAAGAAGAAGAGTTTGGATTTATATCCCCCTTTTCTCTCCTGCAAGGAGACTCAAAGGAGTTTACAATCTCCTTTCCTCCCCCCCCCCCGCCCACAACAAACACCCTGTGAGGTAGGTGGGGCTGAGAGAGCTCCGTAGAACTGTGACTAGCCCAAGATCACCCAGCTGGCATGTGTTGGAGTGCACAAGCTAATCTGGTTCACCAGATAAGCCTCCACAGCTCAACTGGCAGAGCAGGGAATCAAACGCAGTTCTCCAGATTAGAGTGCACCTGCTCTTAACCACTATACCACGCTGGCTCTCTTAAGCAGGCCATTCTCAAATTTCTGTAGGAAAAGAATTAAGTGTCCAACATTGTCTATGTGCACATTTATTCTTAATTGCATCTAACAAATACCTAATGCCCTTGTTATGTAAGCTGCCTCGGTTTTAGCTGCTTTTACTCCCTAGTTGGAGAAAGTCATGATAAATAGGACTTCTTCTCTTTCATTCCTAAATTTATTTCACAGTAAATTAAAAAAAATAGTAAATTTTTTTGATGAAAAGGGGGACTAGTATACAATGAGAAAACAGTATTCTGCCTATTTTTTATTTATTTAAGTTATTCACAGTCTCCCAGTCTCACAGAGATTCAAGGTGGATTATACATAGTGAGCCAATACAATCACAAAAAATGGGACATTCAGTAACCAATGCACCAGGATTTTTAGAAATCTGGAACCACCAGAAAGAACTGAAGCATAGCCTAAGTGTTCACATTACTCATTAAACAGTACATGAAATTACGTAAATAGGATCCTACTTACAGTAAGTCATATGCAAAAGTATAGACCACAGTCCCTAATCATTTATCCAAATAAAAACTGCTTATCATGTCCATAATTAAATAAGTCAATTTTGCAAAAAGGTTAGTTCCATATGCTGCAGCACTATTATCCATTATAAATCTATTTTTCCAACACCTTCATTGTTTATCAGTTAATTCATTAGTTCATCTGCCTGGTGTAGTTTACCAAATGAAAACTACATTGACAATATGACACAGTAGCCCCAAACAAAAAGGACTGCAATCCTTTCCTAATAAAATCTAGCACATTGATAATCGTTAACTCAAAATATCAGTAATCAAATTATCATAGAAAATCATTAACTCAAACTATCACTAATTCAGAAGCCGCCAGATCCAGAAAGAAAAGGGAAATCCTGGCAAACTCTTTTCATGCTCTTACAAACGGAGAAGGACGATGTCTGTACCCCAAACTCTCAACATACATCCTTCCAAAGCAGCTTCCCATGATGAAACTTAAAACAATAAAAACAAGAATCAATCTCTGCAGTAAAGCTACATTGGTGAACAGAGGTCTGCAAGAATCTGAGCAACAAACCCAGAGCAATAAATTCAGCAGTGGAACAGCATCAGAATCCAACTGCAAACATTAATTCCTGTGGAAGTTCCAGTTTTGTGTGTACATCACCAGGTTTGGGTCCAACACATTAGATAAGCTACTTTAGTTTTGTTATCACTCAGTCAGGAGGGATGGGCAGTTTTCCAGCACCACAGATAGCAGCCAAGGGGTCGTTGGGCTGCATCAGGACCTTGGATAAGACCTTTTGACTCTTTCTTGCCTCTGGCCTGAATTGAAAGGGCTGCCAGGTAGACAAGAACTCTGGCCCTGTTTATATACACCAGCTGAGATGCTGGAAGGGGCTTGTTCAGATCTCCACCATTTCTTATTTAAAGAGTTAAATAGCAGATGTGAAGGATCTGCCTCCAAAGTGGGGTCATAGCACCAATACTAAGTATGTATGTAGAGGGAAACGTAACTCCTCCCCTCTGTGCTATTTCCTACAGAGCTGCCATTTGCCTTGGAGGAAACATCCAAGTAGCCAGAGCTTTCCTGGTGTCTTTCTCTGTATGGGACAAATAGAAACTTGGGGAAGGAGGAATGGGAGTTGAGCAAATGGCTTGGGAGAATGGTTAACACACTAAGGCGGATTCTGCATGGGCCAAAAACAGTGGTGTGAAAATGGTGTTACACTATTTTAAATCATTTTACACTGTTTTCAAACCATTTTCACACTGCCATTTTTGGCCCATGTGGAATCTGCCTTAGATTCAGTCTGGTTAACACTCAGAATGGTTAACACTGCCAAATTAAGTTTGGGAAATACCTGGAGATTTTGAAGGGGGAGCCTGAGGATAGTGGGGTTAGGGGAGAAACTTCAGTGGGGGATTGTGCTAGAGAGTCCACCTTCCAAAGCAGCATTTCCCCCACGTGAATTGCTCTATGTTGCCTGGAGAGCAGTCGTAATCCCAGGGAATATCCAGCCCCCTTCTCACATGGATTCAGTCTGAATGGGGCTTACCGCAAGTTCTAGTTAAAAAAAATGCATTGGCAGTCTGATCAGAACTTCCTGCATTTCATCTAGTTTGATCCTAGATTCCTAATTTAAAGAATGTAATGTATGTATCTTATGTCATCATGTATCTTCGCTCTTCAGGAGCCTGTAGCGAAGGTGGGAGCAGGGTAGGTGGCATGTAAGGATTGCATACAGCACAACTGAGACTGTTGTTTAAAAAAGACCAGGATTATCCATACAGTGCACAGGAAAGGTCTTCTGTCTGGCCCAGCATTGCTTTTCAATTAGTTGTGATTTTGTGTTTTCTGGAAAGAACAGTGCTGTCTTGAACATCAAACTCCCATCTGATAAAGTATAATATAAAAAAAAAGTTTGCACCCTAGTTTTCTTAATTTTGAAGGGTCCAAGGCAGGTTATGTTGAAAGTTGATAAAACCTACCATACTACAAGAGACTTTAAAATCAAAATATATTCCAATAATAGAGGAAGAGGAGTTTGGATTTATATCCCCCCTTTCTTTCCTGCAAGGAGACTCAAAGGGATTTATAATCTCCTTTCTCTCACCCCCCCCCCCAAACACCCTGTGGGGTGGGTGGGGCTGAGAGAGCTCCGAAGAACTGTGACTAGCACAAGGTCACCCAGCTGGCATGTGTTGGAATGCACAAGCTAATCTTGTTCCCCAGATAAGCCTCCACAACTCAAGTGGCAGAGCGGGGAATCAAACCCTGTTCCCCAGATTAGAGTGCACCTGCTCTTCACCACTACACCACTGGCTCCTAAGAGTCACACCACCATTTAAAACAACAAATGAGCCAGTTAGCCTAAACCTCTAAAAATAAGAAGTTGGTCTCCAGAAGGTCACTGAAAACTGGGCTACTGAGGCCTTGCTAGAGAAGGAGAACCAAGTACTGAGAGATGGTATAGCATAGGGGCTGAGGAAGAATTTGGTTAAATCTCATCTCAGCCACACATTGCAAAGGTGGTCTTGTGCAAGCTGCTCCCCCACAGCCTCCCAAATAGCCAGTATTGGGGTGTGTGGGTTAAAATACTGGCCTACGTAATAGGGTTGTTGTAAAGATAATATATGTGTGAACTTTTGAAAATTCTATATAAACACTCAGTATTAGATTTATCTTGGCCTGATCTACAGGAGGGAGGCATCTAAAAAGTCTGAGGGTGGGTTACTCCATATGGGATGATATGTTCCTTCACTATATCTTAAGAGACACTCCTTCAATTCTGTGGGTCTCCAGCTGGAGAGTGTCCAGTGGGACACAGGTTTTCTGTTACTCTGGAGGGAGGCTGCTGGCCCGCCCTCTGCTTCTTTTCGGTGTATGGCATTGCAGCTACCAATCTGTAGCAGGGACTGAACAATTCCAAAGGACCTACAGAGTTACCACTCCCATAAAATGGCTAACTCCTGCCCAGTTGTGAGAGTGTGTATGCTTGAATAATTCTTTGCACTTGCCAGAGCTTTGGAGATTTTTTGAGCATGAACTTTTCCTTCCTTTTCCTTCTCTCCGCACAGTATGACCAAGTGACAATCGGCCGGGCCTGCCGAGATCAGAAGCACCTCAAAATATTTTTGCCCAAAGGAAACATGGAGGTGAGAGAGAGGCTGTGGAGCTTTAGCAGATTGAATGTCGGACCAGTGTTGGGAGGACTTGGGTTCAAACTTGACCCAACCATGAAGCTCACCAGTGATCTTGTGATCTATCTTTCTAGCCTAATACTTTTGTACGGAGGGCATGTTCAAAGAGGCCACCCTGAATTTTTTGAAGGAAGGGTTTGATGAAAGTGTAGCTGAATAGATGTGAAACTTGTAAATTCCTGAAGCCAAAGGGAGAGTTAATTGGACACCTTGTGGCAAATAGCCACCTGAATTCATTGCACAATATGGAATCTTTCACTATATAAGCCAGGGGTGTCAAACTTGTGGCCCTCCAGATGTTCATGAACTACAATTCCCATCAGTCCCTCCCAACATGAGCATTGGCTATACAGGCAAGGGCTGATGGGAACTGTAGTTCATGAACATCTGGAGGGCCGCAAGTTTGACACCTGTGATATAAGCCATTAACCCTTTTCTGGGCTGTCCTTTCTTAGGTCTAGCCCAGAGATGTTCTAGTGCTGGCCGTTTTGCTGTAGTGAGCCCAGTTCTGCCTAGGAGGAAGACAGATATTTCTAGATCCTTCCCATTCTGGCTGCTGTGTGAACAAGCAGGTTCTAGTAGAGGGTCAGTCCAAGATGATGTTGCTGGTGCATATGTGGAGATAAAAAAATAAGGCCAAGGCTGATGGTGAAAAATAAAGCAAAAATATTTTTTATTACTCAGTTAATATCACCCAAATTCTCTATGCATTTCATCAAGAGGCTTCTTCAAGGGGTTTTCCAAAAAGAGGACAAGATCTGTGGCAAATTGCTACTGGTAGGACCCTTCTGTATATCAGTCCTATCCACCACCAATGCCATCTTGGACTGACCCTCTGCTTTAACGTGCCCATCCACACACTGGCAGGTATAGACAGTCACATGGCTGGAGCATCCTCAACAGAACAGGCACACCTTATGCTTCAGTCCTGAAGCATCATCATAAAAGTATTGGAGTTGACCTTGGGGAAGGGTTAGCCAAAGGTACCCCTGGACCAAATTCAGCCCTGCCCCCACAAGGAACTTTCTGGCCTGCTAGTTGCCAGTCCAGTGATAAAAGTAGGCTACAAAGTAAGTGTCTTCTGTGATGACTGTATTTGCCTGCAGTTCCTTTGGAGGCTTGGGTGCCTGTGCTGGACTTTGTTACTAAAATGGTCACTTAAGAAATCAGCCAGATGCCTGCAGACTTGAAAAGGTTGGGGACCCCTGATTTATTGCCACAGTGTACTAGTTCCCAGCTCTCACTGAAAGAAAAAGCAAGTATAACCCTTTGGGCTGCAGGCTTTTAAGGGTAAATGTGTAGACCTTTTCCCTTACCTCCTGGGGGGAGGGAGGGTTAAAACAAAAAGGAAAGCTCAGTTTCAATACATTGTTATCATTCTATAGTGAAGTGATATAGCTATTACAGATTATTTTAAGCTTGAAAAAACTTTTGGTGTGTGTTGTGGGGAGTGGCTACAACTGAGCGAAAGAAAATGGTGTCAATGTGGGCAAGGCATGGAAAACACACCCCTTCACAGCATCCAAATGTACTATAATTGTGATCTTTTCAGACAAGGTAAAAATGTTTTAAATAAAACAAAGCTTTGGAATTGTCCAGAGGAAATCCCTCAGTTGTGCCCTTCACAACTATAACAGCTAGCCAATGCTTGTGGCAGGTGATCAGTGGTCAGAAAGGCAGAGGGAACAGGATTACAACATTTTTGTCTTATGCCGTTTCTTTGTCCCTTTGCTCCCTGACAGAGAGCCCGAGAGCTTCTGAGCACTTACATCTTTGATCGGATAAACGTCCATAACCTCTTGTTGTATGAAGTCAGGAGGAGGGGGGGGATCATTGAAGAGATGAAGCTGAGATTGAAAAAAATGACGGAGTTTGAAAATGCCAGCCCTGAGGTCCAGGTCCAGTTGCAGGTGGGACTGGCGTAAGATGGGTTGCGAGCAGTGGCGAAGGTGGGCAGGGAAACTGTGGGATGTGGTCTCTGGAGAATATTCTGGGCCTGTGCCATGGAACCACGTTGCTCGCTTGTTCTAAAAATTACACCGCTCAAGTAATCATTACACACAGCATGGATGCTCTGAGATTGAGCTGTGAATCAGAAGGCCTCTCTGCCATCAACTCTCCAGGTGGGCCTAGGCATGGCACTGTTTGTCAGCCCTTTGCAGAGGTGGGATCCAGCAGGTTCTCACAGGTTCCCGAGAGTAGGTTACTAATTATTTGTGTATGCCGAGAGGGGGTTACTAATGGGTGATTTTGCCACATGATTTTTGCCTTAGTTACGCCCTCCTCTCAGCAGTAGCGCACAGAACTTGAAACAGTCTAGCAGGAGGTGCACCGGCGTGCGTGGCAGCCTGCGCCTGTGTGCATTCGTTTCCCGCCCAAGGAGCGGTGCAGCGGCTGCGTCCTTGCCACAGCCATACCCAGGAATGCCCCAACCCCAGAATGCCCAGCCACGCCCCCGTCGTG
The DNA here is from genome assembly GCF_021028975.2 of Sphaerodactylus townsendi. NCBI lineage: Eukaryota > Metazoa > Chordata > Lepidosauria > Squamata > Sphaerodactylidae > Sphaerodactylus > Sphaerodactylus townsendi. The sequence goes on along the minus strand of NC_059436.1, from coordinate 35,086,776 downwards.
CCCCACCCAGACCCATTGGCACTACGCCATAGTTTGAATCCCACCACCATGGGAACCTGTTACTAAAATTTTTGGATCTCACCACTGGCCCTCTGTCTATGGCAGGGGTGTCCATCTGTTCAAACTCCTTTAACTAATTAACACATTTAAAGTGTATGCCCTTGTTTTGGAGACCCGGTGTGGGATAGTGATTGCGGCATTGAACCAGGACAGGGGGAGACAGCTCAAATCCACTACTTGGCCATGAAGCTTGCTGGGTGACCTACCTCCCTGGGCTGTTGTGAGGATAGAATGAAGGAGCGAGAACGATGTATCCCTCCTGAGCTTCCTTCAGGAAGGGCAGGATATCAGAAAGTAATAGATCTTTCCAGGACTGCCTTGTGCTTTCTGGCTTTTCCTGCACTGCAGCAAATCCGTCAGCTGGAGAATGATATTGAGAAGATGCTAGTGAAAATTGGCACCGGACAGAAGGCCCACACCTTGTACATGAAGATGCTGGATTTGCTGAGAGAGGTGAGTGGGGTTTTTTGCAAGGAACTTTGGACTGATAAGAGCGGGATTTGTGTGCCATCTGCAACATAGTGGTCAGATGGTTGGACTAGGATCTGGGAGATCCAAGTTCAAATCTCTGCTTTGCCATGGAAACATGATTCAGCTTCCTGCTAGTGAGCATTTGACTGGCCACTGTTGTCAATGGTAAGCTGGACAAGATGGAGCTTTGATCTCATCCAGTTAGAATCATAGAATCATAGTGTTGGAAGGGACCACAAGGGCCATCAAGTCCAACCCCCTGCCATGCATGAGCACACAATCAAAGCACTCCTGACATATGTTCATCCAGCCTCTGTTTAAAAACCTCCGAAGAAGGAGACCACTCTCCAAGGCAGTGAATTCCACTGTCGAACAGCCCTGACAGTCATAAAGTTCTTCCTAATGTTTAGGTGGAATCTCTTTTCCTAAACTTTGAATCCATTACTCCATGTCCTAGTCTCTGAGGCAGTAGAAAACAAGCTTGCTCCCTCTTTGACATGGCATCCGTTCAAATATTTAAACATAGCTATCATGTCCCCCCTTAACCTTCGCTTCTCCAGACTAAACATCCCCAGCTCCCGAAGCCTCTCTTCGTAGGGCATGGATTCCAGACCTTTTACTATTTTGGTTGCCCTCCTGTGGACACGTTCCAGCTTGTCAATATACTCCTTATATTGTGGTGCCCAGAACTGAACACAGTACTGTAGGTGAGGTCTGACCAATGCAGAGTAGAGTGGTACAATTACTTCTCTGGATCTAGACACTATACTCCTATTGATGCATCCCAGAATTGCATTGGTTTTCTTGGCTGCCATATCACACTGCTGACTCATGTTCAGTTGGTGGTCTACTAAAACTCCCAGATCCCTTTCACATGTAGTGTTGTCAAGCTAGGTGTCTCCCATCCTATATCATTTTTTTCTGTCTTAAGTGTAGCATCTTACATTTATCTCTGTTGAAATTCATTTTGTTAGTTTTGGCCCAGCTCTCTTATCTGTCCAAGTCATTTTGAATCCTTCCCCTGTCCTCCAGGGTTTTAGTTACCTCTCCTAATTTAGTATCATTTGCAACTTTGATTAACATGCCCTCTGTTTTATTATCCAAGTCATTGATAAAAATATTGAATAGCACTGGGCCCAGGATAGAACCCTGTGGCACTCCATTATTCATTTCTCTCCAGGGTAAAAATGAGCCATTGATAAGCATTCTTTGTGTTCGGCCAGTCAACCAATTACAAATCCATCTAACAGTTGCATTTTCTAGTCCACATCTTTCCAGTTTACTCACAAAAATGTCATTGGGCACCGTATCAAAGGCCTTGCTAAAAATCAAGTTCCGTTGTGCATATGGCTGCTGCCTTCACATCTTTTTGAGCTGAATTCCAAACATGCTCCACAGGCTTATTCGGCCACGAATCTACTGCCAAACAATGTATCGTCTAAGGCTTTCATGGCCGGATTCAACTGGTTCTAATGGGTTTTCTGGGCTGTGAGGCCGTGGTCTGGTGGATCTTGTTCCTAACATTTCACCTGCATCTGTGGCTGGCATCTTCAGAGGTGTATCACAGAGAAAAGTCTGTTTCACACATACACCTCTGAAGATGCCAGCCACAGATGCAGGTGAAACGTTATGAACAAGATTTGCCAGACCACGGCCACACAGCCCAGAAAACACACCAGAACCAGTACTGTCAAACAGTTTCCCCATGTTCAAAAGGAAAATAATGTGAAAGAACCTTTATGCATTTCTCTGAGTGAGATGGCTTTTCTGAGGACATCTCTTTGGCTCGTTCCGCACATGTAGAATAATGCAATTTTTAATTCACTTTCAAGGCACTTTGCAGCTGTGTGGAATAGCAACATACAATTGTGAAAGTGGATTGAAAGTGCGTTATTCTGCATGTGTGGAGTGGGTCTATGTGATGTTGTATTCCATGAGTGATCAACATGCATGTGTGAAATTGCCCAAAATATCAGGCCACTTCTGTCTTTGCCCCCAGGAAGTGGCTCAGTTACCTGTTCTATTGGACAGCCTGGACCATATGGTGGAGGTCTATGAAGAGGAACTCAATGGCATGCATCTAATGTCCATAGACGCGACAGAAGCCATGGAAGCTGCCAAGGTAAAATCCAAACTGTGAGCCCTCTGCAACATGGAGGTTAGACTGTCAGACAAGGGTCTGGGACACCCAGGTTCAAATCCGCACTGTGCCACAGGAACAGATACATGAGGTAAAAGTGCATTAGATATGATTGCTCTCTCTGCATCTGAAATATGCAAATTGATCTGATTACAAGCATGCTGAAAGGATTACAGAGTATGTGAAAGTTTATAAGCATATGTATATGGCATACTGTGAAATGTATTTATATAACAATTAGCTATATATGTTATCTGGGTAATCCTTGCAATATTTATTTATTCGTTTGATGCCATCATCATCTTGCACCCCCAATTGGAACTGTGAATTGGGTCAATGGCTCAACTTAAACTCCTTGAGGGATACTATGGATGGAGAGAGATGTGGCTGTGATAACGGTGTGAAATATAGTGTTTCCTAACATGCAGACATTGTCCCTTGCCTCTTCCCACCCCCCACCTCTCCAAACCTTTGCCATGATGTTTGCAGGAAGACATGCTAAATACAGAGTCTGAGTTAATTGCTGAGAAAAAGTTCAGGGACAATTCAATCAGCACCCAGTTGAAACAGATAGAAAGGATCCATGCCAAGGACACCGGTGACAGACACAGAAGGACGGTGAGTTGTTGCTGGGTAGTGTGCAGAGTGTGCTGCTTTGTTGTAACAAATGAGCTAGTAATTTTAAAAAATGATCAAGCTGTGCCCCTAAATGCAGCCTCCATGTTTAGAGGCAGTATATCTGAGTGCTGGCTATGTGGGGAGGCAAAGGCAAGGGAGGGATGTTGCTATAATGCCCTGCTTAGGTATCTGGCTGGCCGTTGATGGAAATAGGCAGGGGAGAGTGGCGTAATGTCGAATTAACAAAAATTTCATCTCCAGACCAATGGGCTCTTCCTGGGGTTTTTTTTTTGGTTAGTCCTTTGGTTTGTAGAAGTGACTGCCTTTACTTCCGTTTAATGCAGATGTTCACTTCTAATAATTTTGCAGCTGGGCCGGCGTGATCTCACTATGGATTTTCCCTCCCTGGTGGGCTTCGAAGCAAAAGGTAAGAATGCTGTTTGAGATCCAGGCTCAAAAAAGATCCCTCCCCAGGACTTCTGATCCTCCTGGATCACAAAGATCAAGCTAGAAGGGCTGATGTTTCTGTCTCTCGTAGCCCAGCCACTTTGCTTTGCATTTTCTAACATTAAGAGTTTGCAAAGTACAGCACTGGTGATAGCCCAGCAGTCTCTCTGCCATCCAGTGCCACTTGCCCCTGCTGCTCTGATTGGGAATAGGAAATTGACCCAGAGGCTCCTATGATGTCTCAGGGGCTTCCAGGGCAAACTCCCACTTCATGATGGGTGCAGTGCCTAGGGCAGGGGTGTCCAACTCTGGCCTAGGGGCAGTAGAGCACAACTCTTGTGAACTTTTCTTTCTTTCTTTCTTTCTTTCTTTCTTTCTTTCTTTCTTTCTTTCTTTCTTTCTTTCTTTCTTTCTTTCTTTCTTTCTTTCTTTCTTTCTTTCTTTCTTTCTTTCTTTCTTTCTTTCTTTCTTTCTTTCTTTCTTGCTTTCTTTGTGATGCAGGTGCTCACGGACTTAAAGGAGTATGAAAGCATTGTTATCGCCTTCTTTCCTCAGGAGGCTCTACATCTTTCTAAGCAAATGTTGTGTATGTTCCCTATGACTTGCCAGCGTGGCATGGAGGACAAAGTGTCAGATTAGAACTAGGGAAATCCTCCTCCGCCATGAAACTCACTGGGTGACCTTGGGCCAATTGCTCTTGCCCAGCCTAACTCACAGGGTTGTTGTAAAGATAACAATGGATGAGGGAAGAGCCCTGGGTATCACCATTACCTCTCAGGAAGAAGAGCAGTAATTAAAATATTGAAATGACTGTTACTCCCCCAAACTGGGAACTGGACTTGCCTAAAACATCTTGGGATGCATAGCTCGGGCATCTGACTTATTTCTTGACATCTTACTGCTTTTCAGGTACAAAACTAGATGTTTCCAAGGCTCAGGTTGAGTACGAAGGTCTGGTGTTGAGCGAGGTGGAAAAGATCAAGAGCGCAGTCCAGTGTTCGCATCTTTGGGTACGGTAGTTCCACGACAGCTGGGCTAAGTTCTGACGTGATGTTGTACATTCAGCAAAATCAAGCAGGAGCCCAGCAGCATCTTAAAAATGGAAAATATTCTTTTGCCCAATGACTGACTTATTTTGTCCAGTGTAGAGAGTATAATGGCATTTACTCTTTACATTGGACGAACAGGTCAGTCCCTCTGCAAAAAGATAAATTGATACAAATCTGACATTAAAAAGGGTGGTATTTGGAAATCGGTAGTCAAACATTTTAGTCCTCCGGGCCATTCTGTATCTAAAAGTCACTATTCTCCTGCACAGAACTTCAAACTGAGAACCCAACATAAAATTGCTGAATGGGGATTTATCGAGAAAGTCAATACTACTTCACTCCTCCACCTGGTCAGGGTCTTATTATGGTTTTTGGACTTCTCATTTAGTCTTAAGTGCTGATATCTTGCATGCCTTGTCGGCACAATGTAAAAATGTTAAATAGCTCAGATATACCTCAATAACTTTCTGTTTAGGGAGGCTTTCTGAGGAAGTTGCCCCCCACCCACAGAACACCAAAAGCTTCTGACTGAAATGGGAATATCCGCACAATGTTACAGTAATTCTGAGCCCAACTTGTGGATCTTTGGTTCAAAGAAGGAACTGTAGGATGGCTGCGGGTGGAGCCTCTAATCCTTCGTCTTTTGACCCTTTAAATGGCTTTTTTTCTTTTCCAGTTGAGCCATGTTGTGGCTTTACTGAGGTGCTCAGATAAAAATGGAAAAGAAGAAGAGCTGGAACATTTATACCCCCCTTTTCTCTCCTGAAAGGAGACTCAAAGGGGCTTACAAACTCCTTTCCCTTCCCCCCCTCAAACAAACCTGTGAGGTAGGTGGGGCTGAGAGATCTCAGAAGAACTGTGACTAGTCCAAGCACGTAGGTAAGGGGGGGGGGGTTCCTCGGGTTCAAACCCCCCTCACTCATGTCCGAAGCTCCGCCCACCCATTTGTGGGTTTTTAAAAGCATTTTTACTGTTTTTCGGTTTTTGGCCTGCAGGGGGCGAATTGTTTAGGCTAGCAGCACCAAACTTTCAGGGATTGTTTGGGGGAATCTCCTGATGATATTACCCAGGTTTTGTGAAGTTTGGTCCAGGGGGTCCAAAGCTAAGGACTCCCAAAGGGGGTGCCCCCATCCTCCATTGTTTCCAATGGGAGCTAATAGGGGGCTTCACCTTTGAGGGTCCATAACTTTTGACCCCCTGAACCAAACTTCACCAAACCTGGGAGGTATCATCAGGAGAGTCTCTTACTGATACCACCCAGGTTTTGTGAAGTTTGGTCCAGGGAGTCCAAAGCTATGGACTCCCAAAGGGGGTGCCCCCATCCTCCATTGTTTTCAATGGGAGCTAATAGAAGATGGGGGCTACACATTTGAGGGTCCATAACTTTGGACACTCTGAACTAAATTTCACCAAACCTGAGAGGTATCATCAGGAGAGTCTCTTACTGATACAACCCAGGTTTTGTGAAGTTTGGTCCAAGAGTTCCAAAGCTATGGACTTTCAAAGGGGGTGCCCCATCCCCCATTTTTCCAATGGGAGGTAATAGGAGAAGGGGCTACACCTTTGAGGGTCCATAACTTGGACCCCCTGAACCAAACTTCACCAAACCTGGGTGGTATCATTAGGAGAGCCTCCTAAAGATACCCTAAAAGTTTGGTGCTTCTAGCTTAACAATTGCACCCCTGACAGCAGGCGCCCCCCAAATTTCCCCAGATTCTCCTTTTTTATCCACCCCTTTCGGCATGGATTTAAAGGGAGAATCTGAGGTCCTCAGTTTAGAAGAAGAGTTGGGATTTATATCCTCCCTTTCTCTCCTGTAGGAGACTCAAAGGAGCTTGCAATCTCCTTGACCTTCCCCCCTCACAACAAACACCCTGTGAGGCGGGTGGGGCTGAGAGAGCTCCGAAAAGCTGTGACTAGCTCAAGGTCACCCAGCTGGCCTGTGAATTCCCCAGATAAGCCTCCACAGCTCAAGCAGCAGAGCAGGGAATCAAACCCGGTTCCTCCAAATTAGAATGCACCTGCTTTTAACCACTACGCCACATTGAAGTGATGCTGTTTCACGGTGGGGGATAATCCACCCCAAAACAGCATCACTTTCAATGTTATTTAACTGGGGACCCCAGATTCTCCCTTTAAGGTGGATTTAAAAGGAGAATTTGGGCTCTCTAGTTTAAACACCACTGAAAGTGATGCTGTTTGGGGGTGGATTCCAGCATCACAGCAGCTGCCCGGGGGGGGAGGGGGGGGGCTCAGATTTTGCACCGGGCTCCATTTTCCCTCTATGCCTCTGCCCAGAGGGGAAGGCAGAAGGAACTGCCAGCTGACGGCTGGGAGCTCAGCTGGTTGGGGGCAGGGGAGGGCAGGGCGGGGGAGTCTGCCATCCCTAGCCTTGGAGCTGCTTTTATGAGCGCTAGGCTGGGGGCGGGGCTTGGGGAGGTGTGGCCATGCCCTAGGAGTGGGTGGGGGTGTGGCCCCCCCCGACCTCCCCCTAAAAAATCTATACCTACATCCCTGGACTAGTCCAAGGTCACCCAGTTGGTGTGTGTTGGAGTGTTCAGGCTAATCTGAATTCCCCAGATAAACCTCCACAGCTCAGGCAGCCGAGTGGGGAATCAAACCTGGTTCCTCCAGATTAGAATGCACCTGCTCTTAACCACTACGCCACTGCTGCTGGGTAGCGATTGGATTGCTCAGAGGAATGTAGGGGGCCAAAGAAAGCTAGCTGCCTATTATTTTAAACACACTGGATCCCCATGGCAGACTGCTTTAACAGCCATTTGCTTTTCCCAAAGATCTCTGGGAACTGTATTTATTTGAGTGAACCTGGGGATTTGAGAAAAAAAATTACCACTTTTTTTTTGGGGGGGGGGGTGAAGTGGCACAGCCCTAACAGTTGTATATCGATATAATACTGTTGTCCATTTATAATAATACATATCAAGGCCCTTATATAGTCTGTGCTTCAACCCCCCCCCCCACCAAATCTGACACCTTGATATCCAAATTCTCTCTCAGTTTATAAGAACTGAATTTCATAACCTGTATTAAATGATCTAGACTGAGAACATTTGAGATCTGGGGAAGGGAAAAGAAGCTTGAAGAACGCCAACACTAGCAGGTGTTGCTACCTACATTTTATGCTACCTACATTTTAACAAGGCATTCCTTGTGAAAGTCAGAAATTGGGACAGTGATTTGCCAGTGTCTCTGAGCTACCTAAAAGAGTTGGATAGGAACATTTAAAAATAAATGCCTATGTAATACTAAAGTGTCCACAAGGAGTGTCAGAGCATATACTAGTCCCCCAAAGAATCCCTAGCACCCTCTGGAAACTGTTATCCCCTGTACTTTTGTGGAGGAAGCCACAAGAATTGAACTGGTTTAGTGCCAATTGTAAGCTTTCTTGTGCAAGTTCGGTTTTTAATTTGGTGGCCTCTCTAGGATATTGCTGGGAGATTCTCAGCCCAGAAGAAATCTGAGGAGAATCTGCAGCAGCAGATTGCAGAAAGTGAGAAAAAACGCAAAGACCTGAAGGCCCAGCTGAAGCAGCTGGAACTGGAGCGGGCAAAGCTGAAATTCCACGAGACCCAAAGCTTCCTCAGGTACTCACCAGTTTAAAACTGCCCAGTGGCGTAAGTAGACAAAGAAAAGTCTCTCTTAGGTACCATTGACTGAGGTCTGATGTGAGCATCCTGTTTCTCAGATTGTGATTTCCCCATTTCCAGTCCACAACCTCATTCTAAATATTGGTTGCCTCCCTCTCCTCACAAACCTGTAAACTTTTAAAACCTCTTTGGACTTAACTACATATGGTGAAGGATGTATGGCTGCCTCAGACTCTCTACATATCTGCCTGTAATATTTGGTTAAAAATACTCCACGTGGCATTATTATCCAAGAAGGTTGTCTGCGACGACCTAGCATATTTGAGATCAGCAGAAGTGTCCTGCTGGATCAGACCAATGATAAGTATCCTGCTTCCCACAATGATCCACAAGGTGTAGTGGGACTCAAAATGTGGTAGTAAGACCCAAGCCTCCCCTGTTTTTGCCATTGCTCCATTTAGCCATATTGGCTAATAGCTATGGATGGGCCTCTGGCCCCTTCCGCACATGCAAAATAATGCGTTTTCAAACCACTTTCACAACTGTTTGCAAGTGGATTTTGCTATTCCACACAGCTTCAAAGAGCACTGTAAGCAGTTTGAAAGTGCATTATTCTGCATGTGCGGAATGAGCCTCTGAATCCATTGAATCCCCTTTTAGAAGCTACCCTGTGGCACAGTGGCAGTGAGTTCTGCAAGTTAATTGTGTGTTGCCCGTAGTGTAATGATCCAGCATGCCTTTGTGAATTCCCATTCAGCTTCAGTAAGCTATCAAAGGAGTTGCGGAAGAACCTGGAAAAAGAAACAGCCAGGCTTCAACAAGTGCACTCCCGGGTAATCAAGCGCCAGGAGCTCCTACTGCATTTCGAGAATGGTGTTGAAAACCTCACCATGAGGCTCTGCGACATCACTGTTCCTGGCCAGGTATGTGTGCAGTTGAGATTTTTGAATCCTTCTGAATCCTGTTCGTCAACTCCTGCCCATTAGGCCAGCAATCCACCCGAAGTCAGTGTGCGAAAAATCCTGCTAGTTTATTGTGGGCAATAAAATCTGTTAAAACATGGAAGACTCCTGTTGGCCCAAATTGCCTACCTGTAAGTGCATGTAGCTTCTCTGAATAAGTCTTTGCTCTGGCTAGGCAGCCTATCCATTACGCTCTGCTGGAAATGGTTCATTCTGCTGTTATCTCCACATTGGGTCAATCCCTCTTGTCAATACAGAGATAAATCAGAAGAAGCCACTCGCGACAAGAGGTTACTCATTACGTCTCTGCGTGCATAACTGTTCTATGTTCTCCTCCTCTCAATCGGCCTTTGTCAAGGCACGTATGATTCTGTCCTGTCTTAGTATCAGGCTGATTGTCCAAACTTTGAGAAAAGAAGCCACCACCAGAACCTCCTGAGTAGGGAGGAGACAGATTTTTAAAAAGCACCTAAAGGCAAGAAGTTCAAAACTTTGAATATCTGTTGTGGAACAGTGACACCAGACATTTATCTCTTTGACCCTTGAATGTGAGCACTCCAAGGAATGTTGGGCTAGATGGGTTATTTGCCTGATTCCATGGGGCTCTTCTTAAGTTGAAAGTTCTTGGTTTCTAGGAAGAGATCCGCATGGACATTGGTGATGTGTTTGACAAGCTGAAGTTCTGTGAAATTAAGCTGATGCATCTATTAAAGATAATTCACACCAAGCCAAGTTTCGACTTCAGTCAAGATGAAACCAATAAGGTATGCTCTTGAGTTCTTTCCTAGAAGATATTCTCACAGCAGAACTGACTTACTTGTTGAAAGCAAAAGCTTGGTTTTCCTTGTTGGTCTCCCATGCAATTACTAACCATGACCAACTACTCATAGAGTAATTTTACTCTAATTTCTGATTTCACTGATTTCATTCTCACATGGAGCACTTTCTCCAGAGCCATAAATGCTCAGTGAAATCAGAAATTCACTGGTCTGCTCCTGTGTAGTTGGGTGCGGTACAGTCCATCCCCTGTCCAATATCAATCTGATACAAAGTAAAACCTGATTCTAATATCTTGGTCCTTGCAGGCTTTTATAGATGTCAGACATTTTCTAGAGGACAGTACCAGAGATCAGCAGGAAAACCTAAGGATCACTTTTGAAGAGGATGAAGATGTCAGAGGTATGACTGTTCTGGAGATAGAAATATTAGAGAACAAGCATTGCAATTTGGCCAATTCATTGCCTAGAACGATTTTCTAGAGTTGACCAATAAATGTTCTCAAGAGCAGTCCCTCTTTCTGAAATATTGCTGTTCAGTTGAACTGATTTGTTACAAAGCCAATATATGATATAAATGTGACTTAATTGGGCCGGGCCTTGGAGAGAAAGCTGCCCCAGCAGGCTCACTGGCCCAGATCCTCATGGCGGGGGTGGGGGGAGTGGCTGCAGGGGGTTCGCTCGCCCAGAATGGCACTAGGGACAGTGGTGTACCCTCTCCCAAATGCCCCTCCGCTGCCCCCCTCCCACCACTGCATTGCCATGCAGGTTGGACAAGTGAACAAGCAAACAGCACAGCCTCCCTTCCCCTGGCGTCCTTCCTGGCTTAATGGAAGTTTATTCAGAGTGCCTCTGGTTCACTCCAAGGCACACAGGGTGGGCTGGCGAGTGAGCAAGCAGTGCTTCCTCAGCTTCCTCCCTGGCTTAACGGAAGGCAAAACAGCCAGGAGTGTGCCATGAGGAGGCTTTTTCTCAAGGCAACAGTGGGGAGGTAGGGGGCGGCAGGGAGTTTGGCCAGGGGTGCACTCAGCGGGGAGGAGGGCTACAATGTGCCCCCGTGTGATCCAGGCAGATGGTGCCTGGGTCAAATGACTCCCCCTAGATACACCACAGTTGGAGGAAGTGATCAACACTCGAGTGGTTGCTGCCTCAGCTGGCAAGCCTATAGCAGGGTGGGATGGGTGCCTTGACTGGCAAGCCCACAGTGGGGTGCGGTGAGTGCCTGAATTGGTGTGCCCACTGTAGGCATTTACCACACCCTGCTGCGGGCTTGTCTCAGCTGGTTAATGGGCCTAATAAGCCCTCTCAAGGGGCCAGATCCATCCCCCTGGCTGCATGTTTGACACCCTTGAGTTAGACAAGTTCAAAATGCATGTCTCTTATTTTGGAATAGCCCTCCTTCTAAGGAAACTCTGGCAGGTGACAAAGAATCATTTTCAGAAGAGAAGTGGTGTTGTAGCAAAAATAAACAGGCGTCTTGTGGCACCTTCAGGACCAACCACATTTTTATTCTGGAATAAGCTTCTATAAACTAGAGCTAATTTCTTCAGATGCAAACATGTATGTTGTAAATACATGCTCCCTGGTCACCCTTGATGTAATCCCCCCCCCATTATCATCTCTAAGCAAACAGATATTGCAGGGTAGTTGTGTGTGTGTGTTTCTTTTTTGGAATGCTGTGAATATCTGCAGAACATGTTTGACCAGAGATTACAGTGAATTAGGAAAAGAATTGTACATGAATTGCAGTGATTCTTTGTCACTGCCATTTTTCTTTGATAGAAAAAAACTGCCCCCTGGCTCCAGGATTTCCCTTCTTACTTCACGCAGGCTCATTGCTCTTCCAGTCTTCAGCTCCTCTGTAATGCTTGACCTTTTTCTCACACTACAAATTTGTGCTGGTTTCATAGACCACTTAAGAAGCACCGCTCCGTTTCACTCAAGAATCTGGTAGTTTGCTTTGGTTCCAGCTTACCATCTTTTTCTCCGTTAAGGGGCCAACAGGATTTTGTTCTCTTTCCTTTCTGCAGAGGTCTTCAACTTTGCTGACATTGACCACAGTATTGTGCCCAACCGGGATGATATCAAGAAGCATGGCGTAAAGCTCATTGAAGAGAAGACTAAGGTCACTAAGAAAAAACAGAGAGGACCGACTAAAAAATAGTGGCTCTTCCCCCAGTCCCTCAAATCTCTCCCTTTTGATTAATAAAGCATTTATTCTACTTCAGTTTCTTGCTTTTATTCTACTTCAGTTTCTTGCTATTGTACAGCTTTCTCTCTTCTGTTTCATTGGCCCTAGTGGAGGTTTTCTGAGGAGAAGATTTCCAGTAATACCTCATGGGCTACTAAGCTAAGGCAGGGGTAGGAGGAGGAGCAACTCAACATCTGGCACTTGGCTTTTAGCAAAATGCAGAATGCAAGGGGTGGAGGCCTGTTAGATGGAGCTAAAACAAGATGCAATGAATCAAGGCAGAGGCAGGGTGGGACTTGGCTGCTTATGGGTACAGCCTTGCATAATCTTTCTGGTTTTTTTCAGTCTGTTATTGGATTGAACACAGCTTTAGGGGTTGGGCAGTAAAATACTATCTGGTTCACCCAAACTATCTGACAAGAGATGTGCATGTGTGTTGTGGGTCTTGGCAACTTGCTCCCTATAGATGGTCTTGTTACCTAAATTTGAAAATCCAAAAGATTATGTATCCCCAGTGGTATTGAAATCTCCGATATTTCATCCATTTTAATATTTGCTTTCAGTTAGGGTGGTATTCTTAAGTGCATGCAAAAAGCAGGATGTTTTGAGATTCTTCTACTTGGCAGAACACACCAGGAGGCTGAAGCATTTATTCAGATGTAGATATTGCAGACTAAGAGTGTTGACCAAAACAGCCAATCAGAGCCAATAAAGACAGGGTGATGTGGGGGGCGGGGGAAGGAGACAAAATTCCTGGGGCCCAAGTTAGATGGAGGACCCCTGAAGCCAGATCCTGCAACATTCAAAGGCATTTCAATTTATTTTACTTACAACCACTAGGAGTACAAGGAAGGCAGAGCACAGTAAATAGTTTACTTTCTTTTCGCTCTGCTTTCTGCAGAGTTTATTGCAAGGAGGCAAACACTTGCATATCTTGTTAAATCCATCAACCGAGCCAGCACTGCAGCAAGGCAATACCAGCCAGCACAGTTCATGGCTGCCTCAGTCATTGATAAGTTGAAGCCTCCTAATGAGGTTGTGTTTATGTCAATCTGTTTTCCTCTTCCTTCCCTTCCACGCAGGTCCATTGTGTTTTGTGTGGTCAGCCTGATCTTCCCTGTTAGTGTTATAAAAAAAACCCCTTTCTTTTTTTCTTAATTTCTCTTTCTCCTTCTCACCCTTTTCTCCTTTAAATTTGCTCTCTTTTCATTATATGCCTGCACTGCTAATTCCCACCCTTCTTTTTTCATCAGTCTTGGTCTCAGCTCCTTCTCATTCCTGGTTGGCATCTTAGAATGAACTTAATAGCAGCAAACCTTGTTAATATTATGAACAGAAACAGGGGGTAGGGGAGTTAACATTTCCTCATGGTCTATCGAAGTAGTAAAAGGATGCCCCCCTTTACATGCATGGTAATGGAATGTTGATCTGTTTTACAGGTTACATATATGGAACAGAAAATTAACCCTTCCCACCATCATTAGATACCGTAAATTAATATTACATTTTTAGACACTGTTCAGTCAGTGGGTTGTTGTGGAACATCTGATACCCCATAGTAAATGCTACTTTGCTACTGTAGACATTAAATGTCAGGTTATATGAGAAATTACATCTTTTTAGAAAATATGTTAGCAAAATCTGTCCCAATGATACCAGCACGAATTTATACTCCTTTTGTGCTAGGTAACGGTACAAGTGTAAACTTGAATAGATTTTTTACTGATTATTTATGAAATATGTATTGAGATATGAAGTTTTTGTGAACGACAGCCCATTTTATCAGATATAAGACGTGCGTCCAATATTGTTGCACACATGCTTGGGAACACAAATATAAAATTACAAAACAAGACATGGTTTGGATCAGAATCATCCAAGGGATGAGGTGGAATTTTTGTCCAGGGAGCCATGGTAGCTCTCAGTAGCCCCAAGTGAAGACTAGGAATAAGGAGACCCTGCTCCCAGTATATTCAGCTACAAATCTCACTGGGTTACTGTCATGGATTACTTGCATATTCTGTCCATTGGATGAAAATTCTATTTTCCACAGAAGCTAAGGGGTGCCTCTATCAAATCTGACTTCTGTGCTACCCCACAGAGGATGTTAATGGAGACTAGACTCCACATGCTGGGGTTTAGCAGTAGTGATTTGGCGATACTGAGAAAATCAGCAGCAAGCTCACCAGTGAACAGACATCTGTATAACTTGGACTTTATCAGCACTACAAAGAAAGCCCATAGGGCTTGCTCCTCTTTATACTTAAGAGTGTCTTACCCAAAGGCATCCTTACCATATGTTTTAAACTGTTCCTTGACTAATAGAGCATTATACTTACAGCATTAAACTCTCTCCTCTCTCAAATAATGCAAGGTCAAATGCCAAGGACTGCATATTCTGACAGACTTTGTGACTGTGCTTCTAGACAAATAGAAACTTTGGAGCACTGCCTACTGGAATGCTATACCTTTTCCAGTAATAGGGATTTGTGGATTACTCCTCTTTTGTGCAATAATGAGGGGCTGTTAATAGCAAACAAGGTAAAGAAACTGTCTGCAAGTATGAATTTAGCAGTTACTTTGGCTGTAGCCAATTTTATTGCTCATGTAATCAGATTCACAGGACCTCAAGCACAGAAGCTGGTTGGATATTTAAATTATTTATTTGTATTGAATCTAGTGTTAACATTGCTCCAGGCCTGCAGGCTAAATCTTTAAACAAAGAAGTTATTTGTGTCCTACTTTAGTCATTGCCTTGTTGATTGGGTTTCTGTGAGAGTGGAATGGGAGCCATGCATGTGAGGTTTGCCAGTCTCCAGGTGGTGCCTGGAGATTTCCCAGAATTACAACTGATCTTCAGGTGACATATGCCAGTTCTCTAGTCCTGCAATGGCTGCTTTTATGGGGGGTGGGGGGTGGTGGTGGACTCAATGGCATTATACCCAAATCCCATCCTCCTTAGGCTCACCCCCATATTTCCAGGAATTTCCCAACCCTGAGCTGGCAATGCTGTTCATACTGCCCTCAATATCTTAGATAAACGCAGGGTAAAAATGCAGTAGGTATCACAGGAGTAGGGTTGCCAACTCTGGGTTGGGAAATTCCTGGAGACTTTGGAGCAAACCCTGAAACAAGGCAGCGGTTTCTCTAGAAGGAACTGATCTCTATCGTCTGGAAATCAGTTGTAATTCTTGGAAGTTGGCAACCCTACACAAGAGTGTATTTAAAATTTTTGCTAAACTGTTGATACAGGTGGGCTGTAAATGAAGATTATGACAATCTTGAGATGCTGGAGAAGCCGGAATCAATGTACTGTAAGCTCTGCCCACAAAAGATGCGCCAGAGCATGTGCAGCGTTCTTCCCTTGCTAGCTATTGAGTACTCAAAACTATGCTGCTCACAGAGCATATCTGGCGGCGGCGGGGGGGGGGCGGGGGGATCTAACTGCTCGCCAAACTTGACCCACAGCAGTTCCCACGGCTGAAACGGAGTACTGCTATTGCTGCTTTTCATATGAGGGGGAAAACGCGGGTTTGTACAATATGTATGTCCCTCGCAGGCCGCCGTATCCATAACAACCATTGCGTTTGCCTAGTTGTTATGGAAACGAAACCAAGCCGCGATGTGTGCAGTCCTGGTTTTTTGCCGGACGTTCCTTGCGCTTTGCTATAAGCGAAATGCTTCCGTTACATAAATCTTTACTGCGAGACATAAAGACTTTTCCTCATCCGTACAGATGAGAGGGACAGAAAACTCAATTGAGAGCGCCCCATGAACCGCAGCCGAACCAACAGGGCGACGTGTTTCTGCTACGTTATTCTACAAGGTACCGTGTTTGCCCCACTAAGTATGTCCCTCGCGGCTTCCCTTAGCATGAAGTCGAAGCCGTATGGCGAGCGTGTTCCTTTCCACGTGTCCCTCGCGAGGCGCCGTCTCTGAGCCTCCTTTTGCTCCCAGGCCCCACCTTCTCTTGGTTACTTACAGAGAGAAAGAGTCTGGGCAAGATGGCGGCCGGGGAGGCAGAGGCAGCCTCGACAGCTGACGGAGAGCGCGTCTCCTTGCGATCGGGCATGTAACCACCCTGGACGCCCAGCTGCCCTGCCTCCCCACCCCCGCCCTTGGAGTCAGGCTGGGCCGCGGAAGCAGCGACAGCCGTCGCCTCCCCTTCTCCACTCCCTCCGCCAGTAGCTGCCAGCAAAGATGTTCTCGGCCCTAAAGAAGCTGGTGGGCTCCGACCAGGCCCCCGGGCGGGACAAGCCCATCCCGGCCGGGCTGCAGTCCATGAACCAGGCACTCCAGCGGCGCTTCGCAAAGGGGGTCCAGTACAACAGTAAGTGGTTGGCGGCAAAAAGGGAGGCGGGAGGGTCTGGGACCGTTAGAGCCTCCTGCTGCTGGTGCTGCTACTCCTGGAAGCTGGACAACAGGACAACTGAAGAAGGGAGGAAGGGGTGGGAGTCAAGAACCGGACCTCAGCCGGCCACATCAGAGGCGTTCACTAGTAGTAGTGTCACTAGTGGGACAGGTTAAGACTCACCGGACTGATTCACATATGTTACACGAAATGTGCGGTGCCTTTACTATTGAGTTCCAGTTTAGGATGCTCTTTGGCATAGAATTCCGCAGGGGTAGCCGTGCTGATCTATTGCAGCAAAAATAAACAGAAGCCTTGTGTCTCTTTAAACATTAATACAATTGTATTCAGCTTAAGTTTTTGTGCCCTAGAACCCGTTGCATTTCCTTATTTTTAAAGTGCTCTACAAGACTCCTTGGTGCATAGAATTTCACATAGGTATCTGTATACGGTATACGTATCCCTTCTTCAAGAAACTTAGGGTGGCATTTGTGGTTCTGCAGTTGTACATTAGACTGCGCACCCATCAGACTGTGAACTTAAATGTTGAGCAGATATGTAAATCGTTCATTAGTAGTTTGACACTAGCTACTACTTTGTACTACTGCAGCAGAAAGGAAGGATCTGTCAGTGTTTCTTTGTGTGCTGTGCTGTTTTTGTTTGTTTGGTTTGATTGCAGGAAGCTCAGTATTGTGGTTCACTCTAAAATGTAGTCCACCACCTGCTGTCTGAAGTACTGTGATTCATTCTGCCACCTTGTTCCTATCTTGCTCTGAATGTGTGAACCAGACCTCAGCAGCTTGAGGAGAAAAGGGATGGATGAATGAAGAGAATAATGTGTCTGTTGTAATGCAGGCTTTAGCTGAGAGGCATCTGAAACTGATTCCTGATTTTTAAAAGGATTCAAGATGGAAGGAAAGAGAGAACAGGATTTGGTGTCTGTGTGTGGGCAACTAAGGCCTGGCATTATGGGAATGAAAGAACATGAATTGGGATTTTCAATCCAAGTAAGAGGGCATTACCTTGTTGGAGAGTGGCTAGGAGAATGGAAAAGGGGCAGCTTATTCAGGGATGGGGGTTGGAAACTTGAGAAGCAACCCTGCAGGAATGGAACATTTGCTTGCCTTTTTTGGATAGAGAAAAGATAAGAAAAGTGGGGGGGCTATTACCTGCATTTGGAAGAAGGTTACTGAATGGAAGGTATAAGTAAGGGCCGTCTTATTTTTTTAAAGTGGGAAGTGCAAGGGAACTGGATTTTATGGGGGTGAAAAGAGGGGATACATAGAAATATGGGGTGAATGGGAATTTTTGAGGCAGTCAGAATTTTTGTGTTAGAAAAATTTTCATAGACACAGTTATCTCATGTAGAGTTCATGTCAAAGCCAATATTTCTGAAATGACATTTTCATAAGTTCAGCAGACGATGAAGGTGAGACAATTTCTTTGTGGCTGTACAGCCTTGCCTGTGGCAAGTAATAGTTTCTTGGCCAGCGGCTTAGTTTGGATTGTTCTGTAAGACTTAAGTACACGTAGAAGTCTTACTTGGAATTGCGAAGTTAATCTACCTCCTGAAAGCTAGTTTCTAGTGCCTTATTTATTTTTAGTTTCATTTATATGCCACTTTTCTCCCCAGTAGGGCCACAGGCTGACACACTGCTGTCCTCCTTGTTCTCTTCTTGACATTAACCCTGTGAGGTAGATTGGCTGAGAGTATGTGACTGGCCCAAGGTTACCCAGCAAGTTTCCATGGCAGAGTGGGAATTTGAACTTGGGCATCCCAGATCCTAGTCTGACACCCTAAACCACTACACCACACAGGCTCTCTGTATCTAGTTCACTCTCACCAAATTGCATTTTTGGTCCATGAAGCTCAGTACTATCTGCTCTGACTGATAAGATTCTCCAGGGTTTTTGGGCAGTGAGGAGAGCCTTTTCCAATGTGCACCATCTCATTTAATTGGAGAGTATGAGGACTGAACCTGGAAATTGTGCCTGGAAAATATGTGCTCCAGAACAGAGCTGTTGCCTCTCTTCAAAAATGTTTTCCACAACTCACATTATCTATGTCCCTGTGTTCTGGAACACATAGGATAAAGTTATCAGTTGTACATCCTCTGAGCAGTGATTTGTAGCTTTCAGTGTTCTTTGCTACTGAAGGGAGAATTTTGTATTTCTGATCTCCTAGACTAAAGATGCTCAAGGATAATTTGGGAACCAAGAACCGCATCATTCTTGGGTGGGCACTGGTCTTGCATACAGATACTTGGAATTAAGGCCTGATCTTCATATGCAGAAGAATAAGATGGTAGCATTCTGAGAGGTGAGGTGGACTGTGCTGCTGCAGATGTGTAACATCTTAGAAACATCTGCATTTTATCACAATCTTCGAGGTCAGTTGCAAGCATCCTTTTAATGTAATGCAGTCATCTTTGCTGCAAGTCCCAGATAGCCAAAAGTGAAGTGATGGAGGTTGAACAGCATTGTCTGCACATGTGCAGACAGTGCTTTTTTTAAAATCAGGGAATTCAATCCCACCCTCCCATTTTTGTTAATTTTCATATTTTTCTTCATACTTAAGGAGAACAAATTTGAACAAACATTTGCTGGGGGTGAGTGTGCCCCCTATCTGTGGATTTAGATATCTGCAGACTGGGGGCACTTATGGGAGGCTGTTTTGTTCTGCAAGCCTCCCCACATTTCTGGCAAGCCTCTCTGGGAGCTGCGCTGCTGCCAACTCCCTTACCGCTTGGGGCTACTCATGTGAGATGTTTGGTCTAAGTGAGGGGAAGGGTCCAGTTTTTAAGGAAAAAAATAACTTGTCACAAATATGCATCACTTGCTCTGTCTTCCTCACAGTTAAATGACAGGCATGGATAGACAGTGGTTCAGTGTGAGGGTTTCTTCTCTTCCCAAGGAGATATAAACCTGATATGCCCTCAAAGAATCCTGTTACAAATTTGAAACGGTTTCCAGCTCTTTCTCTATGTAATACTTTATGTGACAAACCTGTGTGCTGCCATCAAACTGGTGCTGGGAAGTGTTTATAACTCAGTGGCAGAGCATCTGTTTTGCATGTAGAATGACCCAGATTCATCCCTTGGCACTTCCCTTTGAAAAGGGTCCAGCAATAGACACATGAAAGCCTGGGAAAAACTGGAGATACTTAAGAAAACAGTGGTTTTCCGAGGCCTCTTTTTTCCATGGGAGATTTGAGGGAGCGCCAGCAATAATCCTATTAAAATATTTTCTATTTTGGAATGAGTGAAATGCTTCTTTAGATGAGGTGTTATTTAATATGTGTGGTGTGAAGGTTTTTAAGCAAGAATTTACAGCATTGGAGGATTTGTTTGTGCAGTGTAGACATAGTCAGTGTATTTTAGAGGACGCATTGGGTTAGAGGCAGCATAGCGTTTCTGTGGGCTCAAGGACCTTCTCCTGTTGGTATACTGCTTTATCAGCTCCCCTTTCTGTGGCGGCCTGAAATAACCCCATCAATCTCCCCCCCCCCCCCCTCCTATTCTTGGATGTTTTCAAAGGGCATTTGGACTACTGTAGGGAAAGGGAGCCAGGAAAATACTACTGTTCCTGTGGAAGTCCTCGCACGTGCAGAACCCATTGTTTAAACCAGAGATTTCCAACTCTGGCCCTCCAGATGTTCATGGGCTACAACTCCCATCAGCCCATGAACATCTGGAGGGCCAGAGTTGGACATCCCTGGTTTAGATGAAGAACTGCCAGACAGAATAAGAACACCAGGCTAGCTGGACCAATTATTTGAGTTGATGGAAGAGAACTCTGTATGTATCAAGTCTCTGGAGGTCAGCTCCATGAACTTGAACCTCATTATGAAGTCTGTTCTTATCAGACATTTGGCTGGGGAGGACCTGGAGGGGAGGCTTTTGTGCTGTTTGCCCTCAACTTTGGAACTCCCTCCTCTGCTTCCCAAAGGCTTTCCAGATGCATCCACAGACTTTCTTTGTCTGGAGAGCTTTTGAGTTGAATCAATAAGAAATGGTGTGGCTGGAATTTGACTCTACTGAGAAGCTGTTTTTTTAATTGTGAATTATTTATATTATTGACTTGACAGTCAATAATTACTGATAGTATAGACAACCTTGGAGAATTGTTTAATTGAAAGGCAACTGATACATGGAATTACAGTGCTGCTTTGAATGTTAATAAATAATTGAAAGAATTTTTAGACTCCTGTGAACCAGAGCTGGAGCATATCATTAGAAGGTTTCCTTTGAAATATCTTTCTGTGTTTAGGGTCCACTTGTTAGCTTGGGAGCAGATGGTTCTTCTGTTAGTGGAACTAATTCATCTCTGGAGGAGAGCTGCTTTGTGCAGGTTTTTCTGCTGGCTAGCTGGTAAAACAGTATTGGCATCTCGGATTAAAATCCAGGATTATGAGAACAGTGTGCATTCCATTGGTTTGTAATACTGTGTAGTATGTGTAATTGGTTCAGTTTGATTGAGATCTTCTCTGTCTCGTGCTGCCTGTGTATCCCTGCCTATATACGCCCATATTTTTGTAGCCTTATTTATTTTGTAGCCTTATTTATTGTAGCCACACTTACAGTCTATTTTTCTCGTTTATTATGCTTCTGATTTCCATTTTGGGAGAGAAACAGGTTAGAAATGTTTTGGTAGTCGCTGCATTGCCATTTTGATGTATAGCTTTTTTCTCTCTGCCACATTCTTGTGCTTGGGATGTAGAGTGATCTGTTAGCCGGTTCTAGTTGATGAGGCAGAAAGGAACCAGCATCTTGTATCTCTGTGCCCTGTGGATTTGCAATGAATGGCAAAAATTTCAGTTTTTGGATTTCACATGGCCTGTATTACTTGAGCCCTTGTGATGTTGGATATTCCAGAGTTAACTTCAGACTTTGTGAGAAGCTGCCCATGTTTCTGCTGGTTGTGATAAGTTGCACCTACTTTGCGTGAGAACCAATATTTGCTTAGCGATTATTTTAAAGTTCAGCATCGAGGAATGAGTCCAGCCATTCCCCCCCCCCCCCCATATTTTTGAAGTTATCATATAAACAGGGGTGAGGTGGTGTTAGGATAGTTTGAGAAGGTCTGATGTGTTGTGGCTTCTATGGGCATTGCTTTAAGGACAGTTTAAATCAGCAGTGGCCAGTCTTAGATAAAGGAGTCGTTTTCGAGGTATGAATGTTTCATTTTCGGGCTCACTGCTGTATATATGTGTGCTTTGCTTCCCATTCATTGGGCTGGCTGGCTTTCTGACTCTGCTGAGCTTAGAAACTATTAGTTAGATGGAAGGCCCCCTTAGGGAGAGTCCGCAGCTCAGCAGGAGAGCATGTGCTTTGCATGCTGAAGATTTGAGGACTGATCTCTGGCACAGTTGATGGTTGTAGCAGAGCTAGGGAAATTCTCTGCCTGAGTGTTGCTACTGGTCTAGGTAAACTAAATGAGGCTAAGTGGACCCATGTAGTGTACAATAGCTTTATATTTTCATAGTAGACCTGACCTCTGCACTGTTGCTTGGTGGTCTTTGGGTCTATTCCTCCTCTAGCGCTCATGTGCGTCAAATTATGTTCCTGCGTACCGGTTACTTGTGAGCTGAACATTCATAGCCGCCTAAAGACCTTGAAGTGTGACTAGTTTTTAAATAGCGTTTACCAAATGAAACTTGTTGCCTTTCTGTTGAATATTTGATGTGCGTTGGAGGAACATCGATGGCATCGGTTACAAGCATTGGCTGCAATGGGAGCTCTCAGGGTAGCTTCTGTGATTCAGTTTGCTTTGCTAAAATTCTCTCCTTAAACCTAAAACTCGCCATCTGCATTGGTGATACAGCCGCTTCCATAAGAAGATTGCTGTGTTTGGCGTGAGCATTGCTGGTCCACCTTATCTATTCTCTGCTGCACCCTCCGGTCACTGCAGAGTTCTCCTCCCAGGGAAGGTAGCTGGAGTAGCTCTTGCTGCAGTGTTTAAGTTGGCAACAGTACCAAGAGGCTGAAAGGAGGTAGCAGTGGTCACTTTTCTTATGAGACCCATAGCTTGTCTGAGCTGTAGGAAAGAGCTGTTGCTGTTGTGATGGTAGTGGATTTGGGGTCAGGCATAGTCTGCTCATACAAGGATTGTTGCATGTCCACCCAGACCAGTAGCAAATTGTCCCTATTCACAAGTGCGTGGATCCCCGGCTATCATGAAAGCAAGCCTGGGATAGCCAATGCTTGTTTCATTAAAGACCTGGGTCCTTTTCTCCAATAACTCCAACCAGCTGAGGTCTCAACTATTTCTATTGAAAAACAAAAATTAAAGAAATAAAACATAAATGCAGTTAAGAGATTGCTCAGATGATTACATTCCTTTTGGTTCTTTGTCCCCATTCCGGGAACCCATGGCCCAGAGATGCTTCTCTGACCACGTCTCAAGATGGAATCCAAAAACCTTTGTTGTCCCCTTCTCAGGAAAACTCTGTTCAGGCCACGAGGTATTTTAGGCCTTTGAAGTTTCATCCTGGCACCTTTGTATGGCTTCCTGTCCTCCCTCCAGGAGATCAAAAGGCAAAGATGCTTTTCACAGTCATGTGTGATTTTGCTAGTTTTACAGTACTATTCCATCATACCGGCTCATGTCTTAGTAATCTTAAATTGGTGTAGCACAGTGGGTACTAATATCATCAGCTGATCATCAGGAAGTTTCCAAATACAATATTTATATTTGCCTGTATTTCTTCTATTTATTTGTTCTGAGGACAGTGTCTCCTCTTCTGGGTTGTGGTAAGCATTACTTTGAGGTTATGTGACATGATTTAAGCCTCAAAAGCACTGTGGTGGTGCTCAGTAACACTATCTAGGAACATGTTGTGAAAGGAACTCTGTTCCCTGACCCTGTTTTTGTCAAATCATGATCACTGTCAGCAGCAATGAACTCCTTGAATAGGAGTTTTTGAGAGAAGCTTATTAGCAAGCGGCAGTTCTGCGCTGTAAGATCTGTCCTTGTGTTTTGGCTTGGAACAAACGCTTAAGCTGTCATAGTGCATTCTTAAATATTTGCAAAACTCTCCTGGTGTCTGATAGCACTGTTGGCGAAATATTATGCATGATGCCAGCTTTGTTGCCTTTCTTGCTTCCGTGTCCTCCTTTTTAAAGGGGTGTTGGGCCAAAGGTAGCTACAGCATTTTGAGCTGAATTTGCACGGAGATATTGGAAGCTATTATTATGAAATAGTGTAGTAGAAAAGTGGTACTGTTAAAAGCACTTGTTGGATGGCACTTAATGGATCCACTGAGCCACATGGAGAGATGTCGTTTGTCAGTTTTGGCTCATCTTGCATAACCTGCTCAATGACACCCATGGGGAATGACCGTCTTCCTGTTCCATTGTGAGCCTAGTAAGATGGCGACAGTCCCAGGAAGGTGGAGAGAAGACTATTTCTGTAAAATACTTTGTTATCTCCCTCTCCACTGATAACGTTTGAGGCAGCTCACAGTAACCATCAAAACATATGCCAAGCAGTGATTACCAGCAAATAAAGATTGATAATAAAATTGGGTAAAACTGTTTCAAAATTTAAAATGCAGCACAATTTTTAAAAAATCTCATTTCAGTCAGCCAGTTTTATTGCCAACAGTATTATATATTAAATTACACATTTCTGTAATTTCCTTGTATTAAATGGAGGACGAACTGTTGGTGAGCATTAGCTGACACAAGATGTAAATGTTCCAAATAGCATAATGTTTATGTATATTTTTGGGTTTTTTTCCCCCCTGCTTCTATTCTTCACCTAGTGAAAATTGTCATCCGGGGGGACAGAAACACAGGGAAGACCACTCTTTGGCATAGACTCCAAGGAAAGAAATTTGTTGAAGAATACATTCCTACTCAGGAGATCCAAGTCACCAGCATCCATTGGAATTATAAGAGTAAGTTCATGAACCTATTAAGTTGCATTCCATGAGGCCTTTGGGCACAGTGTGTGCGCTTCTGACAAGCAGTATCGTTCAGATTATCCAGGAGAAAATGGTAGTTCTGCCCAGAAATTTTTCAGTGAAGGTGCTGAGAATTGAACCTGGAACCTCCCCTACGTGCTCTGCTGCTGAGATTCAGCCTGTCCCTACAATGTCTGACACTGAATCAAACCTTTGGACCATCAAGCCTTGTGCTGTATACTGCTTCCCTGGGGTCTTGGGCATTAATCTTTCCCAGGGACTGAACCGAGGCTGTTCTGAATGCAAAGCGGGTGTTCTGCTACTTTCTTTTGACCTCTCTAGAAGCTGAAGTCACTGTTATGTTGTGCCATGTATAAGAAGGTGGAAAAATAGGTTCCAAAGACATGCTTTTGTGAGTTATTTATATGTCTCCCAACTGTAAGTTCAAGCTTGAAAAACTTCTTGGCAGAATGCCGTTTCAAAATATGCCGGAGATTGTTTATTTAAAGCTTTCCCATATATTCTCCTCCCTACCCTTCCCAGCCCCACCCCAACCAAAGAAGGTACATTCTGATCAAATTATGTCATGGTTCCAAGTTTGTGACAGATGTCCTTTCTTACCTTATGTATATTTTATCTCCCGCATGTAGCCACTGATGATATTGTCAAAGTCGAAGTCTGGGATGTCGTTGACAAAGGTGAGGTGATCCTTTTCTCTCCTTCTGACAGTACAGTGTGTCTGTCCCAGTACTGGATTAGATCTCGCAATATCTGGCAGTGGATTAAACGTGTATCAAAAATAGTTTAATGCAGAAATTGGCAAGGGATTCTATTACTCCAGAGTAATTCTTCACAGTGGAGGGCTGCCTGCTGCATATCTGGATGATCTGCAGTTCTGTTCTGATCTCTGTTAATCAGTGCCTGCAGGATTTTGTTATGTACCTGCCTCAACTGTGATCCTTCAGCCACACTTAATTCAGAGGAGCAGAAGAATGGCTCACCCTCAGAGGAGACTGCCTGGTGTAACCTTCCAATCAGGAAGCGTATTTGGTTCATGAATTCGTGCAGAATTCTGTGGTGGGGACAGGGATGGACTCGGAGGCCATTTAACGTTTGCTTTGCACACTCAGAGAGTTGATCTTTTAGGGTTCGAGAGTAATGAGCATTTATGACCTTTGATGGAGAAAGCTCTGTCCTTAGAATTTTGGGACACCTTGTGTAAACTTGATCAAACGAATCTGGTATGGTTGATGTCTGATTATCAATCTGACACCTTTAGAAGGGACAGTATTGAAATACGAGGTTTGCAGTCTTTCATTGTTGCGTTCATGTTTTTTTAATGTATTGTCTTTTCTCCCCTCCCCCCATATGTTCAGGCCAAAAAATCCAGCTGCGTGATGCTTTGGGTGAGAGTGAATTTAGATTAGCCGCCATCCTTTCCTTAGCAAAGCCTCTTGATCCTTCTGTAGCTGAATGCTGTTCAAGCGGGGGTCCTTGCTTCATCTTGTCTTCCTCTTTTGTGCATTTTTTGCAGAGTTGTGTGTGGTGTGCTATACTTTTCAGTGCTGAGTTTGAAACGGCAACAACCGCACGTGTTACGAAATTGCGTGTTCGTTTTTGAATTAAAAATTTGCTCGCCTTGCCCTGAAAGTGAATGAATCTGAACTGTGTCCTGTTCAGGATAAAGATGAGAGCTTGATTGTAGACCTGTCCTCTGCTTCTTCCTAGCTTCCTCCTGGAACTTCTTAGCTGAATGCTCCGCTGTGGTCCTAGTGGTTACCTTGTTCACTTTCTGCCCCCTCCCCACTTTTAGAGCTCCATAATGTATTTTATAGTGCCTGCCATTTTTTGCAAGCTTCAGGAGGCTTTGTGCTGCTGCTGCTCCCATTTCCCTTATGTTTGCAGCTCTCCCAGTGACCATTGTGATGTTAAAAATAGATGAATAAAGTTTGTTGTTCCTTGAGATCTGTACACACGTCTCTCTCTCTATTTTTTTTTTAAGCTATGAAGCTTCACGGAGTTTATATAGGAAATGCAGGTGCTTGGAGAATTGGTCTACCTCCCATTAAGAAGCATTGGAGGGCAGGCCTACCCAATGCTTTCTAATGCGCGGTAGACCACCCCTCTGAGCACCTGTGATTCTTACATGTTGTTGTTTGGAACAGGTAAATTTAGAAAGGCTTGTGTGAATGCATTGGACTAAACGCTTGCAAATATTTATGCTTTGTGGCCTTGGGGCAGTTACACTTTCTCACCCTAGCCTAACTCACTGGGTTGTTGTGAGGCTGCACTGGAGGAGAGGAGACAACAGGTGATGTTCCCTCTCACTGAAACATAAGAACATAAGAAAGAGCCTGCTGGATCAGACCAGAGTCCATCTAGTCCAGCACTCTGCTACTCGCAGTGGCCCACCAGGTGCCTTTGGGAGCTCATGTGCAGGATGTGAAAGCAAGGGCCTTCTGCTGCTGCTGCTCCCAAGCACCTGGTCTGCTGAGGCATTTGCAGTCTCAGATCAAGGAGGATCAAGATTGGCAGCCATAGATCAACTTCTCCTCCATAAATCTGTCCAAGCCCCTTTTTAAAGCTATCCAGGTCAGTGGCCATCATCACCACCTCCTGTGGCAGCATATTCCAAACACCAGTCACACGTTGCATGAAGAAATGTTTCCTTTTATTAGTCCTAACTCTTCCCCCCAGCATTTTCAGGCTGCAGGGAAACCCAATACAGTGGTTTCAAGGGACGCAGTTCGTTCACAGGCAAAGTTATACTCTCTCACCCTAATCTAACTCGCAGGGTTATTGTGAGGCTGCACTGGAGGAGAGGAGGAGGATATGAGCCACTTTGCTTCCTCACCAGGGTGAAGGTGGTGTAAATAAATTCTAGAAATAGCATGTTCCTGTTCAAAACTGTAACAGGTGTACTCCCGCTTCTGCCTCATTGGCCATTTTCATCGCCATTTCTCCTGCTGCTGCTCTGTCGGCCATTTTCTATACGGGGGGGAGTGTCTCCCAATGAAAAGAGGCAAGTTTTTGCCTGTGCTTGCTTATGGCGATAAAAATGTTCTTAAAAAGAAATTACAAATTTAATAGTGCCAAAGGATATTTTTAAGGAAAGCTGCACACAGAAATGGCTCTTTAATGCTCATCTAGATTTGGCACTATTTTCTCTGGTGGAAGCAGCCTTCTGTCACCTCCTGTACACAACGCAGGACTGCGCTCTCATCTTTATCCTGAACAGGGTATAGTACCCTCCAGAATTTGATTTTGAGCTTCTTCTAAATCTGTAACATGCCAAGGCATTGGTTAAAGCGCACATTTTTTTCCAGTGCATCTGCTGCGGCTGTGCGGCCTCCTCTTGTTTCAAGGGCACTTATGCAAGTTCTGTTTCAATGGCGATCGCTTGACAACAGCTCTGGGAGGATTGCTCCCTATGTCTCAAGCAAAGCATTCCACCTACATTTGCTTGTATATGTCGCCTACGTCAGTAAGATTGCTGTGTTGAACACGGAGTTTGGCACACACAGAGATGTTGAGTGTTTGAGGTTTTGAGCTCCTAAGATTACCTCAGAAGAGGGCAGATCAGAAGCTGTCAGGTGGAAGGCATTTCAGTACATCGCACCTGTGGCAACCGGTGAAGCTGCCTGGATGCTGTTCCATCCATCTCAGTGCTACAGTAAGAAGTGGCTCTTCATTCCATTGGGTGGAGGTTTTCCCTAGTCCTGCTATCAAAGATGCCCAGGGCAGAACTGGAGACTTTCTGCATGCAAAGCATCTGAGTGGGAAATTCGCCTCGACGGAGTTCCTTCACCTTCCTCTTGTTCCTACAGTCCAAATGCCCCAACTCCGTAGCATTTCTTCTTTCGCTCCCTTCAGCCACTCAAGAGCCCATTAAATGTGCTAGAGTGTTGATCCTGAGGCTGTATTGCATGATGCTAAGAGGAAAATGTCAGGTTATACAGGAGTTTGGGCCAATGAGGCATCCCCCTGCAGACCATACCTTTATCCTCTGTGTTATAACTTTAACATGGGGGTACAGGTAATATGGTAAAAAAAAAAAGAATGGAGAGACCTGTGTTCTCCTGCCTGGATAAGAACCTACTTTGGATGCTTTCTTCTCTACAGATTCCTGTAAACATTTCCACAGTTTATTGTCGAACACTTTCTGATTGATTCCCCACCCGGGGACATGACAATTTATACCCCACTAAAACACCCCCTTCTCACTGGACACAGTGTGTAACAGACTTCCCTCTGTGATATGCCTCTGAAGATGCCAGCCACAGATGCAGGCGAAACGTCAGGAACAAGATCCACCAGGCTACGGCCACACAGCCTGGAAAACCCACCACAATTAATTTCCACAGTACTTTTTGATGATAGCTGTTTGACTAACTTTAGCACAAGGTATTGAGTGCCACTGGTCTAAATTGGGGGATACATTCACCTGCCTCATTTATGGACCTTTTAATCTAAGCTGTGCACAAGGCAAGAAGACCTTTGAAGCATTTTAAGTTTAACTTCTAAGATGTAACCCTGCCGAACCTGTGCCTTAAAATTGTTCTGCTCTGGTGTACTTCCCTAAGAATTTGCCTGTTAGTTTCTTGAAGAGTTTTGCCTGTCTCTCAGCAGCAAGTTGTCCAGACCATTTTTGCGCAGTGGGGCCCTGGATCAGAGTCTTTCAGAGACGAACTTTGCATGGCCAGGGGGTGTTGAATCGGCACTACTTTGGGGTTGACTGCATGGCACCTCTGATCTGGAGCTCCTTCAGTGTGCAGCCCCTTTGCATGGCCTCTGCTGAAAACATCTGAGAGACGATATGGTACAAAAGGTAGAACAATTGGGTATAAGGTTCCTTGAGAAATGGTACTGCCTTCTCTGTGCATGGAATGTACCTTCTCTTCCCTGCCCTCAGCTCTATCCTACTTGATCTTCAGGCCCTCATTCCTCTCCCTTCCCCCCCCCCTCCCTTCCCATTCATTTCTGGCTTAGCTCCTCAGTTTGTTATATATGACTAGTGACTCTTTGTACTAGTGAATGTTAGTAGATTCCTAGAATATGCTGGTACATTGAACATAGTTGGATTCTGCCTTGCCCCAGTATGTACCCCCAGGAACCATTCTTCCTAGCCACTTCTTGTCTCTGGTTGCACTTAGTCACCCTAGTCTTCATCAGCTACCAGCAGAAGCACTTGCACAGTTTGGGCAACAGCCTTGAAGCAACGGTTTGGAGTTGCATCATCTCATAGCTTCTGATCTTCTGCCAGCACAGCCTTTGCTGTCCCACACGGCAAGTTCCGTTTGCTGTTGCTGCCGCCGCCACCAACTCTGCAAAGTGCTATCCTAAGAAGCTGCCTGGGATTTGCCTAGAGGGCACTGTTGGCTGTAAGAAGAGTCAATGCTATCCCGTTGCATCGGGTATTTGCTGCCACTGTGTGTGAACTTCCCGAATGAGCTTGCAGGAAAAAAAAGGTGTGCAGTGCAAAAAGTTTTTTTTTAAAGCCTAGCATGTCTTGGGTGCTTTTCCTGCCTGACCTTTTTAATTGAACTCGTTTTGGTTGCTTTCAATAGGCAAGTGCAAAAAGCGAGGGGACAGCTTGAAACTGGAGAATGACCCGCAGGAGGTGAGAGGAACCCTTCAGATTCATCCTTGCCTGCCTGCCTTTCATGTCGTGTTTGTTGAACTTGAGAGTCAGTGCAGTGGGAACCTTCATCCATGTGGAATCCAGGAAGCCCCAACTTGAGGGATTTGTGGCGAGTGCTTGGGCATGTCCAGCAGGTGGTCATTGTTGCCCCCATTGACTGAACTCTTCTTAAAGCCAGCGTGGTGTAGTGTTTTAGAGCAGTTGGATTCTAATCTGGAGAACCGAGTTTGATTCTGCACTCCTACATTCCTGCTGGGGGATCTTGAGCTAGTCACAGTTCTTCAGAACTCTCTCAGCCCCACCTACCTCACAAGGTGTCTGTTGTGGGGAGAGGAGGGGAACGGAGCTTGTAAGCCACCTTGAGTCTCCTTACAGGAGAGAAAGGTAGGGTATAAATCCAGTGGTAGGATTCAAATAATTTAACAACTGGTTGCAAAAGGACTCAGTGGTGGGATTACAACCATTCTCTTAACTAGACAAAAAAATTAGCCGCTGGGTATACCGAATAGGTGTGAATAGGTTGAATCCCACTACTGTATAAATCTAAACTCTTCTTCTTCTTCTTCTTCTTCTTCTTCTTAAAAGCCTTGAAAGTCTAGTGTAGTTATGTGGAAGAATGGGTTGCAAAATAGCATAAACCGTGGCACAATATATTTGAGAGAGTTCTATACCAAAATACCTTCATGCTATCCATGCATCATGCTAGACTCAGGGCTCTGGCATCTTGCTGTCCAGGAGAGCAATGGCAGTGGATAACTCTAAAAAATAAAAATAAGCTGCTGTATCTTGCAGCCATGAGAGAAACATTTGATGCGTTCCACTTCCCTTAGCTCTGTTATCACTTCATAGTGTGGGGGCATTTAAATATAACCTAGTAAAAAATCTGTCTGCACATCAAGAAGAAGGGCTGATGACTAGAATTTCTCTCCTTGTTCTATCTCACAACAAGCATTGGGTGCATTCACATGTGCATCCCTGTCTCTTACTGATTGAGCTGCACTTTGAATTCTGTAATGCACCAGGTATGTCGATTGTGCTAAATAAGTTTAGTCCTGGGTAGGCTGTATTGCATGTTTCCCGTGCTTGTAGGCCAGCTCCTTAGCTTCAGTCAAAAGGAGAATAAGAGTCATGTTACCACAACAAAATACTGTGGGAATGCTTAAGATCATGGTTAGGATTTTTGTTTTGGTCTCATTCAGAGAAAAAAAACCCCAATGGCTTAACTTTTGAGTTGTTTGTTGGGAGTGAACAGAAGATGGTTCCTTGCCCTGGTGCTCCAACAACTTCATGAGCTGTGTATATCTCTGGCCGCAATCAAGGTGTTCGTTTTGACCATTAAAATGCAGATTACTCCAGAAAAGATTATTCCCATGCAAACCTGTACTTTAACCTGTGCCACTGAGGCCTTACTCAGAATTCCTTTGTAGGTAGAAAAGCTGCACCTGTGACAGCTTACCTGTGGCAGCTAATTCCCCTCCCCCCAGCAGCTTGCCATGTTTTGGAGGCAGGTAAATGGCTTCCTTCTTCTGCTGGGCCTTCAGGGAAGGAGCTTGACCAGGGCTGCTGCATTTGTATAGTTTGGTTCTCATTGATTAGTTTTAGCATTTAATTTTTGTTGCCATGAATTGCTTTAAGTATTTGCAAGTTAAAAAGTGGCCAAAGGGTTAACAGATTGAGCAAAGCCTGTCCGCTAGTTCTATGTGACAGTTGGGCGGGGGTTGGGCGGTATATAAGATTAAAAAATAAAAAAATAAAAAATAAATAAAATAACAAC
The DNA here is from genome assembly GCF_021028975.2 of Sphaerodactylus townsendi. Lineage (NCBI taxonomy): Eukaryota > Metazoa > Chordata > Lepidosauria > Squamata > Sphaerodactylidae > Sphaerodactylus > Sphaerodactylus townsendi. The sequence goes on along the minus strand of NC_059436.1, from coordinate 35,054,782 downwards.
TGATTGTTGTGACAAAAACTTATAGCTTGATGTGGATGAGGTTTTTTCCCCTTTTTTACTGTTGTTTGGTTATGGGGGAACATGTTAGCTGGGGAGCTTACAATTCTGAACCAAACCATATGTGTTTTGTTCTTCGGGTCTTATCCCAGGCAGAGTCAGAGATGGCTTTGGATGCAGAATTCCTGGATGTGTATAAGAACTGCAACGGTGTAGTGATGATGTTTGATATCACCAAACAATGGTAAGAAGCTGGCGTGTTGTATTAACAGCCTTTTACTTGTTTTGATTCAATAATCAGCTCTGTGATCTCTGTCAGCTTTGCATGAAAGATGGGAAGTTTGTGCCATGAAAAGCTGCATCGTATGTAGACTACACAGTCTGCATAATTTGGGAGAGAATGCAGAGCTGTCCTTTGGATTCTTTAATGCAAGGGATGAGTAATCACCTAGGAGTTTTTTTCCCTGCTGTTGGAGAACTCAGGAAAGAGTTAGAATCCTAAAGTTTAAGTATGAAACTTCTACCCTTCTCAGTTCTTTGGAGCTTGGGTTGGTGCCCAAACTACGACACTAAAGCAGCGTGGAGAGCCAGGGTGGCATAGTAATTAAGAGTGGTGGACTCTAATCTGCAGCAATGGGTTTGATGCCCCCTCCTCCATGTGAAGCCTTCTTGGTGGCTACTACACCATCACAGCCCTAGTCATTCCTAGCTGGCTGAATATAATCTGCAAGAATGAACATCCTGCAGTATTCTCAGAAGGCTGCTTAGCTTGGGCTCAAACATCTCCTTGGAAGGGGGTATGCAACCACTGGCATTTGCTTACATTTGAATCCACCTCATAGTGAGCAGGACCAGCGATCCATCTCACTATTGTGTACGTGGTGTACACAATTCTCTGGTGTCAGGCAGAGCAAAGTTTTCCCTGTCATTCATGAGCCTTTTACTGGAGTTGCTGGGGTTTGAAGCTGGTACCTTCTGCATGCACAACATGCACTGTAGCACTGGGGTAGCAGGCCAGTTAGGAGGAGGATGCCTTGTTCAGTGTCACACCATTGCTCCATATATCTCCGTATTACCAGCGGCTGTCCAAAGTCTCAGGCAGAAAAAGCGCTGTCAATATCTGCCACCTGCTGGTTCCAAGGACTGAACCCAGGGCCTTCTGTTGTTTTGTAAAAATGTTGCTGTGCTAGTTTTTCCCGAGCTCAAAGCAGTTTCACACTAGGCTGAGCAACAGCCCTCCCCTCTGCTGTTCTGTTTAGCGTATATTTTGTGTGCATCTTTCACAAACTCTGTGCTGTGTGCTCATGCATTTCAGGCCCAGCTGTGCCTACTGATAGCACACCTGTTATTTAGAAGTGGATGCGACTTGGTAGCAGGCTCACAGGCTACCCTAGTCATGATTAAAGCCTGCTTTCCATTTGATCCAGGACCTTTAACTACATCCTGAAGGAGCTTCCTAAAGTGCCAACCCATGTTCCAGTGTGCGTGCTGGGGAACTACCGGGACATGGGTGAGCACAGGGTCATCTTGCCAGATGACGTCCGGGAGTTCATTGATAACCTGAACAGGTGAGAGCAATAGCGGTGCAGCTGGTTCAACGGGCATTGGAGTCGTCACTGTCCGACTGTCTGACTCTGCTGAATTGCTGCCCCACCACTGTCTGAATATGGTGGAGCTCCTTTGGAATGCAAACATGTGGGAATGAGCACCAAGAGGTGGATCAAATGGTGCTGCTAATGGTGCTGCTAATGGTGGTGCTCTCCCATGGACACAAGGAGAGGGAGGAAAGCACTATTTTTAATGGAAGAGACCCACAGACTGCCACACAGTATCCTCATGCAAACCATAGGTGTCAAACTCGTGGCCCTCCAGATGTTGTGGACTACAGTTCCCATCGACCCCTGCCAGCATCATGCTGGCAGGGGATGATGGTCACTGTAGTTTATAACATCTGGAGGGCCACAAGTTTGACACCTGTGATGTAAACAAATTGGAGTGTTGCTTCATAGGTGTAGCAGTCAAAAATAAGACTCCCTTAAGTGCCTCGCTGATCCATAGTATGTATTTAATTGCTAGAGGAAAACCGTTCTGCGAACTAAATTTGGGTGGATTCCAACAGCCATTCCCACCCCCCTTCAGCATGCATTCATTTTTTGCACCTTTTATGTATCGTTCGCCTTCAGAGAACCCAGTTGCATTTGAGTCCCCAGGAGCAAGCCGTTATTCTGTCCAAGGAGCTCCCAGGCAGTCTGCTCAGCAGCTGCAAGCCAGTTTTTCCGTCAGGGTGGATATGTTAATTTGCCCCTTGGGAAACATAATAAGCCCCCTGGCAAGTTAAATTGTCAACCTTGCGGTAATCTTCAAGCAGTTGTCGTCAGCTGACTCAGTGTGCCTCGTTCCTTCTCCTCCCCCCATCTCATGTGCAATGTTCTTCTTTCCCCCATTTGGTGCTGGGCAGACCTCCTGGCTCTTCGTACTTTCACTATGCCGAGTCTTCCATGAGGAATAGTTTCGGCCTCAAATACCTACATAAGTTCTTCAACATCCCCTTCTTGCAGCTGCAGGTAAGAGTGCTCTAATATGTCTAAGTTGAGGGGATCTCATGATTCGAACCCTTGCTAAAATGACTTCTAACCTGCTCTTGCAGCGTTGGGGTGGATTCAGTGGGATAGTCTGGCGGGCCGTGTCTTGTGAGTGGTTTTATGCATGTTGCCATTTGCTGGAAGAGCCCCCCGGGCTGGCATGCAAAGGAAGAACTGAAGCACAGCAAATGAGTCCTTTAAAGACCCACACTGTCATTCATGGATGATAGATCTGTCACAATAGCCTCTGAGCATTAGTTGTTAAAAGACAACAGCGGGCAAAGGTCATTGCCGTGCTGGTGAGCTTCTTGGAGGTACTGGCCTGCCAAGGGAAAGGGGGTGCTGGTCTAAAAGTATCTTTGGTCTGATGAAAATCATCTTGACATTGACTGTTCTTCCCTGTGTGACAGTTGAATCAATACGAACTTGAGGCACGTAGGAAGCTGAATTCTATGCCTAGTGCCATGTCTCTTGCAGCATACACGCTTGGGGTTCCTGTGCCTACCTTGGCGAACCTTGACTGAGTCTGTTAGCACAACTAGATGTTGTGGCACCCGTATGTCTACTGTCATTTTAAGGCTGAGATTTTTTTTCTTTCAAAAACACTGCAGGGGCCTGATCCTGGAAGCCTACTGATGGTGCCTTGGCTGAGAATGCTTCGGGGGAGAGGGGAAGTAGGAGTTGCAGGCAGCAGCGGAGGGGGAGGGTAAAGCTTGCTGGGCTGTGAAGGAGCAACCAAGATTGGAGATAGGGGCATTTTTGTTGCCTAGTAAGCACCATCCCTCCCTCCTGCTGCTCTTGTGGCTTTTGCTTCTCACCCACCCCCCACCCCCATGCCATTTTCAAGCATTTTTAGCTCAAGTGCCATAAGGTGGGCTTTTTGGGTCACCCTTCCCCCGGGTACTTTTTAAAAAAGAAAATCCCAGCCTTAAAATGGTGGCATTCCCATAGTGGACACATGGACGCTATCGAGTTGAACCAATAGAAATAGATGCTGAAGAACAGGAAATTCTTCTGTTACCACCCTCCCTGCCCTTGTTTAGCAAAACCTGATGCAGCAGCCTTGTCTCAATGTGACCTTTGTGGTCCCTGAAGATGACTGGAGATGGAGATTTTTGCCATGGATGTTGCACCTTTGTGGTGGTTGGAATTGTGATTTCTCTGCCATCTTGACCGAGCCTGCCTTGGCTATGAAGAAGCAGCTGCAGTTCGGTTGAAATTGCATTGTTCAAACCTGAGGGGCATCGAGTGCCACTGCAGGCTGTGCCGAGTGGCTGTTCTTTTTGTCCCTGTTCAGATGCCGGTGCATTTGAATGATGACTGCAAACACAATGATGCTGCAAACACAACGCGGAGCAGCTGGCCGAGCAGAAGCTATAAAAAGCTGGCACACTCCCACGCGAGGAGACGTGTCTGCCATATTGGGTCAGGACAACGGTTTCTGTGCTTCAGCATTCTGTCTGCCAACAGCGGCCAGGCGGATGCCTCGGAGTACTTCTCAAAGGCATCAGGCGCTGATATGCTGCTGCTTTTGACGTTGCCTGGCATGTGACAGTCAGAAGGGTGCAGTCTGAACACAGAAGCTGCACGTGGAGTTGCTAGAGTTGAAGGCAACTCAAAACATTTTGATCTGATAGCCAGTGTAGTGTAGCAGAGGGCAGCAGACTTCGACTGGGACAGAGATCTGCAACCTGTGGCTCTCCAGATGTTCATGGACTACAAATCCCATCAGCCCCTGTCCGCATGGCAAATTGGCTGATGGGATTTGTAGTCCATGAACATCTGGAGAGCCGCAGGTTGCAGACCCCTGGACTGGGAGGTTCTGAATTCAAGTCGCTCCTCAGATGTCTTGGCTCAGTCAGTGTATGTCTGTGTCTGCTTGTCTTCTTTTCACAGTTGCTTGTATGGATAAAATAGCACGAGAAGAAATTCCCAGGTTCACTCTTGCACTTCTCATTATTTTCAGGGATTTTAGCTGCCTAGGAAGGTGGGCTGCATAGATTATGGACCTGCATTAGGAAAGGCTGTTCTCACAAACTGTTGCTGTCCAGGCTTGGAAGATGAATCTTTTACTTGCATCTCCTTTTCTTTGAACTAGGAAGGTGTGATGTACTAGGGCTGTGCATCCAGACTGAGCTGAACTGAAAATAAACCTGGGAAAATCATGCTTCTGCTTCTTTCTGGCCAAAACAATGGCGGTAATTTAAGGGAGCTGAAAAGCAGATTCCGAAAAATGGTGATTTTGGTATTTTTTTGGGCTACTTCTAAACTGCCCCTCTGTCTCCCTTCGCTCACCTCCAAAGTCCACAGGGGCTCCGAGGTAGCAAACAGCAGAGAACTGGACTCTGGCTTGACTGAGCTGAGTCCAACATTCAGCTCTGCCCCGTAGACTTTGGTGGCAGTGAAGATGCAGAGCCGAAATGTTGGGCTTGGCTGAGCTGAGTACAGCATTCAACTCAGCATCTTGGAATTTGTCTGGGTGTGGGAGTTTGGCTTTTGGGACTTTTTTGAAAAATTCCGTGTCTTTTAAACTTGAACCACTCCCCCCCCCCCCAAATAAAAAAACGGGGCACACCCCTGTGATCTACTTGTTTTTTTTTTAATCTGTGTCTCTAATTCTGTATAATAAACTGCACCCTTGACCAACATGTCTGAGAAACATATGTGCGTTATAGATGTTATATTTGCTTTTCTAAGACTCTGAAAGACTTTCTTCTCCAAAGAGGCCTGGGAGCTAGAGTTCACCAGCAGAATATTTACCACCCTTGACAAACGAAAGCTGCCTGGATTCTTTTGGTCAAGACATGACAGTTAAAGTGGGATGAAATATTTGTGGTATAGATATTTCTTTTGATTTTTGTTAGGTACATTTCGCAGAACTAAGGATTTCCTTGGCATACATTAGGGCTAGAAACCTGCCTCCTTCTTTAAAAAGAAAACAGGCTCTCTTGGTTTTCTTTAGGATTCTGTGTACTCTTATCATAAAAAAATATGTTGGAGCTTCTATTTCTGTTCTGTGACCTTTCATAATTTTATGGCAATTTTGAAATGCCTGTTTGCAACTGCTGGGAACTCTACTCAGAAATGTTGAGATTTCATCAGGCATTGGTCATGCTACTCCTAAGGGCTAGAAGCTTGCCTTTAAAAAAAATGAAGGCCAAGATCTTCAGGAAGCTGGACTCTGCACCCATTCCTGTTTTTATTGTCCCCCTAGAATTTTGTTGTGCATACACACAGCCTTGGTTTCTGTTGAACTTGCTTATTGTGTTACGTTTGGATGTTGCTGTTCTAAAAGGTGATTGTAACAGTTTTTTTGTTGCACGGTCTTGTCTTCATGTTATGCTCATTCATGTTCCATTGCCTAGTGTTCGCAGTTTTAAACTGCACATCAGCACCCACAACAAAGGAGGAAGATGGGAGGCAGTATTTATACAGCCAGGAGCTTCAGCTTTGCTTCCATGCAGACTGATTCAAATTCCATCAGAATGCTCTTGTTGAGAACAGCCGCTAGGCATGATTAAGTGAGAGAACAATGTTGCGCAGAAGCATGCAGAAATGTGCTTCGGATAAGATCCTTGTTCATGGAACAGTGTGTCAGGGTCTGTTACTCCAGCCATCAACAAGACTCAGGAAGATTTCAAGAGCTTTGTTGGAATTGCGTCACCCCAGGTTCAGGAAGCCGAAACTGAGGGGTTTGTCTCCCTGATTCCTGGTGTACACTTTAGAGTTTAGTTCAACCCCTGATGTCCCCCCACCCTCGCATTCCCATAATATCAGCATGTGAAAGGACAGTGAGAATAACAGCATTGTTTGGTACAGACAGTTTACTCCTCCAAGAATGCAGATAAGGAGAAACGGTTAAACTTTATTGAACTAGGTAAGGCAAGCAAAAGAGGGAGGCCCCAGTAGCCTTGAGCGATGGTAATGGCTGGCCCATCTGCAGCTGGGCTGTGAATGGTGCAGGCTTGACACAGTGCCACAAGCAAACCTTTAGGTTGAGAATGTTGCTGCTTGCACTCTGTGCCCTGACCACAGCCTTGACACCTCCACTTTTGAACTTCAATGCTCATAGGCAGTGCTAGACAGTCTCGAAAGCCCTATTGTGAGGTGGAGTTGGAGGTAGGGTGAGGTTTTAGAGATCTTCATAGCTGAATAAGCCATGCACCTGAATAAGTTATGCACTGAATAAAAATGATGCATTCAGCATCATTTTTATATACCAGGAAAGGGTGTGTGCATGTTAAAGCTAGAACACTGTGAATCTTGTGTGCTGTAACCAAGATCCAGAGAACACTGGAGGTAGTACCATAAGCCAGACTTTATTTTTAAAACTAATTGGTTGCAGTCTGTGCTTGAAATGCATAATTTTTAAAAGAGAGGACGTGCATCAAACTGATTGACAGATGCGTCAAAAGATCTGCCAAATCCAGTCATGGTTTGTTAATGATAAAATTGTGGTCACCAGGAAGAACTTCCTTTGTTCCTATCTTCAAAAGGCACTGATTTTTCACATGTAATAAGTATAAACATTGGATGAGACTTCTTTCTATTTTGAGCAGCAGACATAGCGTGATGCTAAATGGCCTACTGCCTTTGAAACTGAGGGGAGCTACAAAAGCAGTTTGTGATCTGGTATGGGAAGAGTAGAGTCAGATATTCAGAGGTGGGGAGAAGAATTCCCAAACCCTTTATATGAACCTAAGTTGGTTGAGGACTTTATTTGGATAGCTATAACTGAATCAAAAGCCCCAGTTCAGATCGAATTGGAGAGTGAAGTTCTGTTCCCATTTTATTTGCTGAGCTGCCTATCACTTTTATCTTGGCCTTCCAAGAAGCTCAGGGTGGCATGCATGGTTCCCCTCTCTTCCGGTTCATTCAGATCACAGTTCCGCTGCCAAGGAGTGTAAGACCAGCCAAGGTACTTCAGGGTCACGGTTAAGTCCGAATTTGAAACTAGGTCTTCCCAGTCCTGGTCAGACTAGTCCAGGGGTAGGGAACCTGCGGCTCTCCAGATGTTCAGGAACTACAATTCCCATCAGCCTCTGTCAGCATGGCCAATTGGCCATGCTGGTAGGGGCTGATGGGAATTGTAGTTCCTGAACATCTGGAGAGCCGCAGGTTCCCTACCCCTGGACTAGTCAAATACTCTGACCATCACCCCCTGCTGACTGCTGTTGCCCAAAGGCAAGGTAATGCCACTGCTCCCTTGAGGTTCTGTCTCGCACAACCTCTTCTGTTAGCCATGTACGTCTCTCTGTTTCGCTTGGCTCCCTTCCCCTCGGCTGAGGCTGCTATTTAATTCATGGCCCTCCACTGGGAGCAGCGATATCCTTGTGCCGACACTGGATCTGGCTATGTTCAGGTGACCCCTTTGAGAGATCTGTTACATGGGTGACCTGTCCTGATCCAAACTGCTCTTGTCTCCATCTCCCTCTTCTTCAGCGAGAGACGCTGCTGCGACAACTGGAGACCAATCAACTTGATATTGACGCGACGCTGGAGGAGCTCTCTGTCCAGCAGGAGACGGAAGACCAGAACTACGAAATGTACGTGTGTTGAGTTCTCCTGGCTGGCCTTCCTCCTCTATTATTTGTTGATAGGGTGGCATGGTTTGAAGCCCATGGTAGCAGATTTCTGCAGTATGGTTTTCTATCCTGTCCCTCTTCTTCTCTGCCCCAGGCAAAATAATATGGTTTAGAAGTGGCAGCGTTAGCAGCAAGGAAACGCGTGGCATTTAAAGAAGGGAGCTATGCCAGAGAAGCTGGTTGACCTCCACAACAGGGTTTCTCAGCATTTGGAGGGTGCCTTTGTGGGGAATGCCACAAGAGAAGTCAGTCAGTAGATGCTCAGCTCTTAGTTTCTTCTCTCTCTTTTCTTTTGGGAGTGGGCTAGTGAGAATAGGAACTTATATGGAAGCATAACACTGCCAGCCAGTCGTGTTGCATTCTCAAAGGACTAGACAGTGAAGATATCTTCTTTAAGCCATTTATGTACTGTATGGAGGGTTGTTTGTTTGTTTGTTTCATTTTTAAACCGCCCTCCCCCGAAGGGCTCAGGGCGGTGTTTGGGGGTGGCTGACCTGCTTTGGAGAATTCTACCTTTATTCCCTCCCATCACCTGCCGTGCCACTTGGGGCCTTATCTAAACTCAGACTCATTTCAGTTTGTTCAACCCTGAAGTGCTGTGGCACCTCTCAAGCAATCGTGAGGGTTGCATTTCGGCAAGAGTGCTGAGTAACCCATTCGGGATCCTCAGCCTGCTCTTGTTCCTCTTCCACACAATGCTTGTACAGCTGTTTCTGTCTGCAGCGTGACTCTGCTTGGATCATTCTTTAAAAGTGCTGCAGGGTTTTCGGTCTGGCTCTTGGGTGTTGGTGGGACAGGTGAAGTGCAGATGAGTGTTTGTCATTCAGGTGTTAGTTGCCATCTCATTTAAGCAATGCACTTTAGACTGTTTCCTCGTACAAGTAGAGATTTCACATTTCAGGAAATTTTGATGTCATGGGAGAAAACCTATTTTTTCCATAAGAAAAAAAAATACAAGGGAAGAAGTAAATGCAACATTTACTTGCTTATCAAGGCAAAATTTGGTTTACTACTTTAACAGAAAATGCATCATTTATAATTCAGCATATAAAATTGTACCGTTTTGCATGCAAATGAAATATAATTCCAAGCAGGTCTACTAAGCAATAGGTCCTATTTTATTTAGTGAGGCTTGCTTCCCTTGGGACTGGGGTAGACTGCAGGAAAGTTAACTGTCTGTAAACTCCATTTAAAAAAATTCCTGGGACAGATTGTAAAGAATCTTGTCTTGGCCATTCAGTGAGATTTGTCTCTAAGCTCCCTCTAGTGGCATTGGGACAGCTGCACACGTCTTAAAGAGGTACTGTAGGAAAAGAGAATGTAACTGTAATGCAGGCTAGCAAACCGCCACTCATTCGCCTATCCCTTGCAATGACTGAGAATCATCCTCCAGGTTTTCAGGCATGGAAGCATTCCAAAAGGGTGTTTGCATCTTCCTTTTGGGTAATAACCAAGAAAGATGCATTTGGTCAGACAAGGTAATAAAAAGTTCCATAGAACAAGTGTAGCTAGTGGGTTAAAGTAAGAGTTCTGGCTCTTTCTTATAGACTTCCCTGAATCTGTTCTCCCCCTGCTCCTGACAGCTTCCTTGAGATGATGGAGGCTCGCAGCCGAGGGCATGCTTCCCCCCTGGCAGCCGATGGGCAGAGCCCTTCCTCGGGGTCCCAGTCGCCAGTAGTTCCACCAGGCAACACCTCGGGGAGTTCGAGCCCGAGCACCCCGCAGCCGCCGCTTCCACTCCCTCAGCAGAGCCCAGCCATCCCAGCTGCTCCCCTAGAATCCCTTACACCCCAGGTGCCAGTGCTTCTGCCAGAGACCCAGCTACCCGCAGCAACAGCAGCCCCCGTCCCTCCTGCTGCACCCCCGCCACAGAAGCGCAGCATCATCGCTCGACTTTTTGGGACATCTGCTCCTGAAGTGACCCCACCTCCGCCAGGTAAGGACAGCAGGTACCAGAGTTTCTTTCCTCCTTGTATGTTGTAGTTTGTATGGTGGTGACTCCACCTATTTATTTCTTTTGACATTTACTTCCCACCCGTCCCCAGGCTTAGATCCCCAGGCTTAGTGCATGCTGAGCGCCATTGAGTCACTTCTGGCTCGTGGTGATCCTATGAATCAGTGTCCTCAAAATGTCCTGTTGTTAACAGAATGACTTAACACAGTAGAAAAACTCACACTCTGAATTAAACCAAGCAACAAGGAAATTGACAAACTATATTCAGGTCTTGGGATGATCCTAGTTATTGTAAGCCAAGGGCTTTTCCCCTCTAGCCACACCCCACCTTTTTACCTACAAACAACAGGGAGGTCCCGTCTCTATATAAAGCATGCCCAGTTCTATGACCTTAGTGTCTTCCTTTTTTTTTGAGCAACAACATAGTAGGTTGAAAAGTGACTGTATTCTGCTAGGACCAACCCACCTGCTATTGGCTGAGTAGGAATTATGTCAGTGTAGGAGTGGATCTCCACATGAAGATTCTGTGGGTCTCCATGCCTATGTAACAGTGCTTTGTACAAAATAGTCACATTTGAATTTTTCATCCTGGACTTGAATTGAACTCCAGATGTTGCGTTCAGAGACTCAGGTGGCTTTTGTTGCCAGACCTTCCCTTGAGCCGCAGCACCATCATTTAATGCATTGGAGGGGAAAGGTCCAACTGGCTACTCTGGCTTCTCCCATTCATATACACCCGTGGTGGCGAACCTTTGGCACTCCAGATGTTATGGACTACAATTCCCATCAGCCCTTCCAGCGTGGCCAATTGGCCATGCTGGCAGGGGCTGATGGGAATTGTAGTCCATAACATCTGGAGTGCCAAAGGTTCGCCACCACTGATATACACAATATATTACCTGCGATTTAGCTGAAGGACAGAGATGAGGAAGGGGAGGGTGCACTTGGAGTCCCAAAAATGTGAATTAGTCTAATAGGATAATCTAAGTCAGGGGTCTGCAACCTGTGGCTGTTCAGATGTTCATGGCCAATTGGCCATGCTGGCAGGGGCTGATGCAATTTGTAGTCCATGAACATCTGGAGAGCCAAAGGTTGCAGACCCCTGATCTAAGTGCACCTTAGGGCACCTTAGACAGTGCACCTTAGACAGGATAATCTAAGTGCACCTGTCCTTTCTTTGGGTAGCTTCTGGATAAGTGTGCCTGGGCTAGGAGATCTGGAGAGGGCTGTCTGTGTTTCCTTTAAATACCAAAGCCTATATCGTGCCTTTGCATGGTTGATATGTCACCTGATTCTGCTTCTTCTGGGCATGTCAAAAGACGAGGGAAGTGGGGCCCTGCCTGAAAAAGCTGGGAATCTACCTCAACCACTCTTAGGGATGTTGAGATGTCAACAGCCGTTGCTTCCCTACTTTCAGTTGTATCATAAGGACTAGAAACTTTAAAAAAAAGATTTGCAAGAGGCTAACACAGGGATCTGCAACCTGTGTTAGCCTGCAACCATGAACATCTGGAGAGCTACAGGTTGCAGACCCCTGGGCTAACATCTATTTAGTTTCCACACTCTGTGTGGCTACAAAGCTGCTGTGCGCGCACAGCCCTGAAGGACCTGCTGTGGGCCTGAGAGTATGCAGACACAACGCTCCAGGCTCAACGTGCGAGTGGAAGAGGGGCTGTCTTCTGCAGTCAGAGTTTTTCTCCGCTTGACACTAAAGCCCATGTGGGAAAATGGTTAAAATGCCATGCTAGGACTGTGGAAGCCTGGGTTTATTATTATTTATTTATTTAGAAGGTTCATATGCTACCTCTCTCAAGCCTGCTTAGATCCCAACTCAGCCATAAAGCTCACTGGGGGGGACCTTGGCCTGGTGACACTGTATTGATCTAACTTACCTTAAAGAGACAAGCACGTTGCCTGAGTTCCTTGGAGAAAGAGCACCATAACTGTCACGGGAAAGGGAGTGCCTCTTTTGTCCCTGCTCCAGATCCTGCAGCTGCCGCTCCTGTTCCCGAAGTTCCTTTGAAAGTGCAGAGCGTGGAGGACTTTGTCCCTGAAGAAAGCCTGGACCGCAGCTTCCTGGATGACCCCACCCCACAGAAAGACAAGGGGAAGCTTCAATCTAAGCTGCGCACTGATAGCGATAGGTGAGGAGGTGCAGAGTTAAAGTTTGTTCTCCAGATCTTCAGTTGCATGATTGAGGGCAGGAGCAGGTGGGGCTTCTGTAGTGTTCGCTGCTGGCTCATGGGACCCTCGTGCCTCCTTGCTCCTTACAAGGCAGCCTGATCTTCAGGAAAGTTGCATGATGATAATTGGAAACTCTCCTCTGCTTTTCGGAGAGGGAGTGGTCCACTTCACAACTCTGTGCATGCCTATTCGACTTCCCACCAAGCTAGAATATAATTGGACAACTCTGTTGTGACTTATCAAGTGGTAAAACAATCAGGTGAGACAACCCCTTCCTTTCTGCCCCAGACAAGGCCCTGGTAGGCTGCCATGTGCTGCTGGTCAATTTTGTTTGGAGTGGATGTTCTTGAGTTGTGCAGATACCCATTATTTGATGTACTGATACCCTTAGAGAGCCATCATTGTGTAGTGGTTAAGAGCAGGTGCACTCTAATCTGGAGAACCAGGTTTGATTCCCCTCTCTGCCACTTGAACTGTGGAGGCTTATCTGGTGAACCAGATTAACTTGTGCACTCCAACACATGCCAGTTGGGGACCTTGGGCTAGTCACAGTTTTTTGGAGCTCTCTCAGCCCCATCCACCTCACAGGGTGTTTGTTGGGGGGTGGGGGAGGGAAAGGAGATTGTAAGCCCCTTTGAGTCTCCTTCAGGAGAGAAAGGTGGGGTATAAATCCAAACTCTTCTTCTTTTGGGAGGCATGAAACAGTCTTGTCAGACTGAATTCCTATACCCCCTTGCCTGCCAGGCTGGATGTTCTGGAGAGGTCTTGCACTCTTTCCCTGTCCGTCTCCCCCCCCCCCCCCCCCCATTCTTCAGAATTGAGATGGATTGTTACAAGAGTTGGGGGCTTTTTAATGGTAGAACTTTAACCAGGCACCTGAATAGTTTTAAGTGCTAGACTTAACTTAACCATTTAGTGGTTGGTTGTATCTCATCTGTAACTTCATGACTTGTACTTTTCATGTTGGTTTTTACACATCATGTTTTTGTGCTTTTTATTGTTCTTTTTATTGTGGATGGCTTTTATGATAAGCAGCTTCAAACTGAGAGGCAGAGAGTTTGTTGGACATCAATGTGTAAAATACTAATTTGATCAAATACTTCAAGGTTCAAGTGGTTCCCTCCTCACTTGAACTCCTTTCTCAGACCTGACTTGCGCATTTTGAAAAATCACAAGGACGAAACTTCCTCAGATTGCATCAATTCAGGCAGTGATGTATATATATCTATCTCACATCAATAATTCCCTTCACATGCATAAACTAGTGCACTGAGGAGCTGCCTAGTCTCCCTGGTGTGCTAGTCTTCTAAATGCAGGGTGTTGTTTTTTTTTAATGTTTGGGAATGTTCCACCATGTCCCTACTTGCAGCATGGTTTGCTCCAAGAGGGCCTATATTGTGTAATGTTCCTGGGGACACAGTTCTGTCTTTGAAAATAGTAGTAGAGTTAAAGTATGTTTTCAATAAATGTGGCCAAAGGATGGAACCGTGAACCTCAGATTTCTTCACCCCTCCCTTTGCAGATCTTTTTGGACAGTAGCCCTGCTTGTATCCGACCAGAGCAGTCTCTTCTCTTGATGTTGGAGGCAAGACAGCTGCCAAGTTCCCATCCTCTGTGGCATAATCAGGCACTAGAGCTATTCCATTACAAACTTGAACCTGGGGGTGAAGGGCAGGAGTGCAAGCTTGTTCCGAGAAGAGTTCTGCACCGTTGCTCGCGCTTGGCGTAGCAAGAGACATGAATTCCCATGACACGCTAGGGCCGCTTATTGTTACAGGGTATGTCCAGAACGGTCCTCCTTCCCCAGCTCTTTTCCTGGTTGCACACCTGTGCCAGAAAATGATGCTAACCCATTTTATGAACCAGTTTGGAGGGCTCTCAGATGTTCTTGCCTACTTAGTTGAGCATGCTGTGGGCCGCTGAGTGTTAATTTTGCCTGATCAGATCTTGTTGGTTGCTGCGCTGGTTCTCCCCTCCCCCGTTTCACTGCCTTGCTTTTCCAAGCAGAAGCTAGAGAGGGAAGCAGTGAGCCTTGTCATCCATTTGCCATGGATGCTGGCCCAGTTTGTGAACCAGCATGCTGCTAAACAGACCTTTTTGAGCTTATTTTTGCAACCACAAAAGCCAAGAGTTACCTTTTGTATCAAGCCAAAAGGAGCTGAGCTCTTTAGCGTGCTGAGTTCTGCCTTAGGTGTAGAATGATCGCAGATGGTGGCAATGACACACGGCCTATGCAGCAGCCGTTTTCATGATCTCTTCTGGAGATCCCAGGGGTTCCTCGAAGTATAACAGCTTCTTGATGACATCAGTAATGACAGGTGAGTTTCCCTGGAAAAGAACTCGGGTCACAGCTACTTGATCTGTCCATGCAGTGTGCAGCCACAGGGGAACAATGGATGTGTTCGCTGGGATGCTCACTCAAACCAGTTGTGACATTCACAGGCCAGGTTAACCCTTAAGAACATAAGAAAGAGCCTGCTGGATCAGACCAGAGTCCATCTAGTCCAGCACTCTGCTACTCGCAGTGGCCCACCAGGTGCCTTTGGGAGCTCACATGCAGGATGTGAAAGCAATGGCCTGCTGCTGCTGCTGCTGCTGCTCCCGAGCACCTGGTCTGCTAAGGCACTTGCAATCTCAGATCAAGGAGGATCAAGATTGGTAGCCATTGTTACCAGTGCTCTATTTGGCTCTATTCATAGCTGTATTTGGACATCTGGCCAAACTACAGTTTTGCGCTAGCCGTAGTTCAGAACCCAGGCCATGCTTTGAGCTTCTGTAGCCGGCAGCCCAAAGTTTGAAGCTGTTCATTCCCGTTTGTTTCCCACTCTCTTGGATGAATTCATTCATGCTGGTGCTGCACGAAGTGGGGGTGATGACTGTAATTATGGCTTGTTCATTCCAGTGTCGTGCCGAGCTCTCATTGGCACAAAGTGCCTTTTGCAAAGCAGCTTCAAACCACATTTCCAGATTCGCCAGCCAATGGCAGACCACGATTTGCCAGCTCAGGCAGCATGCTAAACCTCCAACTAAGCTTCCTTAGCCACGGCGTGACAGGTTAGGTGATGTGGAAAATCTCTCTGGTAGAGAGAGGCTTTGAAAGCCGCTGCCCTAGGTCATAATAAAACCATCGCTTTTCACTTTGCGGCTCAGGTTGGGTATGTTCAGTCATGCTTTTTACATCCTTCACATTTCGTACAGTGACAGGGATGCCCCTGGAGGGAACCCATTGGTAGCTGGCTTCCAAGATGACCTGGATTTAGATGATCACATGCCCAGCAAACCCTTGCCAGCAGTAGAGATGGTACCAAGCACAAATGTTGCCCTGTCAAGTGACGAGGACGAAGAGGAGGAAGAACACTCCAAATTCACCATCATGGCTGATGAAGACATTAGCTGTGAACAAGAGACAAAACGGTATGAGGTAGCCAAGGTCTGTGATTTAGGGGGATAAAGGGGGGTGGGTACTGAGCTTTGGACTCCTGTGGGTTTGTCCCTTCCTTTGGGATAGAGTCCAGGGGTCTGCAACCTGTGGCTCTCCAGATGTTCATGGACTACAATTCCCATCAGCCCCTGCCAGCATGGCCAATTGCTATGCTGGCAGGGATTTGTAGTCCATGAACATCTAGAGAGCTGCAGGTTGCAGACCCTGGGGATAGACAGTTAGGGCCAGTGTGAGTTTGATTGTGGCAGACCAGTTGATCCTCAGTCTGTTATGCCAAGAATGCTACTGCTTCCATACATTTTCTCTTCATGGCTGACGTTCCCATTCCTGTTGTGACATTTCATTTTGAGTGTGTTGATCTAGTTCAGTAACTCTCTGAGTCAAGTTGTGTCCTTGGCAGAACAGTGGTGAAGTTTTTGCCAAATCGTGCCACTGCAGGGGTGGAATGCTTGCAGGAAAGCCTTTTCTTTCTGTGTAATGTTGAAATCTTTCATGGCCAGAATCACTAGGTACTAGGACGTTGTGGGTTTTCCAGGTTAAGAACAGAAGAAAGGTTCTTATACAATAGGTTGTATGGCCATGTTCCGGTAGTAGTTTCTCTTGAGATTTCGCCTGCATCTTCAGAGGATCTGGTGGCCGTAAAGCAAGTGGAGCATATATACCTGTGAAATACCCAGGATGGGAGAAAGAACCATTTACAGTTGTTAAAAGTGCATCTTTAAAACTTTTAACAATTGCAAATGGTTCTTTCTCCCACCCCGAGTATTTCACAGATGCAGGCTAAACGTCAGGAGAAAATTCCACTGGAACATGGCCACACAACCTGGGAAACCCACAACATCCTAGTCTTACGTTTGTTGTATGTTTCTCTCCACATGTTGTTAGATCTTCCAAAAAGCCCTTGAAACCCTCAAAGCCAGGACCTTCTACCAAAGCAGTAGACCTGAAGACTCCCACTGGCTTTCCTGCTCAGCTTGGGACAGAGCAAAATGATAGCACCAAGGTTCCTTCTGCTGCAGTTGCCCCGGAGGCTGCCTCCTCTGCATCAGCCGCCCCATCCCATCCTCAGAAGGCAGCTGCCCCCACCAAGCCCTCTGGTTTGAAACCGAAGGGGGACAAACGAGAGGAGTCGGACAGCGATCCAGAGGGACCAATAGCTACCCAGATGCTCTCCTTCGTCATGGACGATCCGGATTTTGAAAGCGAGGAGTCCGACAGCCAGAAGAATAGAGTGGTAAGTCCAGCAAATCTCACATTGGATGATTGCGCATGAGATGGACAGACGCATTTGGTATCTAACGTTTAAATTACAGGATTCCGCCATTTTTGAAAACTTCAGATGGGTGTGATTCTGATTTTGCTAGGGTGAGCACACTAAAACTCAGGCTTCAGCCATTAACAGTCTTACTCAGCCACCCTCTGGGTGTTTCTCTGGCACTATTGACACGTTTTCCAACATACCCACAAGGGCAACTTAAACAGAAACCTTGATTGCTCCACCAGTGGATTTGTTCATACTGTGTCTGTAGTTGACACAATACGCCACTTTCTTTATCCCCTTTTTTGTGGGGTGGAGAAGGGAGAACCATTGTAGTGCCCTTGGAACGGGGTCCTCCTAACTCAGTGATGGCAAACCTTTTCGAGACCGAGTGCCCAAATTGCAACCCCAAACCTACTTATTTATCACAAAGTCCCAACATGGCAATTTAACCTGAATACTGAGGTTTTAGTTTAGAAAAAAAGGTTGGCTCTGATATGTGCGTTACTGAGGAGTAAGCTTGGTGCAGTTGGTGGCTTTGCTTTGAAGCAAGCCCCATTGCCATCAACCGAGCTTACTCCCAGGTAAAGGATCGCGCTTAAGTTCTTCTCATGAAAATCAGTGGGGTTTAACAGCACTTAATGGGGTTACCTACACTGCTTCCCCAAAACTAGGTCTTAGGTTTAATGCTAATAATCAAGCCCAGCAGCCCAGGCCAGCCTAGATGGGGGGGCAGTTCCCCCCCACATGATGAACTCTGTTTGCGCGTGCCCACAGAGAGGGCTCTGAGTGCCACCTCTGGCACCCGTGCCATAGGTTCGCCACCACTGTCCTAACTTAATGTAATCACTCTTTCCTGACAAGTGGGTAATTATTGAAATGGCATATTTGAGCTGCCTTCAATATCAGTTTCTTTAGGCTCTGCAGATTGACAGTCCCTTTGCTGCAAGCAGCTGTGCTTTTGGGATATGTGACTTTCCTGTAAGAATAGAACTGAGCTAGTCTTTTGGTCTCTGTCATATATCCCACTGTTGTATCCTGACCCTGTTTTCTGGTGCAGTAAATGCAAAGCGTGGACATTTCTTGCTGGCTACAAACCCAGTTGGAGTCCACTGCCTGAAAATATTAACTGCAGTACTTCTGTGCAAGTTTTCAAAGGGAACTCCTGAGTCATGAGAGCACTAAAATTGGGCTTTGGATGTGGGGAAGCTGATGCCAGGTTGGCAGAAAGCAAACCTTTTGGGGCAGGGCTCACCCTGCTGTTCAGCGATGCTACGTTTCCTGCCTTAGCCGAGTATCTGGCTTTGTTTCCTTGAGCACCGGCCCATCTTTTCTGTTTCTTCTGTTTGTGCCTTTTGGAACTGGCGAGGCAACCCATCTCTCCGTGGAGCCAAGGCGGTGCTTCCTCGTCAAGACGATGAACAGCAGGGACAGCCAAGAAGTGCTGCATTGCAGAGTGTCGGCAAGATGCCTCTTGGCAGCAAAGGCTCTTCCCTTGTGCAGAATGAGTTGGCGGAGCTGTGAAGCAGTGGGAGCTTCCTTTCCAAAAGGAAGGAGGAGGAGGAGGAGAGAGAAGGCATCCCAGGGTGTGGAAAGTGGGCCCTTGCTGAGGAGGAGGCGGGTTGGCCAGTTGAATGTTCTGCTGAGAAATGTAACCATCTCTGGAGATTGCCAAACGGTGGGCAGTTCTTCCTGTTAGTCATTGTGGAGAACTGGTTTCTACCAGATGCAATTCCCTTTCTAGCCCTGGCAAAATGGCTTAGGAAGAACGATGCTGAAAGCGACTGAGACTTGAATGTAGACCTCAGAATGTAGTTGTGAGTGGCTGTTTTGAAAAGACGATGCCTGAGGTTATTCCAAAGCAGTGAATCTCCTGCGTGTCACTTTGTACCCTCGTGACTGCACAGTCCAGTCTGTGTCTGCACAGAAACAGTCTATATCTGTCCTTCCTTGTCTCTGTGGCCGCAACGTGTCCAGATATCACATCCTTCCTTCATGCCCCATGAAAACTACAGTCTGAATAATAAGAAGGGGAATAAACTTAAGCATTGTAGACAATAGAGTATCCAGAACTCAGAATGTATGGGTGGTTAGGAAAACTTGTGTGGTTTTAGCAGAATCATCACAGCCCCAGCTCTTCAGTGTAGCACAGGGTCCTGATGTCTCTGGCATGTTTCTTTCCAGGGCGAGTTCCCCGTGCGAGAAGATTTCTCTGACATCTCTGATGAAGACGCTGCTTCGAAACCCCCACAGCCATCAAAGCCAGTGATCCACTCCTTCAAGCCGAAGAACGATTCAGATCTCTTTGGCCTGGGCTTGGATGAACCAGGCCCCAAGGAAAGCAGTGAGGAAGGTGAGTAGAGACGGGCCTCGCCACTGCTCCTTCTGAGCAGATCTGTTGCCCAGAAGTGCCTTTGTAAGTGAGGCTGGGCCAAGTATTGCTTAAACTGCAGAGGGGGCCAGCTTTGGGGCTCTTCCTCCAGCTAGATCCTCAGTGATTCCTTGACAATGCTTGCCTTTTTGTCTGGCTTAGTCTTTCTTTTAACCCCCGGTTTGGTCCCAAGGTGAAGGAAGTTCAATTTAATAAAAACAGACCATCTTTGTTGATGCTCCTTTTGGTTTCCATCACCGAATATCTGCTGCTCAATTGGGGCTTGCAAAAATACTGCAGCAGATATTGAGAGCATCCCATTCTACCTCCAGCTGGGCATGCTGGTGCTTCTTTACAAAGAATCTCTACCCCTCCCCTTTTGGTCCACAGCAATAAAATTCCAGCTGTTACGATAATGATGTTGGTAGCCATTAGTTCCTTTTTTATAGGCAGTAATTCCTGCTGCAGTGAGAGAATGCAGAGTAGCGATAGCAACAGACTAGAATGTTGGCGGCTTGACTGGAGATTGTGCTCCCCCCCCCCCCGCCCCGGGGTCACTGGATAAGGGGACATCCTGGCCTTTCCTAAGATGTTGCTCACATTGCGGTAGCATGTCGTGTGGGCTCTGCAGTTGTTGCTTGCAAATGCCCTAACAGGCTGTTCTCCCCTTCCCCAGATAAGGAGAAGCAATCCTCCAAAGAGAAAAAGAAGAAAAAGAAGAAGAGCAACAAAGAGGTATCTCATTCCATGTGGTGCTGTGGATGCATTTGAGGAATCCTTTGTTCTTTATCCTTGGCAGAAGGGCCGTGGAGTGTTAAGAGGCAGAAGAGGCGTGGAGTCTGTGCACAAACCCTGCGCAAAATGAGGATACTTGGATTATGCTAGTACAGTGATGGCGAACCTTTTTGAGACCGAGTGGCCAAATTGCAACCTAAACCCCACATTTATCACAAAGTGCCAACCCTGAGGTTTTAGTTTAGAAAAAAACGGTTGGCTCCCTCTTCCTCTGCCCCACCCGCTCAAGCGGGGACCAGCCTGCTCTAGCCTCCAGCAAGTCCCGCGCGCACCGCTCTGTGCCTCTCTAGCATCTCTGCCTCCTTTGCGCCCCCCCCCCCCTCGGGCAGCAGCCACCCAGAGCACAGGCACCAGGCCCGCCAGCCGAGTCCTCCCTTCTCACCCCGGTGCGCACACATTGTGCTCAGTGGCCCAGACCAGCCTAGATGTGTGTGTGTGTGTGTGTGGGGGGGGTGATTTTCCACTACCCACATGACGAACTCTGTGTGCGCATGCCCACAGAGAGGGCTCCAAGTGCCACCTCTGGCACCCGTGCCATAGGTTCGCCATCACTGTGCTAGTACATTTTAGTAGCTTTATCAAAGACCCACACTCTTCCCTGAAAGGTACTCAAGGCTGTTCATAGGAGGCTTATCCCTTTTATACCCACAAGAGTCCTGAGATTGTGGGTACGAACACGACATGTGGGTGCAGTCACCAAGGATTCTGTAGATCTCGTAGCCAGAGCACCTCCCAGAAAGAGGGCGTTGGACTGATGTATGGATAGAGAGGCAGGCAGTCTGTCCGATTTGCGGCTACCACGTCAAAAGCTAAACCCAGGATCTTGGATCTTGGAAATGAACCAGCAGTGAGTGCTGCTGTTGTGTAACTGGAGTGATCAAGGCGGTTGCTGCATTTGGAGTACCCTGTTGTTACTGAGTTAATCTTCCAGGGCAGCCACTGTCTACAGTATTCTGCACTATTCCAGTTTGCAGGCTACTGAAGCAAGGATCAGTGGACCTAAGTTAGCAAGGTCCAGAAAGGGAAATACTTTTGAATGAGATGTAGGTGATAGAAGGCATTTCTGGCATTCACGGCTAATTTGTTTTTCAAAGGAAGAGGCTGGCCCAGAAGATCTGGATCATGTAGGGTCAGCTAGTCTCTGTCCTGCCGAGGTCAGTCAGTCCTCTGGTGAACATTTGCCTTCCTGACCAACACCACATCCATCTGGTTTGGATTCAGTGTCATCTTTCAACTTAATAAGAGTCACTTTGCTTCTACTTTCGTTTCTGCCTTTCTCTTTGGGGGTCCAGGCAGATTACAAAATTTTTTAAAAATATTTGAAATATTTGCTTTAAACAAAACACAAAGAACTGTCTGAGACACGACTGATCCATGATTCAGAAAGTGGGTTGAAAAGGTAGAAGACAGTGCAATACAATAAGCCAGTGGTTCTCAACCTGTGGGTCGAACGACCCTTTCACAGGGGTCACCTAAGACTCTCTGCATCAGTGTTCTCCATCTGTAAAATGGATAAATGTTAGGGTTGGGGGTCACCACAACATGAGGAACTGTATTAAGGGTTGCGGCATTAAGAAGGTTGAGACCCACTGCAATAAACATCTCAATAGACTACAATCTTATCAATATACGTTATTTTTTGTTTGTTTGTTTGTTAGATTTATAGGCCGCCTCACCCCCAAAAGGCTCGAGGCGGCTCACAATATAGCTGTTCTCAGTGACAGCAAATAAGTACAAAAATATAACCCCGTTAAAACCTGATAGCAGCAATTACTTTAAATAAGTACAAATTAAAACAACAAGAGTTGTTAAAAACAGGCGCCCGATCTAAAGGCCAGAGAGGGAGGGGAAAAGGCAGGGCCCGAGATGGAATCAGGCCCAGGCAAGATGGAAAAACAGGCAGCCTCAGTGGGGGGCAGTAGAACTGCGGCCAGCCCCCACAAAAGCCCGGTGGAATAGCTCTGTCTTACAGGCCCTGCGGAACTCACCAAGGTCCCGCAGGGCCCGGACAGCTGGAGGTAGAGCATTCCACCAGGCAGGGGCCAGAGCCGTGAAGGCCCTGGCCTGGGTCAAGGCCAGCCGCATCGTCGCAGGGCCAGGGGTCTCCAGCAATTCTGCCACCGAATGCAGCAGCCTAATTCTCAGTGTGGCCCCATCTGTGGATAATTAAGTCCTGAGACTGGAGCAATGAGCAGAAATATTTTTCCATAATCGTGAGATAAGCCTGAAACCTTAAAATAAAAAAATAAGATTATTTGGGGGGCGGGGTTAAGAATAATAGAAGCAGCACTAGTCGTTTGAAGGAATTAATTCCCTCAGATGCCAGCCACAGATGCAGGCAAAACATCAGGAGAAAATGCTACTGGAACACAGCCATAAAACCTGGAAAACCCACAACACAGTAGTGATTTCAGCCATGAAAGCCTTCGACGATACATCTTCTGTTTATCTGTGCTGCCGCGCGCTGCTATTTTTACTGTCTGTGAAATATGTGAACACCATTACTTTCTGGCCCTTTGGGATCTCTAACCTCTCCAGGCATTTGCTCAGGCTTCAGCCTATAGGATGAATTCTCTCTCCTGCTTTTTCCCTCGTGCAGGAAGAAGAGAAGTCAGCCGCAAAGAAGAGCAAACACAAGAAGGTCAAGGAGAAAGAGAAGGAGGAGGGCAAGGAGGAGAAGAAGAAGAAGAAGAAGCGGAGTAGGGAGAAGGACAGTGGCATCGACGAACTGGAGGCCTTTCTGGGGAGTGGGGCAGGTGCCTCCAAGCTTCGCGGGGGTGGAGACTATGAGGAACTGTAGCCCTGTCCTGCTGAGCCCGTGTTCTGCAGGTGCTCCTCATGGTAGGCTGCCAGAGGGGCAGATGAGTGAGGCAGTGGCCCTTTCTGCCACAAAGACTGCTGGAAATGCAGAAGGCTGGCAGGACCAAGAGAGGCTTTCTGCCTGGGCAGAGGAATGGTGGCGAAGTTCAGCCCTGGAGGTACTTGGGAAGGGGACAGGCCAAGCAATGGCTCGTTGGCCACCCAGGGCTCCTGAGTCCCTGCTTTGCGGCCTCCTTCCTGAGATACCCCTGGGTCAGGCTTGGCCTGGGGAGGAGCGGAGGGGGCACCCGCCTCACCCCAACCTCTCCACTGCAGGATTGGAACGGACAGTTGCTGAGTGCCGCTGTCACCCTGTGGAAGAAACTACGTCTGATTATGGATTTGTGCTATTTTTTTACCAGAGAAGCAGTTATTGACTGGCTCAACTGAGAGCTCGCAGGAGTGATGCGGTTGAGCTTCTGAAACCTGCAGGGCTTTGGCAAGAGGGGGGAGGCAAGGGGAGGGGAGGGGAGGGTCGTTCACGTTGCACTGCAGCCCAGTTACCCTCTCCTGCTGCTTCAGGGGTCCAAAGGACCCCACTGATTTCGACAGCTCCCGGTGTTCCAAACACTTCTTGTGAGCAGCTGTGCACTTTGAAAAGGAACGGCCGAGTTGCCTGTTAAAAACTTAAGAGAAAGCCCTGTCCCCCTCCCGCCGCCACCCCTTGCCTTCCTTCAGTATTGTATTTTACATATCTTGGAAACCAGCCCAGGAAAGTACCTCTCAGGGACTGTCTTCAGTGCAGAAGTGTAGTTAACAGAAATCCAGAGGGTTGCTGGAAAGATTTCCTTTTCATAATGGAAGCTGTTTGAAAATAGCCCCTTTGGCTGTCTTAGCAAAGAGCTGGGGAGGAGAGTTCGGTGGCTATTCTTGTTCTCGGCTCTGTGGCGCTGAGCCTTGGATCAGGTGGCATATTGTCCCCTCTCGCCAGAGCAAAGGGCACCTCGTCGTGTGATTTTGGGAAGTGGTTTTGAAGTCTGGCTCCCTGAACCAGTGCATGTTTTTGACCGGCACCTGATACCAGTTTGCCTATCTGTCTTGCCTTTCCGTGTTCCAGTGTGTGGCTCCTGCGACCTTCCGCACACCTCCTTTGTGTTGCGGTGCTCCGCCCCCTCTGCCCAACTTACCCTCCCAAACCATGTTCCAAGGAAAACTGGTTCTCAGTGTGTCAGCCTTCCATTGCCTTGTTGTGTGCTGATTGGATTTTGTTTTTAACATTCCGCCCCCGCCCCCCGCCCCGCCCCCCTGCCCCGCCCCCAGCTGTTCCCTCTGAACTACCTGCAGAAGAATCAGGGTGATTTTCAAGATGAGTTGATTCCCCAGCTGCTGCTTTGGATCCAGTCTCCCCCTCAGAGATTTATTGCCCTTTGAGAAACACACTTGTGATCGGTTTGCATATCAGTCCAGCTGCCACGAGTCTTAACTGCATGAACTGCTCATCTCAGGAATGTTCTCTCACCGATTCATCCTTGGTCTTTCGGGACAGGAGGCACCTGTTCTGGCGGGGAGGAGGGGAAGGAGAGGCTGTGCATGGGAATATCTTGAACCATCATCAATCCCTGGGAGCAGAAGCCTGCAGGGTCCCTTGAAGCAGTTTCCGCAAGCCTTTTCTCTAGAAACTCACACCTGAGCCTGACTGAGTTCCATGTGAGTGTCTTGGTCTTGTTCCTTTATTTGTTTCTTTGTTTTGGGGGGGAAAAACCAATGGTGCACTCCATTCCAAATCTATAAAGCTCTCAGTTATACAACTGTGTGTGTGGTTTGTGCATTTGAATTAGAGGGGCCCCCTTTCCCAGCTTTGTCTTGTTTTTAAAGTGGTCCCATCCTTCTGGGCTAGCTATTTATTTTTTATTTATTTATTAAATTTATAGGCCGCCTCATCCCCGAAGGGCTCGAGGCGGCTCACAACATGACTGTTTCCAGAATAGTAAATCAATATAACATAAAATCTAACTCATTAAAATTCAGCAGCAATTAAAACAAATACAAATTAAACAACAAGGTTGTGTAAAAACACACACACAGGCGCCCGGTCTAAAGGCCAAAAGAGAAGGGAGGAGAAGGCAGGGCCCAGGATGGAATCAAGGCCCTACCAAGATTGGAAAGGCAGCTTAGTTCCGGTTTCAATGGGGGGTGGTAGAGCTGCGGCCAGCCCCTCCAAAAGCCTGGTGGAATAGCTCCATCTTACAGGCCCTGCAGAATTCACTGAGGTCCCGCAGGGCCTGGACAGCTTGAGGTAGAGCATTCCACCAGGCAGGGGCCTTAGCTGTAAAGGCCCTGGCCCGGGTCGAGGCCAGCCGCATCGTCACAGGGCCAGGGATCACCAGGCTTGTGTGCAGAGTTGAGCATTTGACCTTGGATTTTGTTTCTTTAAAAATGTGAGGAACAGTTAGCCCGGCTGACTTCAGGGGAGATGCTCAGCATCGTGTCCACAGCATTGCTGAAATCCCTGAAGCCAGAGAAGTAGTTTAATTTTTAATCTATCAGATCCTCTGAAGATGCCAGCCACAGATGCAGGCGGAACGTCAGGAGAGAATGCTGCTAGAACACGGCCATACAGCCCAGAAACCACACAGCACCCCAGTTTAATTTTTCCCCAGGGCTGGGATTTTAGGGCGCTGGAATCCTTGATGCCTATCTCTTGGCTCTCAAAACTTATATAAATGATGCAAAATAAGAAGGTGTTTAAACGTAACCAATTTATGCAGGCTTCAGCTTTTCATCGTTTGGAATTCAAGTTATTTGGCTGAAGAATTTGCTGTTATTAAGCTGTTATTAAGATGAGGAGGGTCACAAGCAAACCTTTCTTGCCGCCCCATTGTTTCTTTTGGCAACTGGGATCTTGGATGCTGCACACCAGACAATCATGGGGGGTGGGGTGGTGAGGAGCCCACGACCAGCAGGGGACCCGGCCAAGGATCTCTGGAGCCGCTGCTCTGATCGCCACCTGCCTGTGCCAGGATCAGGGCCTTTGCTCACCTTCCTGCTTTTTGCCTGTACTGCTTCTTTCTGGCAATCAGCGGCTCTGTGATTCCTCCTCCCCGCAAGTTCCTGCCCCCCCCCCCCCACATCGCACCGAGCCATGTTCAATAATGCACAAAGTAATGGTTTTGACAAAGACAGCGCTTAAAAATGAATAATTCTCATATTCATTCGGGACTATTTTCTAATGTGGAGCCATGGTATTTCCTCTTTCACCACACGACAACTGACGGCACTTTAATCTTTCCGTGGAAAAGTGAATAGAAATATTATGAGTTGTCATCTTTGCTTATCAGAAGGCTTCTGACGGACTACTGGAGATTTAATTGTCTGTGCTGATTTTTTAAAATGTTGCTTTGGCAGCAGCTGCCTCCGCAGCGTAAGGGTCTGCATTGTGTGACTGAAATTAAGCTGTGGCCAACATTTTGTGGCTGACTCCACCTCCTGCAGTAGCCATTTTGTCAGAATTCCAAATATGCCTGCAGGCTCAAAAATGTTGGGGATCCCTGATCTATGGTTTTTAAACACTGGGACGGGACTCTGCAAGATTGCTAGAGATTCCTGTTTCCAACACTTTTTCTGCCATGATATCCCTTTAAAAAAACAACAAAAAAACACCTTTATGCATCTTCTGGCCACATTATCTTTGAGCTGTTCATTAATACCCACTTTCAAAACCTTGTATTCATTTTCTAAGTGACATGCAAAACCTTTTCAGCATAAATGACCTAGTAGATAAAGAAATATTAACTGTTATAATAACAGTTAACAAGACTAGGCAATAAGAACTAAAAAAAGATACGTGTTGGAAGTTTTTCCTGATAATACAGCTGGCTGAAGAGGTGACTGAAAAAAAGAGACAGGGCAGTTTTCACAGGAGTCATAACAAAAAGACCCTGCTGTGTGTAGAAACCAGTCTGGCTTCCTTTTGACGTGCAACGTGAAGCAGGGTGGGGGGCTTGGTAGCTGACCTCAAGATGCCTCTGTTCTGAACTAAATTTATTGTCTTGATGTAACAAATATCAACATGCCGTATTTGTAAGTAATCACACTTTTCAAAGACTGCGAGTTTTTATTGTAGCACTAGCAGTAAAGGTCATTGTACAAACAAATACAAGAGACTCTAGAAAAGTGTTGGTGGGTTAACGGTGCTCACCATGACGGCCAACCCCTCCTGCCTCCCCACCCTTAGCCCCACCTCAGCAGATCCCTCCTCATTCTTTTCCTCTTCCCAAACGCCTGCTTTTTTTTCTGGGTGCCTATATCTCCACACAACAGTTGACAGCACAGTTGCAGCTGCCAGCAGTCGCAGCCCTCCCACTGGGCTGCGATTGCTGTTCAGGCAGCTGCAAATGGTAGTGACTGTAATTTTTCAGCAGTGGGGAAGAAGGGTGAGCATGTGAGAGAGTAACTACCACATTCCATTGTTTTGCTTGGGTTTTTTTACCTCTTCCGTATAAGCCCCACCCCAAAGCCGTGTGTGTGGTGATTGGCAGGAAGTGAGTCGTCACCACCACAGCTAGCTTTTTATATAATAGGATAAGTGAATTCTTGTCCACAAAAACCTATTCCAGAATTTACAAACATGTGTATGGTAACTGCATTGGCTGCCACAGCTACTCCTTTTTAAATCCTTAGTACCTGCTATGTATTAACAGTACACACATTACATTTTTAAGGAAACTCATAACAGATGGAAATTCTCTTAATCCCTCCCCCCAATAATGAAGTTTGTTGACTTGTGTTGTCTGTTACTTCATATAGTTCTGGCAGACTTTACAGTCTGAAGGCTAAGAACATAACCAATATTAACAGGACTTTGAATTTCAGTAAGTAGGAAATTGTTCATAAATTTTTTAAAGGATGTGTTACGAAATTCACTCAAATGGAAAGCAGCTATGAATGTAAGATGACCGCTCTAAATAAAATCCTGTACACCTTTTTAAAAAGGTTGTTGCTGAGCAAAACTAAATTGTATGATAGATTTAGATGGGTAGCTGAGTTGCTCTGAATAATAATAATTTAAAAAGTTTAGGTTCAGTGGCACCTTTAAGACCAACGAAGTTTTATTCGTGGCATAAGCTTTCATGTACATCTGAGAAGCATGAGTGCACACAGAAGCTTCTACCAAGAATAAAACTTTGTTGGTCTTAAAGGTGCCACTGAACTTAACCCCCCCCCCCCCCCCCCCCCCGGTAACTTGTATGTAGACGTAAGATGATGGCTTATTCGTTTTCTTTTGATTTCATACCTGGGACAAAAAACTAGTCTGGCACTGGAGCAAATGTAGTATTTGAGTAGGGAGGAACTGTTGTCTTCTCTTCCCTTTGTTTTACAGCATCGGGATCTTCTAGAGCAGGGGTGTCAAATATGTGGCCCGGGGTCTTGATCCGGCCTCTCCAGTGGGGGGCTTATCTGCAAGTCAGCCGAGGCAACCCCCCTCACTTTCAATCTGATTGGGAGTGAGGGGGGATAGTTGTCTCAGCTAACTCCAGGCTTGCTAAGCCCCCTCAGAGCAGCCACCTTACCCCCACTGTTGGCTTGCCAGTCCAGGCACACGCATCCCCCCTTCCCATGCCATTGTGGAGCCAGCTGAGGCAGCCAGGCACGCCCCCGCCCCCCCGGCCAACCAAGTCACATTTATATCATATCCAGCCTTGTAACAAATGAGTTTGGCACCGCATTTCATGTTGTCTTGTACTCTTATGTTATGGGTTTTCCCTTCCTCCTTAGTTGTCTTTGTTTCTATTTGCCCACTAAAAAGTCTCAAGGAAGGGGCTCACCTTTCTGAATGTATTCAAGCTAAGACCTCTGCATAGTGTCTTAATTGAAATCGGAAATTACGGGGAGGGGGACTGCAGAGCGGGGCTGCGTTTGAAGTGCGAACGCCACGCTTCCCTTGCCACCTACATGTTTCCACCCACCACTGAGCGGGGTTGCTGTGGCAACGTGATAGGCAGGTGTGTGCATTTCAACCAGGCATCTTTTCTGAACTGCACAGCAGGGAGGTGTCAGAAAGGATGGGGATACAGAGGCGGTGAGGGAACAGTTACTTCTTCCATGCACGCTGGCTTTGTTGTATCTCAATGGACGTTCTCTACATCAACATGAGCCTGGCCTTGCCACGTGGAACCAAAAGTCTATTAGCTCAGCATCCCATTTCAGCCAAGTATAAAAATGACTGCTCTTCGCTGTTTGTCACTAGTACCTAGTACACGGGTAGATTGCCTCTGAACATGGAGGATGTGCTAACCTGTTGTCACTGACAACTGGGGCGAGATTTCTTCTCTGAATCTAGTTTCAGAGGGTAGCTGTGGAAATAATTCTGGACTAAATGGACCTTGCTTTGGTTTAGCAAAGCAATTCTATTAGCATTGCCTATTAGCCATGACAGCTAAATGGAGCTTCCCTAAGCAAAAGCAGTCTATCTCAGTGTTAGAGGCTAAGGCCCAACAATGGTAATGTTGGTAAAAGAATGTTAGATGGGTGTTGATCCCATCTGCTTAATTTCCTTAATGCTGCTAGGTTAGTTCTTGACAAGCTGGACTATATGCTAGGTCAGGGGTGTCCAGCTCTGGTTCCCCAGATGTTCATGGACTACAACCCCCATCAACCCCTGCCCCAATTGGCCATGCTGGCAGGGACTG
Organism: Sphaerodactylus townsendi; assembly: GCF_021028975.2. Taxonomy (NCBI): domain Eukaryota; kingdom Metazoa; phylum Chordata; class Lepidosauria; order Squamata; family Sphaerodactylidae; genus Sphaerodactylus; species Sphaerodactylus townsendi. The sequence goes on along the minus strand of NC_059436.1, from coordinate 35,025,126 downwards.
GTGGGAATCATAGTCCATGAATATCTGGGGCGCCAGAGTTGGACACCTCTGTGCTAGGCAGCTGTGATGGTTCTATAGCTCTTGGGAGTAGGAAACAGAGCATACCTCCCTATGACAGAGTGTAGTGTGTCTGATGTATACACGACACTACCTCCCAATGTTTGCACAAGTTCTGGAGTCCATATCCTGTTGGCAAAGCATCTTGGTATTTTTCCCCCTGCAGAATAATTGCAGACACCCTCCTCATAATCTGTGAAGGGGCAATTAGGAGTGGTCGGTGTATAGATGCATATGCGCAGGTTGTGTTCTTAGAGCTTTGACAAATAGCCCGACTTCTACTGTGCCACAGTGCAAGCAGGCTCTCTGTTATTCCTAGTTGCTGTGAACTGTTGCAAAACAATTCCGCTGGGGGCCGGTGCCCTGAGGGAAAACTGGTGTACCAAACAAGTCCTCGCTTACTGGAATGCCAGCCCCATCTCAACGGGTGCAAAGATTCATATACCCAGAGCTTGGACTACTTTCGTTGCCTCTTTAACAAAATGAATCAAAACCGGCCTGGTGACATCTAGAAGAAAAAGCTGGCAGCTACTAACTGACCAGGATAGAACATAGAAAACAAAATGAATCAAAACCGGCCTGGTGACATCTAGAAGAAAAAGCTGGCAGCTACTAACATAGACCAGGATAGAAAAGTTGGCAGCTACTAACTGACCAGGATAGAACATAGCCTGGACTTCGCTTGGACCATGAGCAACTTATTGTGCAGAGAAACTACCTGACTAAAGCTACCCACACCATTCAGTGGAGAACGATTCCCTTGCTAATGGCTGTGGGTCAAGTCACAGCTGCAGTTGCTGCCATTCCTATCAAGCTGGTAGTCCTGTTGTGAGTAAGCAAGTGGGCCAGAGAGTTGTGGGGCAGCAATAAAAGGGAAATGAATGTGTTGAAAGAGCTTCTCTTTTTCTACCAAGTTCTTGGAACAGTGGCTGGGAGCAATTTATGAGGTGCCCTTCTTGCACCATATGCTTTACATCCGAGGTGTCCAACCTTGGGTCCTCCAGATGTTTGTGGACTATGATTCCTGGCCATGAACATCTGGAGGGCCAGGGTTGGACACCCCTACATCACACGAATAAAGTTCCAGGTTTAATCCTTGTCACTGCCAGTTAAAAAGTAGCAGAGACCCTTTTCTGCTTGAGGCCCTGATGAGCTGTTGCCAGTCAGAGTTCGGATTGCTAACAGGCCGAACATGAAGCCTGCTGGGTGACCTTGGGCTAGTCACAGTTCTTTCGGAGCTCTCTCAGCCCCATTTACCTCACAGGGTATTTGTTGTGAGGAGAGAAAGGGAAGGAGCAAGCCACTTATGGTTGAGAAAAGCGGTGTATAAATCCAAACTCCTCCTCACATTTTTCTCCATGCCAGTTGGTAATCTTAGAAGTGATCAAACATGCTACATTCTTATTTTTCTGGCTTGTGTTTTCTGACTGAGAAGATGGAAAGGTTTTGTTTTTTTAAAGTTCTCCATTTTCTTGCTAAATCTGGGACTTGAGAAGACAGATGTCAGGAGAGGGGAGAAATGGTAGAAAGAGTCCTTAATCTTGAATTTTGCCTTCTGTGAGAAGAACCAGAAGAACAGATGAAACATGCTCTTAAACAGGACTGTGTCACAGTGGGCCATTTTGCTGGTGCCAGCTCGGCCCTCGTGCCTATTGGAAGAAGGCTGCCGCAGCACTTTGAGATAATCCATCCATGCACTTGGCCACCTGCGCCCCTTCCTTCAGTTACTGAACTGATCAGGCTTTGTGGAGTATGTGAAACTCGAGGGAAAGGAAAAGGTCTCTCTGGTCACAGCTCGGTCTCCACCTCCTCTGTGAGCTACATCACCTGTTACAATTAAAGGGTCTCTGGTGTGAAATCCTGTTTTTTCCATAGCAGGGTATGTTCACAGCATATGTTCACAGGCAGTGGTGGGATCCAAAAATTTTAATAATAGGTTCCGATGGTGGTGGGATTCAAACAGTGGCACCGTCACCCACACGCACCTCCAGTCCCTATTGGGCAGGGAGGTTGCTTTAGTAACACCTTCTCGGCACTCAGAAAAAATTAGTAACCACTTCTAGAGAAGTGGTGAGAACTGGTTGGATCCCACCTCTGGACCTGGTCCACAGTTATAGCCTGGGTTTCGTTTCTTCTTTGGTGAATGGCAAAAAACTGATTCTGCCAGGCCCTCCTCCTACTGGGCAATGGGAGATGACCCAACACTTTGAGTTGGCAGCAGGGCTTCAGCCAAGCTGAAGACTTGGGCAGGTGCCCAGGCATGCCAATCCTAGATGCTGGCCCTGGTTTTTCCCTCTCTCAGACACATTCAACCTCTCCCCCAAATATCATCCATCCATCCATCCATCCATCCATCCATCCATCCATCCATCCATCCATCCATCCATCCATCCATCCATCCATCCATCCATCCATCCATCCATCCATCCATCCATCCATCCATGTATGTCCAATCATGTCTTGCTTTCTCCACCTACTTGCAACTGTTCCTGTAAAATTCTTCACAAATGTTTACCAGTGGTGCCCCTTCTTCCTATAGTTGGTGAGAGCAAGCATGGTGTAGTGGTTGAAAGCAGGTGCACTCTAATCTGGGAAACCAGGTTTGATTCCCCGTTCTGCCACTTGAGCTGTGGAGGCTTAACTGGTAAACCAGTTTAGTTTGTGCACTCCAACGCATGCCAGCTGGGTGACCTGGGGCGAGTCACAGTTCTTCGGAGCTCTCTCAGTCCCACCTACCTCACAGGGTGTTTGTTGTGAGGCGGGAAGGGAAAGGAGATTGTAAGCCCCTTTGAGCCTCCTTACAGGAGAGAAAGGGGGGATATAAATCCAAACTCTTCTTCTTGCAAGAAATCAAAACAGACACTATAACATGAAAAATACTCATCAGGCGCCTGAGTGCCTTTAAGGGTTGTCATCCTCCAGCTGGGCTCTGAATTTCTGCTTACCTTACTGATCTCCTGATTACAAGATAAGTTCTCCTGGAGGAAATGGCAGCTTTAGAAGGTGGACTCTACGGCGTCGCATCCCTGCTGAGCTCCTTCCTCTCCCTGGTCCCGTGGTGGCGAACCTTTGGCACACCAGATGTTATGGACTACAATTCCCATCAGCCCCTTCCAGCATGGCCAATTGGCCATCCTGGCAGGGGCTAATGGGAATTGTAGTCCATGAACATCTGGTGTGCCAAAGGTTCGCCACCACTGCCCTAGTCTGTACCCCAGGAGTATCTAACTCTGGCCCTGCAGATGTTCATGGATTACGCTTCTTATCAGCCCCAGCCAGCATGGCAATCGGCAATCTGAGGACTTTGCTTTACCGCTGAACAATGGTTGACGTTCCACATGCACTCAGAACTGAGGCTTCCTTCTGAGGTCCATGGATGTTGTTGCCTCTGGAAGGAGGGGGATTTTTTAAAGTTATAAGGTTTGATTTCACTGAAGAAATCTGATGCCCTGAGTGCAAAAAAAGGTCATACTTCTCAGGAGGTGCACAGATGACCAAGAAGGAAAAACCTGTTTCTTGATCTAACCAGATGCCACTGGCAAAGCTCAGTGTTTTTGGCAGCTGCCGGGCACCTGGGTTTTTTAACCCATTGTGGGGCTCAGAGATGCCCATGCCCCTGCTCTCAGATGCTCCCTCATTCACTGCTCCCCCCTTTTTTCCCTGTGTGGGGCTTGCAGAGCTTCACAACTGGAAAGGGTTTACAGCACCTGCTTACTCCTCCTCCTCTTCACTGGGCAGGCTGCAGAGACAGCCCAGCCATCTCCCACTGCTGTGGCTTGGCTAAACTGCTGACAGCTGTTGGCAGCACTTGCACTGGGCCTCAAAGAGCCCAAACTCTGCTGCTGCTCCTGTATCTGTCCTTGCTGCTTCTAGCGTGGCAGGTTTCTCTTCCCATTCCCAGCAGGTCTTTGAGCAACCATCTCAGGGTAAGTGCCGGTTGACTACAGCGACGGGTGTGGGCCTGCTTCCAGTCACTCCTCTCCATACCTGTAAGTTGTATTCAGGGAAAGCGTTCCCAGGAGGGTTGCCTGCACTCTGCAATAAGGCCAGAGTGAGCCCTGGTTGGGTTGCAACCTCTGAGTTGGGGAATTCTTGGAAACTTGGGGGTGAATTTGGAGAAGGGTGGAATTTGGGGAGGGGAGGGACCTCTGTGATCATAGAGTCTACCCTTCAAAGCAGACAGCTGAATTGATTGGAGTACTCTGGAGATCAGTGGTAATTTTGGGAGGTATCCAGGCCCCACCTGGGGGTTGGCAATGCTAGTTCCTGTGGTCAGAGACAAGCCTTAACTTGTTCGTTGCTAGGTTCCTGTGCTGTGCAGTGGCTTTTTTTCACAAACATGCACTTAGTTTGCTTCTCTCAAGACTAGTGGGGAGCTATGGGCACGCTTTGTTCAGCGAAAACCTGCTCTTTTGCCAACCTAGGTTGCTGCCAAGATCTTGGTTCTTTTAAACATATGTAGGTAAAGGGCCTTGAAGCAGATCCATCTGAAAATCTTTCTAGCTCCAGAAATGTGAGGGTTATCAAAGAGTTACTTGGTGGTGTCAAGGGAAAAGTGCTCTGTGCATGCTCTGGAATATTCTCTGCCTTATGGTCTCCTGTGTTCCAAGGCTGAGCCCTCTGCTCAGAAATGGTTTGGGGGGCAGGGGAACCAAAAAGAAAAGGCTGCCCAAATGATCAAAGGGATGGCACAGCATTGGGCTTTGTAGTCTAGAAGCAAAGATGACTAAAGTGTGGAGGAGAGCATGGTGTGGGTGTATCAGACTACTCACGATCAGGAGAAAGTGGGTAAAGAGAGGGGTTTTTTTCTCCATTCTCCCAGAAGACTACAACTCAGGATTACCTGGTAAAGGTAATAATGGGCAGTACATTCCGGAGAGGCAAAAGAAAAGACTTCTTCATTCCATAAGGAATTAATATGCAGAATGAGGAAATGTCGCACAATGGCTTTAAAAGGAGGGAGAGTTAATCCATTTATGTGTATTAGTGATGATAGCTGAACGGATCCTCTGTTTTCAGAGGCAGTGTACCAGATGCTGCCGGAAGCAGGGCTGCTGCCTTCCTGCATTACTCGAGGGTTTTATGGAGGCACCTGGCTGGTGAATACAAGACAGAGGTGGGTGGACTAGATAGACCAGGGGTAGGGAACCTGCGGCTCTCCAGATGTTCAGGAACTACAATTCCCATCAGCCTCTGTCAGCATGGCCAATTGGCCATGCTGGTGGCTTTGATGGAAGTGGTCCCTGGCCTGGGTCCTGAATCTTTGATAGTGGATTCAGCAAGGCTGCTCATGGGCCGACGGTCATCTTTGCCCATGCAAGGCAGGTGAGCATGAGCCCCCTACCAGTCTGTCTGCCCAAGCCAAGCCTCAGAGGGAATGGAGAATGTGGTCACTGCTAAGCCTACACCCCAGAAGGGAAAGCCTATGCCAAGATGGCTACCCAAATTGGCGGTGTGTCTAACCATCACTTTATCCTTCTGGCAGAATCTCTGTGGGTGTGAATGGCTCTTTCTCTTCTTTCCCCCTTCCATTGTGGGGTCAGGGCTGTGGGTGGTCATGGGCCCCCACCTGGGGGATCGGGCCCAAGTGCCCTGTGGCTAAGGCCAGTGCTAGAGGCTCCTGCCCTTAGATGGAATTGTCAGGGGAAGAGGAACAGTCACTGTTGACATTGGTTTGGGTTTGAACGCTAATTATGATTAGACAAGGGAGTCACCCCAGCTGCTCTATGGGAAGGAGGGAAGGTGCAGGTTAATAATGAAGTCTTCAGTGAAGTTAAATTGATCTCAATGGACTTAGAAGGGTACAATTCTATTGCACTGCCTACACACTTCATGAAATTTGGCAAAATCAGGCTTGCTTAATTTTGACATTTAAAAAATCATGTTTTAATGCTGCTGGAGTTGAAAAAAAATGAAATATTTAGCAAACGTGAGAGTACCCTTTCTTGAGTTCCCCACTGGCATGAATGTGATACTGGGAACATCTTGGCTTTCTTTTTGTTAACTGTGCAATCTCAAGGGCATTTTTAATGTGTCAGCCCAAAGGAGTAGACTTGAAGAGGATTCTGAGCAGATCTGCATAGGATGGCGCTGCAAGTTAAATATCTGCCCCTTACAAGGAGGCCTGTGGTAGAGTGGCAAGTTGCATTATTGCAGTCGAAGGTGTGCTCACAACCTGAGTTTGATCCTGACGGAAGTTGGTTTCAAGTAGCTGGCTCAAGGTTGACTCAGCCCTCCATCCTTCCAAGGTTGGTAAAATGAATACACTGCTTGCTTGGAGTAACATGTAGATGACCAAGGAAGGAAATGGCAATCCACCCAGTAAACATAGGTTGAATCCCCACTTGAAATTTGCACGCAGATTCAAACCTGTTCGTTGTGAAACTGTGTCGTCTTCATCGGAGTATCTCCCTCCCCACTGCAGCGAGCACACAGCAGACTCATCCAGTTGCAGAACACTACCAGGCTAGCTCGCTTCGCCAGTCTCCCATGATTGGCTGATGTGCCTTGATAGGGTGGGACCTTTTCCCACTGCGGAAACGTACATTGTAGGGGTGTGATAAAAAAACCAGCGTGTAAAAGTTTAACGTTTAACTGTTTAACTGTGCAAACAGTTAATTGTTACCTGTGTAAACCATGAACAGTTCAAAGTTACGCGTTTGACTGTTTAATGTTTGCATCCCCTTCTGCTGGCCGATCGCAAAAGCGGAAATGAAACCAAGGAAAGGCTGCGTGTGCATCGCAGTGTTGATTGGTTGCCACAGTCGATACACTCTCAGGAGGTGAAACAAGTCAGGTTTCAACCCTCATCCCTCCCTTGGATCAGCTCTGAACCCGTGTTAATGGGGTCTATGCCACTTGCAGCCCAGGTCCCTGCGGGCAGGTGCTGGGAGAATGAGCACCAAGCGAAATCTGCCAGCAGCAATGGGGGAGAATTAAGTCCCTCAAACCTGGTTAGTTTGTGTTCTGAAACCTGGCTAAGACAGTAGTGGGGATTCGACCATAGTCTGTCTGGTAAATGTGGATCACTAATGACCTGGTGCTTATAGAAGGGTTGCCCACAATAAAGAGTTTGAGTGTAGATATACTTCAAAGTATGAGACCAAAAGTCCGGGGTACCCACATAAGGTTTAGTGACTGGGGGATTCAATGTCTCATTCTCCAATAATAGAGAATAAATTATGCAAACAGACCATCTACAAAATGTACAGATGACAAAATCCCACTGTTGTTCTCAGTGCAGAATTTGTGGAGGCGTTGGGGGGATTAATGCAGAGTAACCCCTCTCCTTGTGTAACCCAATTAAAAATATAAGCCACACCTCTATCATTGCAGTGATACCTCTATCCCTCCTCCCCATCCACATTTCTCCCTGGTTCTGAAGGTTTTTACTTGCTGCCATTGATGGCTGAATAAACGACAGCCAATTGGCAGGTTTGCACTAGGGAGGAAGCCGGAATAATCCCGTTTAATAATCACCTGGCTACAGGTGACTGGGCAGCTATCTGAGTGGCGGGTGAGACGTGGAGGTTTTCCTTCACACTTCCTTCTTATATTCATTTGGTTTTTTTAAAAAAAAAAAACCTGCCCTATTGCTAAAAGATCACAGCAGCGTAATGCGATTAGCAATGCATAATCACACATTTTCCACGTCTTTTTAATTTAATTCTATTTAAAGCCTACAGAAATCTCCTTGGATTTTCTTTGTTCCCAGTTTGCCTGAAGGAAAACTTTCCTAGATGGCTTTCAGAAGAGAGGGAAGAAGGGGCACTCTTACAGATCTGAGGAGTCAGAAATGCTCCAATTTATTAGGGCTGCATTTATCTGAAATATTTACACACTGCAACTTTCAGTATATGGGCTTCAATCAGGGTGGCTTCTGATCATCAGTTTAGACCAGTGGTGGCGAACCTTTGGCACTCCAGATGTTATGGACTACAATTCCCATCAGCCCTTGCCAGCATGGCCAATTGGCCATGCTGGCAAGGAATAATAAAGATTCAATGAATTGTTGATGAAGGGCAGACGTACGCCTGTGCCTTTGGAGTAATAAGCATTCCACAGTCCGAGGCTGATGGGCCAGCTTCTCGGCCGGGAGACCTTATCTCTTGAGGGAGATGAGACCTCCGTTCTTTCCCATGGGAATCCGGGAGTGGGGGATGGGATGAACCGAGTTATAACCTGTGTTTCTGGCCGGGAGATCTTATTTCCTGCCACTTTCGTGCGTATTCTGAGCTTTCTAAGATGTCTGAATAAGCGGTCTTTTACGCCAAAGAGAGCCTTTTATTTCTGCTTCTATGGAATTCACTTACATTGTGGCAGGAATCCTAAAAACATCTATATATTCCTAGTGCAGTGGACCTCCTGGTGCTTTTCGGCATGGAGAGGTTGGATGTTTCACCAAGGAAAGTCGCGGTAGCCTCCCCAAAGAAAGGACTCGGCCCTGTCCTCCTTCTGGATCTGGAGGAACCCGGCGGAGAAGCGAGGTCACCAGCTGGTGACTCTTTCCCCGCCCTCGTATCAAGCACGCAGAGTCTTCCCTTTTACTCCGTTAGAGCGAGACGGGACGGAAGAGCGACCATGGGGACCCTTACACTGGAAGAGTGCGTTTGGGGCTGTCTATGGATCGAGCGCCTGTGGATGGGATATCTACCGTTCCGCTATGATGGATTACAAACCTCCAGATGCAACCTGTCACGGAGGGAGACGGGCCTGACCACCCTTTCATGCGGCAAACCCAGGGAGTCCATTGAAGCGACATTCCTGGACTCGTATTTTGGTGATGCTCCCAAAGAACCACCGTGTGGCACAGCACTGGGGCCCGATCCGAGAAGACCTTCACCGGTGACACTCGGGACTATATACCAGGGAGTTGGGAGGGGTATCCGCATTACCCGTCTTCTCCGATCGGACCCCTGATCCTCGGACCAGCGGCTGCACCTGAGATACCCCGATGCGGAGCCACCGGTGGGCAGCCGCATGCCTCAGGCGATCCAGGCGGCGAGAGGAGTCTGGAGAAAGCCTGCACTCCCAGTGCCGGATCTGTTCCCTCTCCCATCGAAAGAGAGCTGGGATGATGAGGGAAAGTGGGCCGACTGGCGAGATGCCTTGGAAGAAGCATAGGGCAGCCCGATGAGCAGCCAGCTATGCGGGGAAGAGTGAACAGGGAACAGCTGCAGCTGGAAGAGCGCCGAAAACCTGCAGAGAGACCGGGAGGCAGCAGGCGCAGAAATTCAACTTCGAATAATGGACCGTTGCCAAGGATGGCTCAACGGCAATATGCGCCATGAGATCTATCAGTCCATGATAAAGTCCTGGAACACTCCAAACTGAACTTACAGCGTCAACGTGAGAGTGTTCAGGCCTTGCGCACTCAAAGTGAACTTACTGCAGCTGTTCAACGGGACGAACTGGCTAAATTGGAACGAGAGAAAGCAGCTTTGCATGCGCACCAGGATGCATTGACTCGCAAGGAGAGAGAGCTGGCTGACTTGGAGAGGGAACTGAGGAAGCAGCAGACCAGGGCAACCCAAGTTGGAGTTTACACTGTCACGGGTACAGCCGGCACCCGAGGGGCGACGCTGCTGGGTCCAGCCACCTTCCAAGGACCGGCTCCCACCGGAACACCAGCGGCACCGGCGCTGATACCTCCACCGATTCCGGCCCCCCCTGCGCAACCGCCGCCCCTGCGGGCGCCAAGAGCCGTGGAAAGGGGTTACTACAGACCTCCAATACCTGCCCGTTTCGATGGGACCGCTTCCAAACTTCCCTACTTCATCCTGCAACTCGATGCCCACATGGAGGACTATGATGATTTATACCGGTCTGAGCGCGAAAAAAATACGGGACATCGGCTCAGTCCTGGATGGGGCAGCAGCCGACTGGTTTGTGACTCTTTTGAACCTGCAAGATGAAGATTCTCGCACGGTGCCCGCATTCCTCCAAGCCTTGAGGGCTCGCTTCCAAGATCCAGGTGCGGAAAATGAAGCTATCCGCACCATCAAAACTATTCAGCAAGGCAACCGCTCGTTTGCAGAATTTGCCCGTGAATTTCGTGCGGCGGCTGCTCGACTCCCTCCGGAGTGGCCTGAGCGCATGAAATGCGAATACTTCTCAGATGCTGTCGACGGCAAGCTGCGTGAAACAGTGTTTTTAATTCGGGTCCCCCGCACTATTGCTGATTGGATTGCATTGGGATCCCAAGTGGCGTCTCGCTTGGAGTACGCTCGTGCCGGAGGCCGCCCACGCCCGAAGTCGGCCACTGCGTCCACCAAGCCAAGCCCAGCCGCCCCTACCGAGACCACCTCCGAGCGCCGTCGCCGGCTGGGATTGTGTCTTTACTGCGGAGGTCCCGGTCACCTAGCCGCCAACTGCCCGAAAAAACAGAAGCCAACCACTCCGCCGCGCGCACCCCATCTGCCAAGCCACCGCGCAAATCTGGGCCGCCCCCAACGGGCTCATCTAAAGCAGTCATCGAAGGCGACCCGGAGGAGGGGGACGCAGCAGTTTGCCTTTCTTCAGCCCCAATGGACATGGGTTCGACTCCAGACGCGGTGAGTGAAGGCAGCTCCCATTACAATCCAAGCGTTTCTGGCCAACCCCGCTAAGCATACTGCACTGCATTATAGCCTCAGCCCTTGTGGATTCTGGTTGCTCCCATTGTTTAATGCGGCCCCAGGTGGCGGAGGAGCTAGGTCTAGACCAAATCCCCTGGCTAAGCCCATACTCCTTCACCCAAACGCACGGCAGTCCTCTCGGGAGCGAAGGACCGGCCCAGTTCAAACCGCAACCGGTTCTCCTCCGCTGCGCCGACCATTGGGAGAAAATTAGTTTTATTCTGGCGCTTCAGTGGCCAAACACTCCATAGTTCTGGGCATGCCATATGGTTGTTGTTACATCTTGGAATTCACTGACCACTCCCCAAGCGGGGAACACATGAATTGGGGAAAAAACTGGGCAATCTTCCTCGACACGACACCCCCGGCTTCATCATCAGCGATTGCTCTGATTCTACACGGCATAATCCATAATCCGGCTACCAAAAGATCTTATTGTATAGCCATTGTGGTATTTCCAGGATAGCAGAATGCTTGCATCAGTTGCCAATCCCCATAGAGACCACTCGGACTGCAAAATCAGATACAGCCAGGGGCTTAACTGCCCAAAGGTAGAATCTACCGTGATGAGTCCCAACTGAGGAGAAGGAACTTCGTGCCTTCTTAGACAAGAACCTTCGCCGCTGAGTTCACGTACGGGCGGGCTACCAAACACACACATGCTGCTCCTGTTCTTGTTTGGTAAAAAAGAAAGATGGGTTCTTTACGGCTCTGCACAGATTACCGAGGTCTCTAATGCAAAGTCTCCTGTCCAATAAATACCCTTTGCCTTGTTTGATCCAAGGACCTTTTAGACGACATTGGGCAAAGGACGCATCTTTACTAAGTTGGATGATTGAGAGAAGCTTACTACAGGGTCAGGAATTGCTTTGAAGAAGGCTATGAACACTTTGACTGCATTTCTAACTTACAAAGTTTGGATCAGTTCTGGAATACTTAATAATGCCATTCGGGTGGTAAGTGGGGCCCCCGGGGCTTTTATGGCCCTTTATCAAGCGTAGAGTTCTCCATGATTTCTATTGTAGCCAAGGGAGTAGTGGGTATACTTTCAGAGATGACGTCTTTAATTTCATTCACAAACCATGGAAGAGCATGAAGCATTGGTTCGAAGTATTGAAACAGCTTTGCTCAACAACTAGCTCCTCTTTGCCAAACTTTCCAAGTGCTGTTTCCACCAAACCTCCTATTGGACTATTTGGGTTACCGAATCTCGCCCGAGGGCCTACAAATGGATCCTGCTAAGATTGATCGCGGTCCTCCAAATGGTCGGCCCCCACCAACCCGAAAAGAACTCCAATCTTTTCTAGGTTTTGCTAATTTCTATCGTGACTTTATACCCCAATTAAGCACCTTGAGCTTTCGGACTCTCCCTCTCTCACAGACCTCTTGGCGCACTAAGGGTAAAAGATCCACTGTCCGGCCAAGCCCGGGGCCCCCCTTTCCTGGTCTGAGGAGTGTCAAACAGCCTTTCAGCTCTTAAAGTGCTGCTTTTACCACCGAACCTATCCTAAAGCACCCTGACCCAGATCTCCCGTTTGTGGTTCATCGTGGATGCCCTTACCGGACAAAGCGCTTGGAGCAGCCCTGTTGCAGAGAAATAAAGATGATAAGGCTTGGTTCCGTGTGCTTATTTATCAAAAAGAAATTCTCCGGTGCTGAACTCAACTGGACTGTGGGGACAAAGAGACTCACTGACCATTAAAGTAGCCCTCTTCTCACCTGAAGCGCCACTGGCTGGAGGGGGGCTAAACACCCCTTTCAGAGTCTGTGGTCGGATCACAAGAACTTGGTCGCCCTCATCCACCCCCCTCAAGATGTCCGGCATAGCTTAAACTTCGTTGGGCTGCATTTCTTTTCTCGTTTCTCTTTCACGGTCCTTTTTTTCCCCGGAAAAACCAATAAACTGGCTGATGCGCTCTCGCGCCTTCACCCGGGGAGGGGTGGAGCCGGCTTACGGACATTCCACGCACTGTTCTCTCCCCCCCCCCTCCCACCATTGGGGTTGGCTGTCACCCGATCTCAGACATCCCACTCCTCCTTCTCCGCCCATTCCCAGCCTGGTCTCTCCTCCTTTCCCTACAGGGAACTTGAGGAGGCCCGGGGCGACCAGCGAAGCCTCCTCGGGCGCGGAGGAAGGCTGCACTCCCAGTTGCGTTTGGAGAACGGGCGCTTTGGCGGCGGGAGGATTGTTGGTGGCTGTGCCTCCCTCCTCCCAAGCCAAGCAGGTTCTCGAGGCTTGCCAATGGATGCCCGCTCGGCTGGACATTTTGGCTTTCTAAAAACTCTGGCATTTGGCCCGCCCGTCGAATTACCTGGTGGCGCGCGATGCGCAAGGACATTGAGAGACGCATTATATTAAAGGATTTGCTCTGTTTGTGCAGAAGCCAAGACCGTTCCGGGAAAGCCCCATGGTCTGTTGAAACCCCTCCCGGTGGCCTCCCGCCCTGGGAAGTCATCTCCATGGATTTTATTACAGATTTGCCAGAAAGTCATGGCAACACGTGGTCTTGTGGGTGGTGGTGGACTTATTTTCTAATGCAAGCTTCCATTTTATTCCATGTTGCTTCCCATACCCTCCTCGGCCTCCTAAGTTGGCTCGTCTGTTCATTCAGCATGTTTACCGATCTACACTCCGCCCCCGTTAAGGTGGTCTCCGACCGCTGCCCCCAATTCATTTCAAAGTTCTGGAAAGCTTTTCTAGGGTTGTTAGTCATCGGGCAGCCCCGGCGGTTGCCGCCTCTACCACGTTCAAAGTGACGGTGAGTCGGAGAGAAACGAACAGAACCTCTAAGAGCAGTATTTACGTTGTTACACCAACTACCACCAAGACAATTGGTGCCGAAGCTCATTCACAGTTTGCAGAGAGTACGCCTATAACAATGCGATTCACAGTAGTACAAAAAAAACCCCCTTTGAAATAGTGTCTGGTCGCTCCTTCCCACCGTTGCCGTCATACTACATTCAAAGGAAGCATTGGATCCTCCCGAGTTTCAACAATGGATTTCATCCCTAGCCGAGGGGTGGAAATCGGTCCAGGCTGCCTTACAACAGGCTAAGGACTCCCAAAAGCTGCAAGCGGATAAGCTTACCGCTCGGATTTCCCTCTGCGTGTGGGCGCTTGGGTGTATTTGTCTACCAAAAAATCTCAGAGACGTGCATAAATTTTCCAAACTAGGCAAAAGATTCGTGGGACCTTTTCAGATTACTAAAGGGTGATTAATGATGTCACTGCCCGATTGGATTTGCCTAACTCTCTTTAGTAACATTCATCCTGTCTTCCATCTTCCAGTTTACTCAAGGAGGCTCCCGTTTCCTGATGCCTGGCACGCATATACGCCCGGAGAGACCCCCCACCCGACTATTATTGATGGCCACAAGCATTACTTAAAATTGGACGCCATCCTGGACTCTCGCTTTAATCGCAAAGCGCTTGCAATATTTAGTCTCTTGGGTGGGATATTCCCTCTGGGTATAATCAATGGGTTTATTCCGAAAATAATTGACGCCTCCGCCTTATTTCCTGCTTTCCAATCAGCAGCCTTTCCGCATTTTTTCAAACCTGGGGGGAAGGGGTCTTCTTTAAGGGAGGCAGAGTGTAAAGAGATTCAATGGTGTTGGATGAGAAGGGCAGCCGCCTGGCCTTGAAAGTACACATTCCCACAGCCCGGGTGGATGGGCCAGCTTCTCCGGCGGAGACCTTATCTCTGCGAGGGAGATGAGACCTCCGTTCCCATGGGAATCCAGGAGGGGGGGATGGGATGGACGGAGTTATAACCTGTGTTTCTGGCGGGAGATCTTATTCCTGCCACTGCGTGTACTTGAGCTTTCTAAGATGTCTGAATAAACGGTCTTTTACACCAAAGAGCCTTTTATTTCTGCTTCTATGGAATTCCTTACACAAGGGCTGATGGGAATTGTACTCCATAACATCTGGAGTGCCAAAGGTTCGCCACCACGGGTTTAGACAATCAATCAGTGACATGATATCCTCATATTCCTGAACAAACCTGTGCATCTACTAAGATCTGCCTCTAAACCCCCACTCAGAGGTGGGATCCAACCAGTTCTCACCACTTCTCTAGAAGTGGTTACTAATTTTTTCTGAGTGCCGAGAAGGGGTTACTAAAGCAACCTCCCTGCCCAATAGGGACTGGAGGTGCGTGTGTGTGGCGGCGCCACTATTTGAATCCCACCACCATCGGAACCTGTTATTAAAATTTTGGGATCCCACCACTGCCCCCACTGTATATGTCCTCTGCAGTGGAGGTAAGGCAGGTGAGCAACTTATATAGGACCTGTTCTGTTGTGTACCTTTTTGATGGCCCTGAGAGATATGGCTCCCTTCAGATTAGTGCTGCTTTTATTTCTGAGTTTTTATGCTGCTTTTATGTTGCTGATTGAATTCATGTTTTGATCTTTAGTCTTATTCTTAAATTTTGAATCTTTATTGTTTTTAACTGATTGATGGACACGTTGGCAGCAGAGCCTGGGAGTGCCAAGTGTTGACATTTTCAGCAAATGTGTAATAAAGTAAACATCCAAGTGATGAGAAAAGCGTGAACAGCAATAAATCCAGTTGTATTTATTCTAAAACCAACTGAGAAAGATAAAAATAGTCAAAGGTGTGTGTGTGTGTGAGTGTGAGAGAGATTTTGTAAACTCCTAGGCAAGGTGAGGAACAGTCTGTTTTGTACCTAGGTATCTCTGAAGAACAACATCCCTTTTTTCACACTGAGGATTGTTGTGCAGTCCTTCCACTTCTGAAAGCCTGCTGTGTTTGTTGACTCTCTTATCAGGTGCCCTGTACTCACTTCAAAGCAGAGGGTCCTTGTTCTGTTGCTTAAGGATTTATCAGAAAAGAAACATGATAACCCACTGCAAGGCAATCAAGAGCTCAAATGGAACTCAGCAGCTGCCACTTGTTCACAAGCAGGCTGTGTTGCATGACGCCTTAGTGTGAATGCATAGATGTTGTGTACATGTGTGGTAGAGATGGGCAGCATCCTCCACACCTCTTCCCCTCATCCTCAGAAATTTAACTTGAGGCAGGGACAGGAATCCTGAACTATGATAGCTCACACTAGCAAAATGTTCTCTAGGCAACTAGAAAGGGGTGTGGGGATAGTGATAAACCAGGGTCTGGGAAAGATGTACCGCCCATAGCAAAGACCTATGGGGCTTGCCTCAATAGTCTGGTAAATTAACTGCAATCCAGGAAGCTCCTAGCTCAAATCTCATCATTGCCACAAACTTACTGCCACAAACTTACTTAGGAAAGCCAGACACTCTTCCTTTGAGTTTCAGCTCCCTTCTATCTGCAATGTCCTAGGGCAGGGATGGCCAACCTATGGCACTCCAGATGTTCATGGACTACAATTCCCATCAGCCCCTGCCAGCATGGCCAATTGATGGGAATTGTAGTCCATGAACATCAGGAGTGCCATAGGTTGGCCAACCCTGTTCTAGGGTGAGAATACTGTCCTACCCTACAAGACTATCGTAAGGATGTTTGAAGTGCCTGGAACCTTGAAAGTGCTCGGCAAATATTTATATTGCCCATGTCACAAAGTCGCAGTGAACAACCAGAGGAGCGGCAGCTGCAACCAAATGGGGCCAGTTTAAGAACAGCCTCTTCAGCTTCAGACTGGCTACTGTGAGCTGCTCTAGTTTGCATCATTTGCTGCAACGCAAAAAGCTCCCCCCCCCCCCCCACACACACACCCTGCGTCTCATTTTCCTGGCTGGCAGAGAGTGCGGCCAGAATAATCTCTAATGGCAAACTGAGCCCGGAGGCTTCTTTCTCTCTGCTCTTGCTGTGCTGCTTGGGGAATCCCTGGTTCAAGGGAGCCATTCTCTCCCGAGAGATTCAGGTCAGTGACGCTCGATTCCCTCTGCCCTCTCTCTTTTCATCCTTTTGCTTTCCTGAGTGTCATTTTTGGCTGTGCCTGGGGCACAGGGCTGCCTCTCCAACCACAAGTAATGGGCTGGCAGCAGCAAGTTCAATTTCCCTGTGTGATTTTTCACTGGCCAGCAGTGAAGATCCAGAAGAAGGAAATGCGACCCTTTCTAACATCTCACAGGTGAAAACACAGCACACGACATCACCACCCCTTCTTCTCTCTTCATGGGTCACATTATGGCCTTCGCCTCCGTACCTTACATTCACTTTTTTTTTAATGTCCCCGATTTTGTATCCCACCCTCCCCTGCAGGGCTCGGGGTGGTGAACAACAGCATAAAAACAGCATAAAACCACCAATAATCATAAAAACCATAAATAAACAACAAATGGCGACATCCCCCTTCTGTACCCCTGGGGGGCTAGTAACGATGATATTTCAATTCAACCCAGCTGGCTAGATGTAAAAGCCTGGCGGGATAGCTTTGTCTTACAGGGCCTGTGGAAACAATTTAGGTCCCGCAGGGCCCTGATCTCACTATTCCTCCAGGTGGGGACCAGGGCCGTAAGGGTCCTGGCCCTCAGTAGCCAGCCAGGTGTCTTTTGGGCCAGGGACCACCAGCAGGTTTTCCTCCAATGTCGGAGGGACCTCATGGGGCAATACGGGGAGACGCGGTCCCCTTCTCATCAGCATCCCTGACTGTCCTGAGCTTATTAAAAAGCTAGGACAATGTTTGTTAATGATGTAATGGAAAAAGAGAATTGTCTTACAATGTGTGATCAAGAGTGCCAAATATAAAGGGTGTGAAAGCACGGGCTGGGCCTTAGCGTTCATGCTCCAGCATTTATGCGCATGAGCCTTTGTGTTCATCGCATA